>NC_091287.1:508605468-508967968 GCF_032444005.1 Ranitomeya imitator
TCGACGACAGCATGTATTGCAGCGTACGGACCCCGTGGGTCTCTGCTCCACAATTCACTTAAGTTGAATATACATCTGAGGACGCATATCCAGTTAAAGTTTGTGCTTGTATCGGCAGACCTCTCACCCGTCCGGACCCAGTCGCCACCTCTGTGACCATAATCATTACGCTCATCTCTGCTGTTAGAGATGGATTATATTTAACAACGAGCAGTGGACACCAGGTTAGACAGTAGGGAAACATCTAGCGGCTGCAACACTGGAGACATTTTTTGGGGGTTTGACAACATTTCGTGGTATAAGGTGATTTCCGGATTGTCTAGTTTTCACATTAGCCATCAATTACGATCAAGTGACTTTAAATATATGGATTTAGTATTGCAAAAAGAGCTGCATTGTAGGGGGTATCGCCAGGACATTTATTTGGGGTCTTCACCATGCAGGGAGACTGGGTCCTTCATCCAAAACCTTTTTATGAGTTACTGACTAAATGGACCAAGCAAGACTTTAAAGGGGTTGTTCAGGCAACTCCTTTAATAAATAGGGCTGGCGAGGGCAACAGCTCCATTCAAAATGTAGAGACCTCTACTGGTCATTACCAGCTACTGCTGTACAGTACTGTCGGTAGATCGTCAAATACCTATACCCAAACCGCCCTTTTAAACACGGAGAGTAATTAAGAATCATCATAAAATTCAATAAGCAGAATGAGGAGTGAAACGCAAAGCATGATCTCTGTGTGGCCGGGATGATATGATTAAGTCCGGTGTGAACCTGGCCATCACTTGCAGATATACATAATACGATAGGGTTTAAAAAAATGCAGTAAGATTACTTAAGATTCTAACTGATGTTGGAAAAGTGGAGCTCCGCTACATCCGTAAATGGCACTTTCTGTCAAACACAGAAGGTTTATTTTACTTTGCTGTGGCTATCGCTGTCGTTTTCTTGTGCCGTGTGACCATCTCAGTGTCCACGCTGCATCATGTAACATAATATGGACATGTAACCTAAGACATGACACAGGAAATATCCCAACTATTACCATATCCTTCTCTCATCGCTCCCGTCATTACAGCATACCGCAGAAGCTGCACCCAATAATACCTCCGCAATATGGTGATCAAGAGAGCAGCGGGCACGCATCAGGAAATAGAGCCGTGCCAGTCAGTATGTGCAATGCCATGGTGTTGGATGGCAAGACAAAAGTCACATTATTATTCAACTATAGAATAAAGCTAAATATGTGCGATGTAGGACATCAGAATGTTTATTTTACTCACTTATATAGCGCTATCATATTCCGCAGCACTGTACATACGTTATCCTTGCTGCCCCATTGGGGCTCACAATCTAAATTCCCTATCTCTATGTCTTTGGAGAGTGGAAGGAAACACCACATACAAAACTCCTTGCACATGTTGTTCTTGGTGGGATCTGAACCCAGGACCCCAGCGCTGCAAAGCAACAGTGCTAAACACTGAGCCACCATGCGGTGCTAACCACTTAGCCACTTCAAACAGCAGTCCTTTTTATACAAAGGATGAAATCAATTTATATTTGGTAATGGTGAACAAAAATTGACTCCTTATTCTTTAAAAGAGGTTTTGCAGCAGCTTAAAGAAGCAGTCATCATATTATATAGTACTGTGTACTTGCAATTGCTCATTTTGTCTTTCTACTCAGCTAATTCTTCTCTTTTCCATTAGATCTATGAAACCACTTGTTTAAAAACTGACTAGCTGAATCCTCGTAAGCTCTATGTAGAAACGGGAGGTCAATTTTCCCTGCATGAGTCACCAGTCACTGCAATAGTCCCTGGTGCGGGGAGGAGGAAGTGGCTGGGTCAGGAGTTGAAGAGGGGGAATAAATGTAGGGACAAGAGACTTCCTGCTCCTGTTTCTACATAGAGCAGAGAAAAGAGAATAATCTGTGATCTTGTGCTTTTATATTGAGCTCCTTTGTGACATTTTCTTGCAAAATTATTACATAAGGAGGCAGATATGAGTGAATTGGTTCGAAACCAAATTCTTCTTGAATTTGACAAAAATTCATATTCATCTGAATTCACTTCGGATGAATCCAATAAAATGGCGACCAAGAGCAATTATGCTCGGATTATAGTCGGCCACAAAGGAGGATAGAACGAATGAATCTCATGGCCCTCACATGTATTGATGCGCAGCCAAGCTCCAGTCCAGTTTCCGTCTTCTGTCTGGTCACTAATGTAGTTTCTTACAATGTCACAAGGCGACGCACTTCATGATGTCTGCCAGAGGCGCTGACATTGCCTTTGAAGAGAACACTCCAATGAGCAGTCAGAAGAAGATGACCAGCACGTGCGGACTTCATGGCGGAGCAATTCAGGACTTGCTAAGTATTTATTTTTATTTTGATTTATACATATTTGCCTATGTTTATTATGATTTATGGTCTTATGAGACCTCTGAGAATAATAATTGACATTTGATTTGCATCAATTAAATTCAATAAAAATCAAATTCTAAAGACTAATTAGAGCAAATATGCCAAATTTGATAAATAATAATATGTATTAAAATGATTATTATTATTATTTTGCTCATTTCAGGTCCACATTTTCAGGACCTTCTTCAGTTTACACAATGTTGATCCATGCGCTTAGCACAGTTATGTGCCACTAAATAAAATGTAAACATACTACACGTATTTCAGGTCCCCTGGCATCACTTCTGAATCATTTCGTGAAATCCTGATTACCGTCCATATACAAGCCAAGTTTCTGCTGCCGCTGCCAGACTCTTAAGGACAAGCCCTTTATTTCACTTCTTGACTTTTGGTATGTACACATCTTATTATTAAGCAATTATCACACATGGTAAGCATATTTGTTGCATATTTATCTTTTGTTTTGCCCTTTAGCTGCTAAATACCATGGTTAGCCAGCTGGCATTAATATGCCATGTGGTTCTGTGCCTTTGCCCAGAATCAGTAGTATATACAATAAAAATGTCTTCATGATATGACCCTACTAAAATGTGTCAATAATTCAGAGTGATTATGACAGTGATTATGGACAAATATGGATGTAGCTGATAAAATTAAGGATATAAAGCATTAAAGCCTTCTTAATGGGCATTTATCACCAAAATGCTGAACATCTAGCATTTATCCCGGGTTGGTGATAAGTGTCTCATTGCTGGTGGTTCCACCAATTACCAGTACAGAAGTGCTGATCCCATGATCTTCCTCACTTTCTCTGATATTGAATGGAACTGAGGTTGAGCATGCCTGATGCTGCTCCATTTATTTGTCAATGGGAATGTCAGAATGAGGTAAACTATCAATATCAGTTCCAAAGACAATGAATTAGATGGCATCAAGTGGCATTGTGCATGATTGACCAGCTGTTTAGTAGATTAGTTCACTTGAATACTGCACACGTTGATTTATGGCATTCCTTTATTACCTCCCTACTGTTACCAGCTAGAGGATCAGATATAGATACAGACATAGACTCCCCTCTTATCTCCTCTTCCCACAATCATATACAAGTTTTCTCTCGCACATCTCCCCTACTCTGGAACTCTCTACCACAACATATCAGAATCTCGCCTATTATCGAAACCTTCAAAAAGAGCCTGAAGACCCACCTCTTCCGACAGGCCTACAACCTGCCGTAACCACCGATCGACCAAACCACTGCACAACCAGCTCTACCCTCACCTACTGTATGCTCACTCATCTCTTGTAGATTGTGAGCCATCACGGGCAGGGTCCTCACTCCTCCTGTACCAGTCATGACTTGTATTGTTTAAGATTATTGTACTTTATTTTTATTATGTATACCCCTCCTCACATGTAAAGCGCCATGGAATAAATAATAATAATAATAATATGTCTATATAGTAGATATCTACTATATAATTGTCTAAGGGTCACTTTCGTCTTTCTGTCTGTCTGTCCTTCTGTCTGTCATGGATATTCATTGGTCGCGGCCTCTGTCTGTCATGGAAATCCAAGTCGCTGATTGGTCGCGGCAAAACCGCCACGACCAATCAGCGATAGGCACAGTCCGGCGGCAACATGGCCGCTCCTTCCTCCCCGCAGTCAGTGCCCGCTCCGTACTCCCCTCCAGTCAGCGCTCATATAGGGTTAATGGCAGCGTTAACCGACTGCGCTATGCCGCGGTGTAACGCACTCAGTTAACACTGCTATTAACCCTGAGTGACCAACGTTTTACTATTGATGCTGCCTGTTGTGAATTCCGTTCTGGAGCTCCCTCCTGTGGTTGCTAATGGTATTTTTGTGAGTTCTGCCCTTGGGCTCCCTCTGGTGGTTTCGAGTGGAACTGCTGCTCCTTTAGGTAGCTGTAGCAGCTGCCTTCACTAATCGCCTTGCCTGGGTGTGTTATTTAAACCTGCTCTGGGCTTTAGTCCATGCCTGCTGTCAATGTTCTTGGTTGGATTTGGTTCTCTCCTTTGAATTCTCATATTGCCAGTCCTTGTCTGCAAAAGATAAGTTTTTGCTAGTTTTTTTTTGTCCATTTGTTTGGACTCTATTGCTTTGCAAATATGTCTCTTTTTGTCCAGCTTGTCACTATGTCTTATTCAGGCTAGCTGGAAGCTCTGAGAAAGCAGATTTGCCCCTCCACACCGTGAGTCGGTGTGGAGTTCATTTTTGTAAACTCTGCGTGGATTTTGTAGTTTTTTTTTTACTAACCGCACAGTATCCTTTTCTCTCTGTCTATCTAGTTTAATATTGGCCTCCTTTGCTGAATTCTGATTTCATTTCTGTGTTCGTCATTTCCCTCTCCATTCACAGTCAATATTTGTGGGGGGCTATCTTTCCTTTTGGGGGTTTTCTCTGAGGCAAGATAGCTTTCTATTTCCTTCTTTAGGGGTAGTTATTTCTTAGGCTGTGAAGAGGTGTCTAGGGAGAGTCAGGAACATCCCATGGCTATTTCTAGTGTTGTTGTTAGGATTAGGGACTGCGGTCAGTAGAGATACCACCTTCTCAGAGCTCGCTCCATGTTGCGTTTTAGCCACCAGGTCATATCAGTGTGGCCTCTTAACCACCAGGTCATAACAGCTGCCTATGCGGCATCAATAGTAAAAAGATCTAATGTTAAAAATAATAATAAAAAAAAATCGTTATATACTCACCATCCGTCGGCCCCTGGGATCCACAACAGGCCTTTCCCGCTCGCGACGCTCCGGTAACCAGTCCATGCTGCGATCTCACGAAATGATGACGTAGCGGTCTCGCGAGACCGCTATATCATCATCTCGCGAGACCGCAATGCACTCTTGAGACCAGAGCGCGCGAGGAGTGTCGGTAACCGCTTCGCTTGAATCCGGGGGCTCCGGAAGGTGAGTATATAACTAATTTTTAATTCTTTTTTTAACAGGGATATGATGCCCACATTGCTATATACTACGTGGCTGGGCAATATACTACATGGGTTGTGCAATATACTACGTGGCTGGGCAACGTAGCTGGGCAATATACTACGTGACTGGGCAATATACTATGTGGCTGGGCAATATACTACGTGGCTGGGCAATATACTACGTGGCAGGGCAATATACTACGTTACTGGGCAATATACTACGTGGCTGGGCAATATACTATGTGGCTGGGCAATATACTACGTAACTGGGCAATATACTACGTGGCTGGGTAATATACTACGTGGCTGTGCTATATACTACGTGGATATGCATATTCTAGAATACCCAATGCGTTAGAATCGAGCCACCATCTAGTATATAATAATTAGTGTTGGGCAAACCAGAACACCAAAGTTCGGGTCTGTGCACGGACTCCGAACATGGACATCTCACGGAAAACATTCTCTCACTTTCATTTTTCTGGCACTTGGCAAATTAATAATAATTTTGATAATCTTAATTGACCTAAAACAGGAAAGGTTTATTCTATTTCATGTCAGATATTGAGAAAAACATGCAGATGTGTCTTTTTATATAGTGAATGTAAACTTCTGGTTTCATCTGTATACTTTCCCTTGCTGGTGTTTCCTGCTGGTAATATTCTCATTTGGATGTCCAGAAATACTGCCATTGTTTATGCCAGTCAGTGAAAGACCATCTAGGGGTTATCTCTCCGTTGATTATGCTTTTTACCCTGCACTTATCTTCTATTTCTTGTAAAGGAAGTAGGCATCATACCTTTTTTTTAAAATTTTGTATTTCGTGGTTTGTTTTAACTCACTCTGAGATCTCTTTCCATCTCAGCACTATTTCCCTTTTGAAGGTAAAGTGTACTCTGCTCTGCCCTTCGGTTCCTTAGGAGGAACGTGAAGTGCTAGACGGCCTTTCAGGTAGCATAGGTCCGAGCTGCCATCATTCAGTCAGTTGTTAGGGTTATTCCAGCCGCAGGAACGACTAGTAACTGCAGGGTCAGAATTTCTTGTCTGTGCAGTAACCGGATGAGTCAGTTGCAGTTTTTCTTAATGTTTTACCTATTTCCCCTTGTGAGTTGTTACATATAAAAGTGGCAAGCCTACTCGTGTTCCTTTCTACCAAGGATAAAAGTGCCCTAAGCTCCAGATCAGTAGAGGTCCCTCACTTGTGGATAGGTGATAAATTATTTTCTCCGGACAACCTCTTTAAGCAACATGTAGAGGTGTACTCGTGTGAAGAGGGAAAGGAGGAGTACTATTTATAATGTGAGCTTGCAGGCTTTTGGAAAGAAAGACTGATGGGAACATTACTTATTTATTATGCTTTCTTATATAGCGCAATCATATTCCACAGTCCTTTTTTTCATTATTATCACTGTCCCCATTGGGGTCACAATCTAAATTCCCTATCAAAATGTCTTTTAAAGTATTAGCAAGAGCACATATAGCCAAGCCTAGAAAGGTAATTATCCACACATGAGATTCTAAGGTCATTGTGACAATTATTTTTGATCAAAGATTCATTTTAAGTGTTCCTGAGACATTCAGTGTAAAGGCCCCTTCACATTTAGCGACGCTGCAGCGATACCGACAACGATCCGAATCGCTGCAGCGTCGCTGTTTGGTCGCTGGAGAGCTGTCACACAGACCGCTCTCCAGCGACCAACGATGCCGGTAACCAGGGTAAACATCGGGTAACTAAGCGCAGGGCCGCGCTTAGTAACCCGATGTTTACCCTGGTTACCATGCTAAAAGTAAAAAAAAAACAAACAGTAAATACTTACCTACAGCCGTCTGTCCTCCAGCGCTGCGCTCTGCTTCTCTGCTCTCCTCCTGTACTGTCTGGGAGCCGGAAAGCAGAGCGGTGACGTCACCGCTCTGCTTTCCGGCTCACAGACAGTACAGGAGGAGTGCAGAGCGCAGCGCTGGAGGACAGACAGCGTTAGGTAAGTATGTACTGTTTGTTTTTTTTTACTTTTAGCATGGTAACCAGGGTAAACATCGGGTTACTAAGCGCGGCCCTGCGCTTAGTTACCCGATGTTTACCCTGGTTACCAGTGAAGACATCGCTGGATCGGTGTCACACACGCCGATCCAGCGATGTCTCCAGGGAGTCCAGCGACGAAATAAAGTTCTGGACTTTATTCAGCGACCAACGATCTCCCAGCAGGGGCCTGATCGTTGGTCGCTGTCACACATAACGATTTCATTAACGATATCGTTGCTACGTCACAAATAGCAACGATATCGTTAACAATATCGTTATGTGTGAAGGTACCTTAAGTGCCCCTGTTGGATGATAGTAAAATACTGTATATGGTGCTGCCCCATGAATGTAATAGTACAATGGAACAACATATCAGATTTAGAACACATTTGCTAGCTTCATTAGAACCCAAGTTTCATAATACTTCACTTGGCCTTAAAACAAATACTTCAGTTTTAATCCTGAGATTTTTGTAATAACTAATGGAAAATCACAGCGAATAAATTCTAATAACAGGAAAACTTCGATGTAGCAAGCAGCGTGAGTTCATAAAGAAACATTTTTTGGGTCAACTTCGTAACCTTCAGCAAAGATGTTATATGAAGGGTTTATTGTGATAAGTTGGAGGAAATTGTTTATCCAAACTTTAGTCTTTTGAGTTAATGCCCATTAGAAATTAAAATAAATACTTCTATGTAAAAATAATACAAATATTGAGGAAATGGCTCCAGAATAAATACTTTGTCTACTGGCATCATTGGACTGGAATCATAGCAGAGGCCCAAAGAGTGGTTGGCATATATACGTACACTGGTATTTATATAGATGCCAGGACATCTGTGTCAATATATTGTGGATGTCCCATGGCTATTAGATAGGTCCCTAATACCGATATCAAAAGAAAAATCTTGAGATATAAAGAAAATGACAAGGACAGTGTTAGCATTTCTTATATACCGGTATGTAGACTGTAGAGATGAGCAGATCTGTTGAAATTTAGATTTGTCAAATTCAACAAATTTTCCCTCCAAATTTGATTTGCGGCATACAAATTCGCACATATTTCAATATTGAAAAGCTTACAAAAATACAACTGGGGAGACAAGAAAGAGAGACAGAACTCCACTAAGCATAACAGCTTACACTTTACAGGAGAAACAGAGAGCGGGAGAGAGAGGGCCCCGCTGACCAAAAGAGCTTATAATCTACAGGAGAGAGAGGACCCCACTGACCATAAGAGCTTACACTCTACAGGAGAGAGAGAGGACCCAACTGACCATAAGAGCTTACACTCTACAGAAGAGAGAGGACCCCACTGACCATAAGAGCTTACACTCTACAGGAGAGAGAGAGGACCCAACTGACCATAAGAGCTTACACTCTACAGAAGAGAGAGGACCCCACTGACCATAAGAGCTTACACTCTACAGGAGAGAGAGAGGACCCCACTGACCATAAGAGCTTACACTCTACAGAAGAGAGAGGACCCCACTGACCATAAGAGCTTACACTCTACAGGAGAGAGAGAGGACCCAACTGACCATAAGAGCTTACACTCTACAGAAGAGAGAGGACTCCACTGACCATAAGAGCTTACACTCTACAGGAGAGAGAGAGGACCCCGCTGACCATAAGAGCTCACACTCTACAGAAGAGAGAGAGGACTCCACTGATCATAAGAGCTTACACTCTACATGACAGAGAGAGGACCCCGCTGACCATAAGAGCTTACACTCTACATGACAGAGAGAGGACCCCGCTGACCATAAGAGCTTACACTCTACAGGAGAGAGAGGACCTCACTGACCATAAGAGCTTACACTCTACAGGAGAGAGAGGACCTCACTGACCATAAGAGCTTACACTCTACAGGAGAGAGAGAAGACCCCACTGACCATAAGAGCTTATAATCTACAGGAGAGAGAGAACCCCACTGACCATAAGAGCTTACACTCTACAGGAGAGAGAGGACCTCACTGACCATAAGAGCTTACACTCTACAGAAGAGAGAGGACCCCACTGACCATAAGAACTAATACTCTACAGGAGAGAGAGGACCTCACTGACCATAAGAGCTTACACTCTACAGGAGAGAGAGGACCCCACTGACCATAAGAGCTTACACTCTACAGGAGAGATAGAAGACCCCACTGACCATAAGAGCTTACACTCTACAGGAGAGAGAGAAGACCCCACTGACCATAAGAGCTTAAACTCTACAGGAGAGAGAGGACCCCGCTGACCATAAGAGCTTACACTCTACAGGAGAGAGAGAAGACCCCACTGACCATAAGAGCTTACACTCTACAGGAGAGAGAGAAGACCCCACTGACCATAAGAGCTTACACTCTACAGGAGAGAGAGGACCCCGCTGACCATAAGAGCTTACACTCTACAGGAGAGAGAGAAGACCCCACTGACCATAAGAGCTTACACTCTACAGGAGAGAGAGAAGACCCCACTGACAATAAGAGCTTACACTCTACAGGAGAGAGAGAAGACCCCACTGACCATAAGAGCTTACACTCTACAGGAGAGAGAGAGGACCTCACTGACCATAAGACCTTACACTCTACAGGAGAGAGACAAGACCCCACTGACCATAAGAGCTTACACTTTACAGGAGAGAGAGGACCCCGCTGACCATAAGAGCTTATAATCTACAGGAGAAAGAGAGGACCCCGCTGACCATAAGAGCTTACTGTTATAATATGTGGAGTTTGTGACTATCCGCCATTTTCTTGTGGAGTTTTGGCTGCTGGTCTTTTTCCTCTGGTGCTGGGTTTGTCTTGGGTCAGGTATTTGTATCACTCTTTATTAACCAGCACCTGCCTCCCAGTCCTTGCTGGACAACAGTGTTTACCTGCTTGAGCTCTAGCTTGGTGCTTTGCTTTGCCTTCTGTGTGTGTTATTTGTGCAGTGCTTCCTGACGAAGGAATTCATTTCCGAAACGCGCGTCTGGTGTGTACGCATGTTCAGGACGGTGAGGTACTCTAAGGTAATGATCATTAGTATTTTTCCCTGGTTTACACATTGTGTGCACTTAGTACTTTATTATCTTGCAGTAATGCTCAGCTTTCAAGGGAGTTTCCTATGTGCATGAGTGGATCCTTCCTTGAGTTCATTTCTTGCACTTAAGCACTTTATTTTTTTGTATTATTGCACAGTCTTCGTGTGATTTCCACTTGTTGTCATATATATTTTTTATATAATAATTCTATTTTTATTTTTACACTTTGGCACGTCTATTTTTCTTCATTTTTAGAATAATTTCAGGGGATTATTTACACCCCATTTTGGGGATTAATTACCTTGCACAGGTTCATTAGTGACCTCTATACAAATTGTGCTTATGGGTTTATTCTTCTTTTAAATATATAATATATACTGTCCTGAATCACACACAGTTTGTCTACTTATAATTTTATATTGTTATTTTTTTCTGTATCACTGCTACCAGTTAATAAAGATATTATTTTATACTAGATGGTAGCCCGATTCTAATGCATCGGGTATTCTAGAATATGTATGTAGTTTATTTCTGAAGATTTTAGAATACATTGAATACGCAGGATTCGGCCGGTCGCGACCAATTAGCGAAGCGTGGTTCAAATCCCGTGCCAATTAGCAGCTGGACTGCGTGCGCCTGTCGCTGATTGTTCGCGGCCGGCCACGTAGTATATAGCACAGCCACGTAGTATATAACAGCCCACGTAGTATATTGCACAGCCACGTAGTATATTGCACAGCCACGTAATATAAAGCACAGCCACGTAGTAAATAGCACAGCCCATGGAGTATATAGCACAGCCCACGGAGTATATAGCACAGCCACGTAGTATATAACAGCCCACGGAGTATATAGCACAGCCACGTAGTATATAGCACAGCCTACAGAGTGTATAACAGCCCACATAGCATATAACACAGCCACGTAGTATATAACAGCCCATGCACGCAGTATATAACACAGGCGACATAGTGTATAACACAGGCCACGTAGTCTATAACACAGCCCACGTAGTGTATAGCACAGCCATGTAGTATATTGCACAGCCCACGTAGTTTATTGCACAGCCCATGTAGTTTATTGCACAGCCCACGTAGTATATTGCACAGCCCATGTAGTATATTGCACAGCCCACGTAGTATATTGCACAGCCCATGCAGTACATTGCACAGCCCACGTAGTACATTGCACAGCCCACGTAGTACATTGCACAGCCCACGTAGTATATTGCACAGCCCACATAGTATATTGAACAGCCACGTAGTATATTGCACAGCCACATAGTATATTGCACAGCCCACGTAGTATATTGCACAGCCCACGCAGTATATTGCACAGCCCATGCAGTATATAGCACAGCCCACGCAGTATATTGCCCAGGCCATGTAGTATATTGCACAGCCCACGTAGTATATTGCCCAGCCCATGCAGTATATTGCACAGCCACGTAGTATATTGCACAGCCCACGTAGTATATTGCCCAGCCGACATAGTATATTGCACAGCCACGTAGTATATTGCACAGCCACGTAGTATATTGCACAGCCCACATAGTATATTGCACAGCCCACATAGTATATTGCACAGCCACGTAGTATATTGCACAGCCCACGTAGTATATTGCACAGCCCACATAGTATATTGCACAGCCCACGTAGTATATTGCACAGCCCACGTAGTATATTGCACAGCCCACGTAGTATATTGCACAGCCCATGTAGTATATTGCACAGCCTACATAGAATATAGCAATGTGGGCATCATATCCCTGTTAAAAAAAAGAATTAAAATAAAAAATAGTTATATACTCATCTTCTGTTGGCCCCCGGATCGAAGCGGTTACCGACGCTCCTCACGCGCAGCAGTCTGAAGAGTGCATTGCGGACTTGTGAGATGATTACGTAGCGTTCTCGTGAGACCGCTATGTCATCATTTTGCGAGATCGCAATGCATGGAGCGGTCACCGGAGCATTGCGAAGAGTGGGAAAGGCCTGTTCTGGATCCGAGGGGCCGACGGACGGTGAGTATATAATAATTTTTTATTTTTTTATTATTTTTAACATTAGATCTTTTTACTATTGATGCTGCATAGGCAATAGTAAAAAGTTGGACACACAGGGTTAATAGCAGCGTTAATGGAGTGCGTTATACTGTGGCATAATGCGGTCCATTAGCGCTGCCATTAACCCTGTGTGAGCGCTGACTGGAGCGGTCACAGACTGCGGGGAGTAAGGAGCGGCCATTTTGCCACTGGACTGTGCCCGTCGCTGATTGGTTGAGGGCGTTTTGCCATGACCAATCAGCGACTTGGATTTCCATGACAGACAGAGGCCGTGACCAATGAATATCCGTGACAGACAGACAGACAGAAAGACAGAAGTGACCCTTAGACAATTATATAGTAGATGATCCAGTCTGGTCTTCCTGGTGCAACCATAACTCTGGTGGTTGTGTTGTTTCTTGTTATGAGTGGTTTCCACTTCTTTATTTTGTTTGAACACCAAGGGTAATTATCACTATTTATTTATACATGTATTTTTTTAATTATCCTATAGTCTTTACTTTTCTCCTAAGGTGTTTTAGCATTATCTAGATATCATAGCTGTAGGGCATTATGGGGAGGCCCACAAAGCAATGCAAAAATATGATAGCCCACTCACTGCTTCAGCAGTGTGGAAAATGGAGCCAAGCAAAACTACAAATCGAATCTCAAAATGTTTGAAATCACATGAAACTGCAAATTTCCGGAAATGCAACTCGAAGTTCATCGTTTGTGGATTGATTCACTCATCTCTATAGTGTCTGTGGTTATTCCTCAGTATTTTTCACCCATGTAAACTACTGCCCAATAATTTATGGCAACCTAGGGCTGCAATAGGCTTTGAATCACATTGAATCTAGTGTAAAACGTAACAGCAAGTGACATAGATAGAAGAAGGAAAGGGGTGGAGACAGTATGTACTGTGCATTTCTGTTACACAAAGCTGCTCACTAGGTGAGGTGGATAGCTAAGCCTAAGGTCCAGGTGGGCAGACAGGCAATGGGCGTAGGTGCAGCAGCTCAGAGGAACACGCAGAATTCAGACACCTGCGGGACTGGAAACCATAGACAAGCAGGAAAAGTCCAGGAGACTGCATACAAGCAGGTGAGATACTGGAAACAGCAGGCAAGAAGTAAACCATCCAGTAGACCCCAGGCTGCCTGGTGAGTTGATGAAAACCGCTGGAAGGTGGGATACATCCAAGAGACCACAGATAAGCAGGAAGGATGCGGGAAAATACTGGCAGGTGGGAGACATCGAGGAGACCATGGGCGGGATGCTGGACATTGCAAGCAGAAGGAAGACATCCAGGCAGATTGCAGAGTTGTTAAAGACCTCGGGCAGACTACAGAATTACTAAAGACTTCAGGCAGATTGCAGAGTTACTAGAATCTGCAGTCAAGCAGGAGTCATCATGGAGAAGTTGACAGGTAGCAGAGAAAACTCCAGAGTTACAAGAAAGTGTAATATCATGGAAACTGCAGACAGCCCGGAAGATGTCCTGAAAACTACAGGTGGACATGTAGACTGGGTCATAGAAGTTCGGGGTCAGGTGCAGACAGAACTCCAGAGAAACTACAAAGTCTGGATAACGTGGAAGCCACAGAGAGTCAGGAAGACATCCTGAAAACTGCAGGCAGGTTGCAATAGTGGAATCCACAGGAAACTAGGTAGCGATACTAGAATTTGCAGGCAGGTACGGTGACGACCACTAGCAAGTTTACTTGAAGCCACTGACAATCAGGTGAGGTCCTCCACTGATACATAGGAATGTTACTGGAAACCACAGACAAGTATCACATAGACTGGGAACCATAGACAGACAGGAGATGTCCTGATGATTGTGGACTGGAACTGTGCGCAGGCAACTAAATGATTTACTATCAAGGCTTAGAGCAATACCAAGACACATGTGTACGTTTTGGGAGGGCTTATATATGCCTAGGAAATACAAAACATGGGAGAACGCCTGGCTACTTGCAAAGCCTGACGTGGAGCAAAAGAAAATCAAATGGACCGGCGCACGTGTGTAACAATTTCTTTAATACCTGGGTGACTATGGGACCCAATGATCGCACTGTGGCTGCTGAAAGTGACAATTCCAGGACCATGCAACCCATAGAAACAGAAAAGTTGCATAGGGGTGAAACAAGGAAACCTAAAAACAGATTACTCAGACATAACCTGTCTAGCTAAGTTTTCTTAATATAATTTAATAACCCACATGCAGGGCGAGACATCCATATTGCATATGTTTAATAGTCAGTAGCATGACATTAGCAGTGAACATAGGACCACCATAATCACAAAACTGTCAGCTTTTCAACCATCTTGTTTGCACCGATAACCCCCAAAGATTCTTTACAGCAGTTTCTTAGTAACCAGCCAGAAAAGAAAATCTCATTCAAATGGGGCAGATATTTAGAAATTCACATCCAGGTTCCGGACGGACGTGCCATGATTTCTTAAAACCATCATTTTAAAATCCATTAGAGCTTTAGACATGAGAAGAGGAAGAAAAAATTGCTCTTTCATAGAAGGCAGGAGATTTGGGTCCCTATAGAAACCTTTTCACAAGGGAAAGGCATTATGTATGAGAATAGGCTGGAGAATATATTGTCTTTAAAGTCGACATTATTAAAGGGGAGATGTAAACCCGTCACGAGGGAAATGGCTTATTGGTTTTCAAGTGACTGTTACTTGATACCTTGGTGAAAGGGCTTAGGATCAAATAAGTAAAGGGGATGGTAAATAAAGACTCAGGGAACTTGACTGCTTGGTCCTTTTAAGCACCAATTGATGTAGTCATGTCTGACACTACGAAGAGGCTTGTAGAGCAGAAAGACAAGAGGCCATAGGTCGAGGAATCACCAAGGTCATGAGCAGGCGTTTCACCTCTCTCTAAAGAAAAAAATCATCCAAAACATGAATGTCTAACCGTTAATTCTTCTTGAGTTAGGACACAAATATCCAGGGCAGGGGTTTGGTGGGGGCAGAGGAGCTTTGATTTCTCCACGCATGTTAGATATTACATAGCCGGCATTTGTGTCCTTACAGCAGCGGCTAGAGCTGAACGGAGCGTTGGCTACGGCTGTTGACCATTTAGATGCTGCTGCCAATCTTTGACATACACATACCGTCTTGAGCTCCATACCTACATGATTTTTCCTACATACTGCAGTATATACGGTAATACAAGAGATCAAGGAATCATATGTTTAAACCAGCAGTGGGGACTAAAAATTGATTTAAAATGATAAAAAATATGGAAAAATTAAAAACCAAGAAAGGAAAAAAAAAACAATAAACAGTCGGTATTGATGCAGCCATAAATGTCTGATGTAAAAATTAGTTAGCTCGCATGGTAAGCGCTGAAAAGTGGAAAAAAATTGGAACAGTAGAATTACATTATTTTTGGTCACCACACACCCAAAAAAAAGTGATAAAAAGTGATCAAAAAGTCTTATGTACCCCAAATAAAAATTAATAAAATCCTCAGCTTACCACGCAGAAAACAAGCTGTCAACGGAAAAAAAGGAAACATGTTATGTGTATCAGAAAAGGAAAACACAAATCAAATATATATATATATATATTTTTACAAAATTCTGAATTTTTTTCACCACTTAAATATAGAAAAAAAATGATGCGAGTTTGTAATCCACTGACCTGGATAATCCTGTTTTACCTCATAATTAATGCTGTAAAAACAAAACCCCCAAAACAATGTCGGAATTGCATTTATTTTTCCATTTTATCCCTATTAGATTTTTTCAGCCACAAAAAAAAGTCCTCACGTGGGTATGTTAACAGAAAGATTAAAAAGTTATAGCTCTTAGAAGAAGATTTGCATGTTTTCCAACTCCAAGTTGTTTAAACTTGAATGCTTATTGGATGAAGCAGATTAGGCAATGTGTAATTGTGCAATAAGGGGGAATAGCCTAAAGATAAACTAATCTGCATAAAAATGAGGATAGTATCAAAATACTCACTTACATAATAATTCTGCACACATTCCAGAGCTGGAGTCACAACCACACTGCTCATTACTCCTGTGTAACATTCCCATGGTGATGCTTCTGAATGTGTGCCACATAGAGAAAGGAGAGCAGAAATCCCTCATGTCTCAGTGTACTATGTATAAAAGTCTTCATAGCAGCTCGTCTTTACACACTAGCTCTGATAAAACTAACTGCAAATGGTCAGAAATGGCTTTTTCCTCAACTACATATACATGACAGCTTATTTTTATACGTGGCCCGAAGCGAACGCTTTGTGTATAATGATAAATCAAATGTAACTTACTCTGATGATGTTTATAATAGTCCTAGAGAAATGTATAAAGACAGTAGTAAAAGAAGAGAGAAGGGAAGACCTTGACATGACATGACTTGGCACAGCTCTGATAACTGTACAGTTACTGTAAGGCCAGGGTCACACCAGCGTATTTTCTCTCATCCGTGAGAATCTGGCTGATTATGCATATCACACGCTAATCAAACTCTGATCAGACTTTGATCACAGTATGATCTGATTTTCTCAGATTTGGAAAAAATGGAAATAAAATTCTGTGTCAGTCTACAAAAATCTGACTTATTCTGCCTCCAAAACTACACTGTGAGTGTCGGGTGCTTGAGACTGTTTCTGTGGCTGTCTCTAGGTACCAGTGCTCACACCAAAAGATTTCATCAGATAGCTTGACTCAACTGCAGAGGCACATATGACGATTACAGAAGAAGGTTTATTTCCAAGCTGAATTCTTGTAGTTATGCACAATTATAGGAGGTAAAAAGACTATTCTGATTCAGAGATGCAAAGACATGAACCTTATAACATGGCTGACATACAGAGAAAGAGGACGAAGGGAGGGATTACTTACAGATCTGGGGAGGCAGGCAAGGAGTGAGGGTGGACAAACTTTTTATAGTGCAGCATCTCAGCAGATAGAGGGGTTTGAAGGACTTATTAGTGAGGTTAGACATCCAGCCGTCTCTCCCAACGATCCATTGCTGCTGGATGGACACAGTATAAAGAGCCGCCAGAATAGCACAGCTGTGTAATGACCATTTTCTGGTGCTGCGGCTCAGCTACTATTCCCTTTAATATCAGCAGAGCTGCAGACGCCTGAGAATGGTCACTACACTGTATAAGTAGCTCCTACTCCATACACTGTGTATATCTGGCCACCATAGAATATTGTAGCAGCTAAGGATAAGCCTTCAAAGCCCTGGAAAGCCCCTTTAACCCCTTTCTGACATCGGACGTACTATCCCGTCCATGTGGGGTGGGCCCCTATGACCATGGACGGGATAGTACGTCCAGTGCGATCGGCGGCGCTCACGGGAGGAGCGCCGCCGATCGCGGCCGGGTGTCAGCTGTTTATCGCAGCTGACATCCGGCACTATGTGCCAGGAGCGGTCACGGACCGCCCCGGCACATTAACCCCCGGCACACCGCGATCAAAGATGATCGCGATGTGCCGGCGGTACAGGGAAGCTTCCCGCAGGGAGGGGGCTCCCTGCGGGCTTCCCTGAGCCCCCCGCAGCAACGCGATGTGATCGCGTTGCTGCGAGGGTCTCACCTCCCTCCCTGCTCCCTCCAGCCCCGGATCCAAGATGGCCGCGGATCCGGGTCCTGCAGGGAGGGAGGTGGCTTCACAGAGCCTGCTCAGAGCAGGCACTGTGAAGGCTGCAGCGCTGCATGTCAGATCAGTGATCTGACAGAGTGCTGTGCAAACTGTCAGATCACTGATCTGTGATGTCCCCCCTGGGACAAAGTAAAAAAGTAAAAAAAAAAAGTTTCAAATGTGTAAAAAAAAATAAAAAAAAATATTCCAAAATAATGAAAAAAAAAAAAAAATATTATTCCCATAAATACATTTCTTTATCTAAATAAAAAAAACAAAACAATAAAAGTACACATATTTAGTATCGCCGCGTCCGTAACGGCCCGACCTATAAAACTGGCCCACTAGTTAACCCCTTCAGTAAACATCGTAAGAAAAAAAAAAAAAAAACGAGGCAAAAAACAACGCTTTATTATCATACCGCCGAACAAAAAGTGGAATAACACGCGATCAAAAAGACAGATATAAATAACCATGGTACCGCTGAAAACGTCATCTTGTCCCGCAAAAAACGAGCCACCAAACAGCATCATCAGCAAAAAAATAAAAAAGTTATAGTCCTGAAAATAAAGCGATGCCAAAATAATTATTTTTTCTATAAAATAGTTTTTATCGTATAAAAGCGCCAAAACATAAAAAAATGATATAAATGAGGTGTCGCTGTAATCGTACTGACCCGAAGAATAAAACTGCTTTATCAATTTTACCAAACGCGGAACGGTATAAACGCCTCCCCCAAAAGAAATTCATGAATAGCTGGTTTTTGGTCATTCTGCCTCACAAAAATCGGAATAAAAAGCGATTAAAAAATGTCATGTGCCCGAAAATGATACCAATAAAAACGTCAACTCGTCCCGCAAAAAACAAGACCTCACATGACTCTGTGGACCAAAATATAGAAAAATTATAGCTCTCAAAATGTGGTAACGCAAAAAATATTTTTTGCAATAAAAAGCGTCTTTCAGTGTGTGACGGCTGCCAATCATAAAAATCCGCTAAAAAACCCGCTATAAAGGTAAATCAAACCCCCCTTCATCACCCCCTTAGTTAGGGAAAAATTAAAAAAATGTATTTATTTCCATTTTCCCATTAGGGCTAGGGTTAGAGTTAGGGCTAGGGTTAGGGCTAGGGTTAGGGCTAGGGCTAGGGTTAGGGCTAGGGTTAGGGCTAGGGTTAGGGCTAGGGTTAGGGTTAGGGCTAGGGTTAGGGTTAGGGCTAGGGTTAGGGCTAGGGTTAGGGTTAGGGCTAGGGATAGGGCTAGGGTTAGGGCTAGGGCTAGGGTTAGGGTTAGGGCTAGGGCTAGGGTTAGGGCTAGGGTTAGGGCTAGGGTTAGGGCTAGGGTTAGGGCTAGGGTTAGGATTAGGGTTAGGGCTAGGGTTAGGGCTAGGGCTACAGTTTGGGTTGGGGCTAAAGTTACAGTTAGGGTTTAGATTACATTTACGGTTGGGAATAGGGTTGGGATTAGGGTTAGGGGTGTGTCAGGGTTAGAGGTGTGGTTAGGGTTACTGTTGGGATTAGGGTTAGGGATGTGTTTGGATTAGGGTTTCAGTTATAATTGGGGGGTTTCCACTGTTTAGGCACATCAGGGGCTCTCCAAACGCGACATGGCGTCCGATCTCAATTCCAGCCAATTCTGCGTAAAACAGTGCTTCTTCCCTTCCGAGCTCTCCCGTGTGCCCAAACAGGGGTTTACCCCAACATATGGGGTATCAGCGTACTCAGGACAAATAGGACAACAACTTTTGGGGTCCAATTTCTCCTGTTACCCTTGGGAAAATACAAAACTCGGGGCTAAAACATATTTTTTGTGAGAAAAAAAAAGATTTTTTATTTTCACGGCTCTGCGTTATAAACTGTAGTGAAACACTTGGGGGTTCAAAGTTCTCACAACACATCTAGATTAGTTCCCTGGGGGGTCTAGTTTCCAATATGGGGTCACTTGTGGGGGGTTTCTACTGTTTAGGTACATTAGGGGTTCTGCAAACGCAATGTGACGTCTGCAGACCAGTCCATCTAAGTCTGCATTCCAAATGGCGCTCCTTCCCTTCCGAGCTCTGCCATGCGCTCAAACGGTGGTTTCCCCCAACATACGGGGTATCAGCGTACTCAGGACAAATTGGACAACAACTTTTGGGGTCGAATTTCTCCTCTTACCCTCGGGAAAATACAAAACTGGGGGCTAAAAAATAATTTTGGGGGGAAAGATTTTTTTTTTTAATTTTCACGGCTCTGCGTTACAAACTGTAGTGAAACACTTGGGGGTTCAAAGCTATCACAACACATCTAGATGAGTTCCTTAGGGGGTCTAGTTTCCAAAATGGTGTCACTTGTGGGAGGTTTCTACTGTTTAGGTACATTAGGGGCTCTGCAAATGCAATGTGACACCTGCAGACCATTCCATCTAAGTCCTCATTCCAAATGGAGCTCCTTCTCTTCCGAGCCCTCCCATGCGCCCAAACAGTGGTTCCCCCCCACATATGGGGTATCAGCGCACTCAGGACAAATTGGACAACAAATTGTGGGGTCGAATTTCTCCTGTTACCCTCGGGAAAATACAAAACTGGGGGCTAAAAAATAATTTTTGTGGGAAAAAATTTTTGTTTTATTTTTACGGCTCTCCATTATAAACTTCTGTGAAGCCCTTGGTGGGTCAAAGCGCTCAGCACACATCTAGATAAGTTCCTAAGGGGGTCTACTTTCCAAAATGGTGTCACTTGTGGGGGGTTTCTACTGTTTAGGTACATTAGGGGCTCTGCAAACGCAATGTGACACCTGCAGACCATTCCATCTAAGTCTGCATTCAAATGGCACTCCTTCCCTTCTGAGCCCTCCCATGTGCCCAAACAGTGGTTCCCCCCACATATGGTGTATCATCGCACTCAGGACAAATTGGGCAACAAATTTTGGGGTCCAATTTCTCCTGTTACCCTCAGGAAAATACAAAACTGGGGGCTAAAAAAATAATTTTTGTGGGAAAAAAATTTTGTTTTATTTTTACGGCTCTGCATTATAAACTTCTGTGAAGCACTTGGTGGGTCAAAGTGCTCACCACAGCTCTAGATAAGTTCCTTAGGGGGTCTACTTAGCAAAATGGTGTCATTTGTGGGGGGTTTCAATGTTTAGGCACATCAGTGGCTCTTCAAACGCAACATGGCGTCCCATCTCAATTCCTGTCAATTTTGCTTTGAAAAGTCAAATGGCGCTCCTTCCCTTCCGAGCTCTCCCATCCGCCCAAACAGTGGTTTACCCCCACATATGGGGTATCAGCGTACTCAGGACAAATTGTACAACAACTTTTGGGGTCCAATTTCTTCTCTTACCCTTGGGAAAATAAAAAATTGGGGGCGAAAAGATAATTTTTGTGAAAAAATATGATTTTTTATTTTTACGGTTCTACATTATAAACTTCTGTGAAGCACTTGGTGGGTCAAAGTGCTCACCACACCTCTAGACGAGTTCCTTAGGGGGTCTACTTTCCGAAATGGTGTCACTTGTGGGGGGTTTCAATGTTTAGCCACATCAGGGACTCTCCAAACGAAACATGGCGTCCCATCTCAATTCCAGTCAATTTTGCATTGAAAAGTCAAATGGCACTCCTTCGCTTCCGAGCTCTGCCATGCGCCCAAACAGTGGTTTACCCCCACATGTGGGGTATTGGCATACTCAGGACAAATTGTACAACAATATTTGGGGTCCATTTTCTCCTGTTACCCTTGGTAAAATAAAACAAATTGGAGCTGAATAAAATTTTTTGTGAAAAAAAGTTAAATGTTCATTTTTATTTAAACATTCAAAAAATTCCTGTGAAGCACCAGAAGGGTTAATAAACTTCTTGAATATGGTTTTGAGCACCTTGAGGGGTGTAGTTTTTAGAATGGTGTCACACTTGGGTATTTTCTATCATATAGACCCCTCAAAATGACTTCAAATGAGATGTGGTCCCTAAAATAAAATGGTGTTGTAGAAATGAGAAATTGCTGGTCAACTTTTAACCCTTATAACTCCCTAACAAAAAAAAATTTTGGTTCCAAAATTGTGCTGATGTAAAGTAGACATGTGGGAAATGTTACTTATTAAGTATTTTGTGTGACATATCTCTGTGATTTAATTGCATAAAAATTCAAAGTTGGAAAATTGCGAAATTTTCATAATTTTCGCCAAATTTCCGTTTTTTTCACAAATAAACGCAGGTACTATCAAAGAATTTTTACCATTGTCATGAAGTACAATATGTCACGAGAAAACAATGTCAGAATCACCAGGATCCATTGAAGCGTTCCAGAGTTATAACCTCATAAAGGGACAGTGGTCAGAATTGTAAAAATTGGCCCGGTCATTAACGTGCAAACCACCCTTGGGGTAAAGGGGTTAAAATGTTGAATGCTATATACTGTACATATCTAAGAAAATATTTTAAAATAGAAAATTATATTTATTTAAACATCTAATGAAAGGATATAGCATAATATCACTGTCAGAGGGAGGTACGATTGGCTTTTCTCCCGCTTACTCTGCAGATATAAGTGCCTATGTGACGTTATTAGGATGTGCAGTTTTCCTCCGCTCCGCTCTCTATTTGCTGCAATACATTCTCTTTATCCCGTGAATTATGTCATGTACATTTAATGAATTTCTATCCTGTAAGTCTCATTCCTCCTGAGGATTCCTGTTTTATTGGAGTAATTTTATGAGCACTTTGAGCAGTTTTCTGGATTGATATACAACTTGGTCGCACAACCACGTTTCTTACCTGTAATTCTGTTTTTCATTTCCTATGTGGAATCTGTCATACTGTGAATGTGCGTGATTGCCTTCCCAGTCCATTAAGTCAATCCGCAGCGAGTACTGCCTCTGACTGGTAATTGCGAATATAAACTCGTTCCCCAGCCAAAATTCACCAGATGGACTGCCAAACCCCTAGAGACGAAGAGGGAGAAAACACACATTTATCTTCTGAGTACAAAATATTTTAATGATTTTTTTACAAGGTCATTATGAGTTATTTTATATGTGTATTCCTCATTGGTTGGACAGGTCAGACTTTAACAATATAAATTTTGGCGCAGCATGTTGTGCTTCAGAGCTGCTCTTCCTACTGTACCTCTGATTATAACCATAGTTAATCATTATCTATCCATTGACTTTCCATTTATTATCTATCTATCTATTATCTATCTATCTATCTATCTATGTATCTATATACCATCTATTATCTATCTATCTATTATCTATATATTATCTATCAATCAATCAATCAATCTATCTATTATCTATCTATCATCTATTATCTATCTATTATCTATCTATCTATCTATATATTATCTATCTATCTATTATCTATCTATTATCTATCTATCAATTATCTATATATTATCTATCTATCTATTATCTATCTATTATCTATCTATCAATTATCTATATATTATCTATCTATCTATCTATTATCTATCTATCTATCTATCTATCTATCTATCATCTATATATTATCTATCTATCTATCTATCTATATATCAATTACCTATCTATTATCTATCTATCTATCTATCTATCTATCTATCTAACTATTGTCAATCTATTATCCATCTATCAATTATCTATCTATTATCTATCTGTCTATCTATTGTCTATTTATCAATTATCTATCAATTATCTATTATCTATCTATATATTATCTATCTATTTTCTATCTATCTATCAATTATCTATATATTATCTATCTATTATGTATCTATCATTTATATATTATCTATCTATCTATCTATTATCTGTCTATCTATCTATCTATTATCTATCTATTATCTATTATCTATCTATCTATTATCTATCTATCTATCTATCTATCTAAAATCTATATTTGTATCCATCCATCTATTTTACCTGTTGTTTTTCAGACTTACGCCATGTTCTCACTGGCTTCAGCACATTGAAATTTTTCCGCAGACATTTTTTTTGTGTAGAAAAACCACAATTTTTGAACATTCAAACAAGTTGAAGTGGATGTGATTTCATGAAAATACACAACAACCGTGCATTTAAAGACTTTGCAGACCCCTACATTTTTTGGTTCATAGAAATCTATAAGGAACCTGAAAAAAACACAATTGAGTTTTGAAGTGCAGAATAGCGCAGAAAGTAGTGTTTTTGCTCAAAAAAATGAAACACCTTTTAAAAAGTACTGCATCAATTCTGCATCAAAAATGCATCAAAAATATCACCAAAAATTAAATAAAATAAGCAGTTTGTTATTGAATATTTTGATACAGAAACATGAAGGAATGCACAGAGGAAAAAATGATGTGCAGCACTTCTATAAGTGGAAACATGCTTTAGATCTTAAAAGGCTTGTCCAGACTCGGGGCTCATGTTTGCAATCACATTATGTGACTTCAGAATTGTGAATCCTCACAGCGCGCACATTGCGAGCTGTTAGGATTCTTTGATGTCGGGAGTGGGCAGTCATATGACTACACATATCGTTGACAAGTGACTGCATGCATGAAAATCTCATAACTGCCCACTCCCAGTGGTGTGCACTGTGCTCGCTGTGAGGATTCACATGTCTGCAGTCACATGGAATGTCTGCAGACTTGGCCCTTGAGCCTGGATAACCCCTTAAACACATGCTATAAATGAGTTGTAAGTTTTAGAATACCGACTGCAATATACCCTATAAGTCCTTTTTTGGTGACCAGTAGAAGCGCCACTGCAGCGCAAAACGGCTATCGTCCATTCCACTCCTGCTCCCATCCTCCCGACGCCGATGTTTTAAAGTATTGGAATAAAGAAGTTTTTTAACCGGTGAGTGCCATACGTTCCTTTCAATTTTTATACCCTATAAGTACGTTCACTTGTAACTAGTGTTGAGCATTCCGATACCGCAAGTATCGGGTATCGGCCGATACTTGCAGTATCGGAATTCCGATACCGAGTTCCGATACTTTTGTGGTATCGGGAATCGGTATCGGATCCATATTAATGTGTAAAATAAAGAATTAAAATAAAAAATATTGATATGCTCACCTCTCCGGAGGCCCCTGGACATCACCGCTGGTAACCGGCAGCCTTCTTTGTTTAAAATGAGCGCGTTTAGGACCTGAGAATGACGTCGCGGCTTCTGATTGGTCGCGTGCCGCTCATGTGACCGCCACGCGACCAATCAGAAGCCGCGACATCATTCTCAGGTCCTAAACTCCTCATTTTAGGAATTTAGGACCTGAGAATGACGTCGCGGCTTCTGATTGGTCGCGTGGCGGTCACATGAGTGGCACGCGACCAATCAGAAGCCGCGACATCATTCTCAGGTCCTAAACGCGCTCATTTTAAGCAAAGAAGGCTGCCGGTTACCAGCGGTGATGTCCAGGGGCCTCCGGAGAGGTAATTATATCAATATTTTTTATTTTAATTCTTTATTTTACACATTAATATGGATCCCAGGGCCTGAAGGAGAGTTTCCTCTCATTCAGACCCTGGGAACCATCAGGATACATTCCGATACTTGGTGTCCCATTGACTTGTATTGGTATCGGATATCGGTATCGGCGATATCCGATACTTTTCGGGTATCGGGCGATACTATCCGATACCGATACTTTCAAGTATCGGACGGTATCGCTCAACACTACTTGTAACAGAATTGCTGCCAATTTTCCATCCAGATTTTCAGATGATAAATCTACAGTAGAACATAGGTGCAGCCAAGTGGACGAGGTTTGAAAAAAATCTCATCCAAAGGTTGAAAAAGTCCAACATGCAGAGATTGACCAATGCAGATTTTTTTTAAATCAGTAGCATGTCAATTTATGCTGGGAAATGATGATTGTGGATTTGTTGCAAATAATTCCCATTGAGTAGAGGGAGGTAAAAATAATCCAAAAAACACCTAAAGATAATCACAGTTCAGCATAAAAATCTGCAAGTCCAGAATGAAGGGGAAAAAAAGTTTTCAAAAAGTTAAAAATAAAAACGAAAAACACTAAAGCCATCTTCCCTGGCACCTCTGTGATAAAATTGTTTCCAGGCTTGGACTGGCTCACAGGAGAACAGGAGAAACCTCCAGTGGACCATCACCCTCTTATATGAGCAGTACATGGCACTATATACTTGAACTACTATGTACAGACAAAGGCATGTTACAATCTAACCAGTTCATTTTTATATAAATCTGTGATTAAAAATGATGTAGCTGAAAAGTGGGGCCCTGGAGTTAGTTACTGGTGGCCCTTTGGCACTCCAGTCCGGCACTGGTCATTTCTCTGGTCCTCTACACACCCAGGCTCCAGTGAAGATGTGATAAGTCATCATTGTGTATGAAGTCCGAACAGGGCTGGATGTAGAGTTTCCAAGGAAGTCCCTGAGGAAGTGATTATTCTTCGTGTTCTTCTTCAAATTTGCATCATAATATTCAATTTGGTTCGCATTTGAAGCTGCAACTTGCCTGCGGTATCCTCAGGATATGCTGCAGAAATTTTCCAAGAATGGGTAACCTTTGTTAAGGATCTTCATCTTTTGGCCATAGTATAGCGGGTTACAAAATGCGTCTCCCACTCTGGAGGACCTATGTGTCCTGCATTACATTGTCAGTCCATTGGTTGGAATTGACATTGTAAAATGCTAGTTCAGGCGCTGCACAGTAGTAATTATACGTGTCCCCAGAAGGTAGTAGAGCAGATCGTTATAGGAGTTGAGTTAACTTCTGGCTGGTGACTCTCTAGAAATTAACTGTGGCAAGCTGCAGCAGTAACTGGCAGAATTAAAAAATCATCTTGGAGCTGTAAATCAGGCTCTAAAGTATTTACATCAGTACTCAACTTTTCTTCGGATCACATCTATTTGTACATTTTTAAAGGCAAACATCCTGTTCAGTTTATTTTTTCCATAAATATCCATGGATAAAAAAATTTCATAAACATCCCGTCAAATCCGTGTGTAATAATGATGGACTGCTCTGAGTGTTCCTATCCCTGAAGACAACAATCTATGTACTATGTGTACAGTGTCATGTGGTTTTACATGAAATGTGAATAGTGATGTGCGTCTTATATAATGTGTTATGGTGATGCACATAAGGTGTTAATGTATAATGTGAGTAGTGTACAGTGTACATCTGTTGTAATTAGCTTACTGCTGGAAGCCATGGGTAGGGCTCTTTCCCATTAAACCTGACCTGTTTCTGCCCCTATCTCTCTTGTTTTTTTAATCATTTGTGCTGTATTCTGTTGGTAACCTCAGAGTGTTTTGGCCCTTGCTCTGCTTTAGTTGTTGTTCTCCTTGGATTTGAGCTGGTCGGTCTGTATGACCCTCTTCTTCCAGCTCGCTCCACTGGCCTGCAGCCACTTTACAGATGTAACCCAGGGGGTCTTGCATAAGTCCAAATCCCTTTATGGAAGTGTTAGTGTGAATGCCAAGGTTTCCCTGGGATCTATTAAGTGGAGTAGCTAGTGAAAAGTCTGTACTTGGAAGACCCTTGCTCGGGTTTTCCCAAGCACGCTCGGGTGGTCTCCGAATATTTGTTAGTACTCGGAGATTTAGTTTTTGTCAACGCAGCTGCATGATTTATGGCTGCTAGCCAGCCTGAGTACATGTGGGGGTTGCCTGGTTGCTAGGGAATCCCTATTTGTATTCCAGCTGTCTAACAGCCATAAATCATGCAGCTGCGTTGACAAAAACTAAATCTCCGAGCACTAACAAATACTCGGAGACCACCCGAGCAACGAGCATACTCGCTCACCACTAATCCTTAACTATCCTTGCTTATTAGAAATCTGTTTGATTGACCATTAAGGAGGTTGTATCATGAAGACAACACCTTTAAAGATAGAACCTGCCTTAGCAGGATACTCCAAACAAATCGTAAAAGTGCCAGGAACAGTCCCTGATGGCTATACATTCAGTGCAATAAATACATGGACAGTTCAAGTTTGCAAAAGCAACAGTTTGTTCATGACTTCTTAATTGGCTCACGAAGTTGTGATCTATATATATATATATATATATATATATATATATATAGATATCTATATGCCTTAAAGGGGCTTATATGGGTTGTCCCATAATCAAAAATTGTGCCCTAGCCTCAGAATAGGTAACAACTCTATAATCCCTACTTGTACCGATTCACACAATTGCAAGAAAAGGAGTCCCGGAGTCCACTTTGTGAATGAAGCATGAGCATGTGCGACCACTGCTTCAGTAACTGTCCATTAAAAGATACTGACTGGTGATTGCACATGCTCAATAATGCTTCATTCAAACGAGACTTTGGGACCCCATTCTCCAGATGGATCAGTGAGAGTCGAAGCAATCAGACTCCAATCAATTATTCTAAAGCCAGCTATCATGTGTATATTTGATAAATGTTGGCTATGGGACATCCCCCATATATGAGAGAATTCGAGGAAAAGTCACAGGGGAGCTTTTATTTTCTACAGTGCCCTTGAAAAATGAAAGCCGTGCTGTGATTGGTTGTTTTGGGAAGCAAAGACAGTTTTTCCTTTCGGAATAACTCAGAAATCACATGTTATGCCTAGCATGAGTCATAAGATCTCCCTTGTGGTGTGTCAAGCCTCATCTTTTGGGATCCTACAATACACATCTAGACCCTGTAGGCCACATTTGTCAAACCTGTCAGGCAGAATTATTGGCCTTGCTGCCTACAGCAACCAATCATAATGCAATTTTTATTTTATACAGCGCTCTTGGAAAATGAAAACCGCTATTATTTGTTAAAGGAAACAATACCAGTTGTTTCCACCAACATAGAAGAGGATTCTTTACTGTTAGGGCAGTGAGAATCTGGAATTGCTTGCCTGAGGAGGTGGTGATGGCGAACTCAGTCGAGGGGTTCAAGAGAGGCCTGGATGTCTTCCTGGAGCAGAACAATATTGTATCATACAATTAGGTTCTGTAGAAGGACGTAGATCTGGGTATTTATTATGATGGAATATAGGCTGAACTGGATGGACAAATGTCTTTTTTCGGCCTTACTAACTATGTTACTATGTATGTTACTATGTTAGTTATCGCTAACAATTTTAACAAATTAGGTCTATTGTACCAATTTTACCCAGAGTTGCTGTTGTTTTTTAAAAAAATCAGGCCCAGTTAGGAAATGCTCATGCTGTCATGTGAGCTTTATATGAGATAATATGTGTACAGTGGCTTTGTCCATGGTCGCCTGGCAAGTAGGGCTTTCACAAATAGGCTTTGTGGTAGCTACTCTAACTCATGTCCCATGGGAGGACCTGGCCTTCATTTGGCCTTTATCCTTTATCTGCTGTAAAGGGATATATACTTATACAGGGGTCATGAGTGGAGTCCTTGGAGTAGCTGCTAGTTGGTGGATAGGGCTGGAAGATTTCATCAGAACCAGGATGGCTAACAAAGGATAAAATTAAAAATTGGAAAAGTAGACAGTAAACAGGCCAAGATCAAAATGAGAATCACAGAAGCTTAACAGGAGAAGAGCAACAGGAGTAAACCAGAGCAAGTATTAACGATAACTGGCAACAGAAAACAGCTGTCCCAGTGGCAATACCAGGGAGCTGGACAAAACACAAACCTATCGTACCTGAATGACACCACAGATCTCAGCCACACTAACCTCTGATTATGGACAAAGCTTGCGATGCTCAGAGCTTCTAGTTCCAACATCTACTTCATCACCAGGGCCACCGCCAGAATAAATTCTCTGGCTTTGGTGACAGAAGCAGATGTCACAGAAACAGGACCAGGTTGAGATGTAACACTATGTATAGCTGAGAACCGTTTCAAATTTTCTAGAACATTCCAAAATGAGTGAAATAATCCTGACTAATTTTAGGCATAACATAACCAGAAGTGGCAGGGGGTTATGTAAACCCCACCCAAATGTAGACTTAAAGTGTAACTGTCATTTCAATTGCAGCAACAGTCATGTTTTATATTTTTGTCTTTGTCTTAGGTTCTGAAATAGGTTCAGAGTCTGAGCCAGCACTAGCCCGGTAGGAAATAGCTATGACACACAACCAGGATCTACCTCTAACAACACTGAGGAGATCAAAAAATACAGTAAAAAGTAAAAATAAAAGTTTTTAAAAATATAAAGAAAAACAAAAAATTCAAATAATCCCCTTTTCTCCCATTAAAAATAAAAGAATTTAAAAAAATGCACATATTTGATATCACTGCATCCAATATATGAAAATATAAAATGAGTTAAACCAATCAATAAACACTGTAAACAGAAAAAAATTCAATATGACAAAATTAATTTTTTTGGGGGTAGCTGCAATGCTGCAAAAAAATGATGTATCTATTCCAAATTGGTATCACCAAAAACATCTGCTTACCCTGTAAAATACAAGGCCTCAAAAAGTTAAATTGACTGAAAAATGAAAACATTAATGGATTCAGAAGATGGCAGTACAAATCCCCCAATTTTTTTCTACAAAGTTTTGAATTCTGACTTCTGAAAAAATAAAAACATAAAATGGATATGTGCTGTGGTAGGAAGGGGTTAAACCCATACATTGGTAACACAGTGCTGACCATTTTATGGTTACATATGGAGCCCATCTGATGTAAAGTATGTTTGACCATCATTATCAATGTACCTCCTGCCCTAAACGGGTGGTCCAAAATACAAATTAATTTTCATCTCAAATGTCTATATATTTAATGCGGAAAATAAACTATTTTCTAACATACTTAAATTAAAAATTTCCCATCATTCCCTAACTACATTATCTAACTAGTTTTCTTTTCCAACTTCCTGAGACTTTCTAAGAATACCTGATGTTCGGAAACCAGAACTACCCCTGCAAATGACGTCACTTGCAGGGGCGGCGCAGGTCTCTGCAAGCCTGGTGGTAATTCATCAAACAATACACATTGACAGTGCGCTCTGTTGCCAGCTCATTACTACGGTTCTGAGCCGATGAGAGAGCGCACTGTCATTGGGCACATCGCGCAGTGACAAAGCAGGGACTAGCCCGCCCCTGAAACTAGGTCACTGATGTTGCTTTATTACAAGGCGTAACCTCAGGATCTGACCCCTAATGATGGTTCGTTTGAGTATTGCAGCAAGCACTGGGATTCTCAAAAAAAGAGTAATCAAAAAGGAGGATGTGAAAAAAAAGAAAAACAATTAGATAGTGTAGTTAGGGAAGGATAGGGAATTTTTAATTAAAGCATATTAGAAAATAGACTACCGGTGATTATGGCATTAAATAGATAGGTATTTAGGAGGAAAATTAATTTGTATTTCAGACCACTCCTTTAATGTCAGCTGTAAATGACCCTGTAGGTTTCCCTTGTATCCTTTCATTGAATCTACAGTAATAAATGAAAATTGGAGTAATATAATATGATTTTTCATATTGCAAGACAAAACATGAAAGTTACCACCTGTTCCAGAATTGGGAGCGATAAAATATCCTCTGTGTTATTTTATGAATACAAGTGCTTATCAGCTTTAGAGCAGACAGCCTGACATTTTAGTTCCCTGTAATGGGAGTCTATGTGCAGACCATTAAAGTAATTACTCCTCCTATAAAACATGTATTCATCTTTCATCTGATTGTATCAGTTACATTGTAACACAAATTCTCGTCAATTATTACAAAGTTGTTTGAAATATCTTTGATGTAACGGTTTATTGTTACAATGACTCATCAGACGATTATTAGATTTCTCCTTTACAAAAAATTACTATAAATTTAGCACTTTCTAACTTGTATCTGTTTCTGGGGAAAGGACTGATATGTAATGGTGAATACTGGATAATACAAGATAGCGCAAAATTAATGTATACCGTGCTGTTCTGTCATACAGCATGTAGCCAATAGCTTGCTGTTTTCAAACATCTGTGAATGAATACATTCTTGTTTGTTCTCTTTTCACATGATTATGATTTCAGAGGGCTTCTGGTGTTTTTTTCTTGGTATTCCGAAGCATTAAGATTTAGCTTCACTGGAACTAATGTGACTAGGCCAAATCCTAAAACGCAACCCCATGACATTATCACTCCTCCACCAAACTTTTCAGCGGGAACAACGCAGTCAGGCATGTAATGGACTACTGTCATTTGCCAACTAGTCCAAACTTGTACATCAGATGCCAGATAGAGAAGTTTCCTCCAGAGTCTAGTGGTGACGGCTTTACAGCACTCCAATCCTAAATCTTTAACTGCTAAGCCCTTTTCGACATCTGTCGTACATGTACGGCGCAAGTTGGGTGTGGGTGTCTGGAGTGGGCTCAAGAGTTCAGCCTACACCATAACTGGCAGATGTCGGCGGTGTTACATTAGCAAAACCAAAGAAATGAGCAGGAGCATAAGTTGATATCTGTGCAATGTGTGAGAGCATGTTCACACTGTAGCCAATTCACAGACAAAACCAAAGCAAAAAAGCTTAAAAGTCTTCCCACCACCACAAGGTGTAACATATCGGGATGGTCCTCCCCTGTCTCTAGTATTGAAACCTTAGCTTGTCTCAGAGCTCTTCACCTATTGTCACGCCCACAGGTAGAGCATGTGGTTTGTGGACCCACTGTGCCACAGGGCCAGGCTTAAGTAGAAAAGGGCATAGCTAAGCTGCTGTCTGCTGTTCACCAGAGCTCCTGATGGTGGAGTCAGGCATGAAATGCAGGTAGCCACCAGGTACCACTCCTAGGCAGTCCCCGATACTGCAGCTGCTGACCCCAAGGATCATGTACCCTGACTGTTATGACCTGGTGGTTAGGAGCACCCAGAATGACCTGATAGTTAAACCTCATACAGGATGAGCTCTGGGATGTGGGAGCTCTGCTGACCGCAAGCCCTAATCCTATCACACACACTAGAAATAGCCGTGGAGCACTCCTGACCAGACCTAGGCGCCTCGTCACAGCCTAAGAACTATCTAGCCCTAGAGATAGAAAATAAAGCCTACCTTGCCTCAGAGAAATTCTCCAAAGGTAAAGGAAGCCCCCCACATATATTGACTGTGAGTAAAGATGAAAGTCACAAACGCAGAAATGAAACAGGTTTCAGCAAAGGGAGGCCAGACTTACTAAATAGACAGAGGATAGGAAAGGTAACTTTGCGATCAGCACAAAAACCTACAAAAGACCACGCAGAGTGTGCAAAAAAGACCTCCGCACCGACTCACGGTGTGGAGGGGCCACTCTGCATCCCAGAGCCTCCAGCTAGCAAGACAACATCATGAAAACCAGCTGGACAAGAAAACAATGAACAAATAATGACTATCAGGAACTTAGCTTCTGCAGGAGAAGGCAGGTCACCAGAGAGATCCAGGAGCGAACTGAACCAATGCAAAAACATTGACAGCTGGCATGGAGTAACGATCTGAGAGGAGTTAAATAGAGCAGTCAACCAAAGGATAAACCACGTCACCTGTGTAAGGAACCTCAGAAGCAGCAGCTTCACTCACAGCCACCAGATAGAGCCCATAGACAGAACTCGCCGAAGTACCATTCACGACCACAGGAGGGAGTTCGACAACAGAATTCAGAACAGTACCCCCCCCTTGAGGAGGGGTCACCGAACCCTCACCAGAGCCCCCAGGCCGATCAGGATGAGCCAAATGAAAGGCACGAACAAGATCGGCAGCATGAACATCAGAGGCAAAAACCCAGGAATTATCTTCCTGACCATAACCCTTCCACTTGACCAGGTACTGGAGTTTCCATCTCGAAACACGAGAATCCAAAATCTTCTCCACCACATACTCAAACTCCCCCTCGACCAACACCGGGGCAGGAGGATCAACGGAGGGAACCATAGGCGCCACGTATCTCCGCAACAACGACCTATGGAACACATTATCGATGGCAAAAGAAGCTGGAAGATCCAAACGAAATGACACAGGATTAAGAACTTCAGAAATCTTATATGGTCCAATGAAACGAGGCTTAAACTTAGGAGAGGAAACCTTCATAGGAACGTGACGAGATGACAACCAAACCAAATCCCCAACATGAAGTCGGGGACCAACACAACGCCGGCGGTTAGCGAAACGTTGAGCCTTCTCCTGGGACAATGTCAAATTGTCCACCACATGAGTCCAAATCTGCTGCAACCTGTCCACCACCGCATCCACACCAGGAAAGTCCGAAGGCTCAACCTGCCCTGAAGAGAAATGAGGATGGAAACCAGAATTACAGAAAATAGGAGAAACTAAAGTAGCCGAGCTGGTCCGATTATTAAGGGCGAACTCAGCCAAAGGCAAGAAAGACACTCAATAATCCTGATCAGCAGAAACAAAGCATCTCAGATATGTCTCCAAAGTCTGATTAGTTCGTTCGGTTTGGCCATTAGTCTGAGGATGGAAAGCCGAAGAAAAAGACAAATCAATGCCCATCTTAGCGCAAAAGGACCGCCAAAACCTCGAAACAAACTGGGAACCTCTGTCCGAGACAATGTTATCTGGAATGCCATGCAAATGAACCACATGCTGGAAAAACAACGGCACCAAATCAGAGGAGGAAGGCAGTTTAGATAAGGGTACCAAATGGACCATCTTAGAGAAGCAATCACAAACCACCCAAATGACCGACATCTTTTGAGAAACAGGGAGATCAGAAATAAAATCCATGGAAATATGCGTCCAGGGCCTCTTCGGGATCGGCAAGGGCAAAAGCAACCCACTGGCACGAGAACAGCAGGGCTTAGCCCGAGCACAAATCCCACAGGACTGCACAAAAGAACGCACATCCCGTGACAAAGAAGGCCACCAAAAGGATCTAGCCACCAAATCTCTGGTACCAAAGATTCCAGGATGACCAGCCAATACTGAACAATGAATCTCCGAGATAACTCTACTAGTCCATCTATCAGGGACAAACAGTTTCTCCGTAGGACAACGGTCAGGTCTATCAGCCTGAAACTTTTGCAGCACACGCCGCAAATCAGGGGAAATGGCAGACAATATTACCCCTTCTTTAAGAATACCCTCCGGCTCCGGAACACCCGGAGAGTCAGGCACAAAACTCCTTGACAGGGCATCACCCTTCACATTCTTAGATCCCGGAAGGTATGAAACCACAAAAACAAAACGGGAGAAAAAAAGCGACCATCAAGCCTGTCTAGGATTCAACCGTTTGGCAGACTCGAGATAAGTTAAATTCTTGTGATCCGTCAAGACCACCACGCGATGTTTAGCTCCTTCAAGCCAATGTCGCCACTCCTCGAATGCCCACTTCATGGCCAACAACTCCCGATTGCCCACATCATAATTGCGCTCAGCAGGCGAGAATTTTCTAGAAAAGAAGGCACAGGGTTTTATCACCAAGCCATCAAAACTTCTTTGCGACAACACAGCCCCTGCTCCAATTTCAGAGGCATCAACCTCCAACTGAAAAGGGAGCGAAACATCTGGCTGGCACAACATGGGGGCAGAAGCAAAATGACGCTTCAACTCCTGAAAAGCCTCTACAGCCGCAGAGGACCAATTCACCACATCAGCACCTTTCTTGGTCAAATCAGTCAACGTCTTAGCAACACTGGAAAAGTTAGCGATGAAGCGACGATAAAAATTAGAAAAGCCCAGGAACTTCTGCAAGCTCTTCACAGATGTCGGCTGAGTCCAATCGTAAATGGCCTGAACTTTAACAGGGTCCATCTCGATAGTAGAAGGGGAAAAAATGAAACCCAAAAATGAAACCTTCTGAACTCCAAAGAGACACTTTGACCCCTTCACAAACAAGGAATTAGCACGAAGGACCTGCAACACCATTCTGACCTGCATCACATGAGATTCCCAATCATCCGAAAAGACCAAAATGTCATCCAAATATACAATCATGAATCTATCCAGGTACTCTCGGAAGATGTCATGCATAAAGGACTGAAACACAGATGGAGCATTAGAAAGCCCGAATGGCATAACCAGGTACTCAAAATGGCCCTCGGGCGTATTAAATGCCGTCTTCCATTCATCACCCTGTTTAATTCGCACAAGATTATACGTACCACGAAGATCTATCTTGGTGAACCAACTAGCCCCCTTAATCCGAGCAAATAAATCAGACAGCAGTGGCAAAGGATACTGAAATTTGACTGTGATCTTATTAAGAAGGCGGTAATCAATATAAGGTCTTAAAGAACCATCCTTCTTGGCCACAAAAAAGAACCCTGCTCCCAATGGTGACGACGACGGACGAATATGACCCTTCTCCAAGGATTCCTTTATATAACTCCGCATAGCGGCGTGCTCTGGCACAGATAAATTAAACAGACAGCCATTAGGAAACTTACTACCAGGAATCAAATCAATAGCACAGTCGCAATCCCTATGAGGAGGTAGGGCACCAGATTTGGGCTCTTCAAATTCATCCCGGTAATCAGCCAAAAACTCAGGGACCTCAGAAGGAGTGGAAGGTGACATTGAGAGCAATGGAACATCACCATGTACCCCCTGACAACCCCAGCTGGACACAGACATAGACTTCCAATCCAACACTGGATTATGGACCTGTAGCCATGGCAACCCCAAAACGACCACATCATGCAGATTATGCAACACCAAAAAGCGAATTTCCTCCTGATGTGCAGGAGCCATGCACATGGTCAATTGAGTCCAGTACTGAGGCTTATTCTTGGCCAAAGGCGTAGCATCAATTCCTCTCAATGGAATAGGATACTGCAAGGGCTCCAAGAAAAAACCACAGCGCCTGGCAAACTCCAAGTCCATCAAATTCAGGGCAGCGCCTGAATTCACAAATGCCATTACAGAGTAGGACGACACAGAGCCAATCAGAGTAACGACAAAAGAAATTTAGACTGTACCATACCAATGGTGGCAGACCTAGCGAACCGCTTAGTGCGCTTAGGACAATCGGAGATAGCATGAGTGGATTCACCACAGTAAAAACACAGCCCATTCCGACGTCTGTGTTCTTGCCGTTCAGCTCTGGTCAAAGTCCTATCACACTGCATAGGCTCAGGCCTATGCTCAGAGAATACCGCCAGATGGTGCACAGCTTTGCGCTCACGCATGCGCCGATCGATCTGAATGGCCAAAGACATAGACTCATTCAGACCAGCAGGTGTGGGAAATCCCACCATGGCATCCTTAAGGGCTTCAGAAATTCCCTTTCTGAAAATTTCCGCCAGAGCACATTCATTCCACTGAGTAAGCACAGACCACTTTCTAAACTTCTGACAGTACACCTCTGCTTCATCCTGACCCTGACACAAAGCCAGCAAGATTTTCTCTGCCTGATCCACTGAATTTGGTTCATCATAAAGCAATCCAAGCGCCAGAAAAAACGCATCAACATCACGCAATGCCGGATCTCCTGGCGCAAGGGAAAATGCCCAGTCTTGAGAGTCACCACGCAACAAAGAAATAATGATTTTTACCTGTTGAACGGGGTCACCAGAGGAGCGGGGTCTCAAAGCTAGAAACAGTTTACAATTATTTTTGAAATTCAAGAACCTAGATCTATCCCCAGAAAATAAGTCAGGAATAGGAATTTTAGGCTCTAACATAGGATTCTGAACCACAAAATCTTGAATGTTTTGTACCCTTGCAGAGAGATGATCCATACAAGAGGACAGACCTTGAATGTCCATATCTACACCTGTGTCCTGAACCACCCAAAGGTCTAGGGGAAAAGAAAGACAAAACACACTGCAAAGAAAAAAAAATGGTCTCAGAAGTTCTCTTATCCCTCTATTGAGATGCATTAATAATTTGGGCCAGCTGTACTGTTATGACCTGGTGGTTAGGAGCACCCGGAATGACCTGATAGTTAAACCTCATACAGGATGAGCTCTGGGATGTGGGAGCTCTGCTGACCGCAAGCCCTAATCCTATCACACACACTAGAAATAGCCGTGGAGCGCTCCTGACCAGACCTAGGCGCCTCATCACAGCCTAAGAACTATCTAGCCCTAGAGATAGAAAATAAAGCCTACCTTGCCTCAGAGAAATTCCCCAAAGGTAAAGGAAGCCCCCCACATATATTGACTGTGAGTAAAGATGAAAGTCACAAACGCAGAAATGAAACAGGTTTCAGCAAAGGCAGGCCAGACTTACTAAATAGATAGAGAATAGGAAAGGTAACTTTGCGATCAGCACAAAAACCTACAAAAGACCACGCAGAGTGTGCAAAAAAGACCTCCGCACCGACTCACGGTGTGGAGGGGCCACTCTGCATCCCAGAGCCTCCAGCTAGCAAGACAACATCATGAAAACCAGCTGGACAAGAAAACAATGAACAAATAATGACTATCAGGAACTTAGCTTCTGCAGGAGAAGGCAGGTCACCAGAGAGATCCAGGAGCGAACTGAACCAATGCAAAAACATTGACAGCTGGCATGGAGTAACGATCTGAGAGGAGTTAAATAGAGCAGTCAACCAAAGGATAAACCACGTCACCTGTGTAAGGAACCTCAGAAGCAGCAGCTTCACTCACAGCCACCAGAGGGAGCCCATAGACAGAACTCGCCGAAGTACCATTCACGACCACAGGAGGGAGTTCGACAACAGAATTCACAACACCTGACACGGACTGGGGCTCAGTTCAGACTACGCAGATTCCGGATTCTTAGGCAAAGTGATACTGACACCGAGTCTCAGACAGGGCTAGATTCAGAGACTGGTTGTAGCCATCCGGATATATTGGGTGCATGTTCAGACACTGGCTGCATATGGACCAGGGGATGAGGTTCAGGCACTGGACACACATGGACCAGGAGGCAACGTTTGGGCCCTGGTCACACAAGAATCAGAGGACGAAGTTCAAGCTTTGTTCGCTCAAGAAAAGGACCTGGGTAGCAGGTTCAGGCACCGGCTACACAAGGTCAAGTAAAGCATGTCCAGGCACTGGTCACATAAGGACCAGGGGTTCAGGTTCAGGACCTAGTCACACAAAGACCAAGGGTTTGAGTTTAGCACCAAGCCACACAAGGACCAGGGGCTTGAGTTAAGCACCAAGCCACACAAGGCCCAGGGGTTTGGGTTTAGGACAAAGCCACACAAGGACCAGGGGTTTGAGTTAAGCACCAAGCCACACAAGGCCCAGGGGTTTGAGTTAAGCACAAAGCCACACAAGGCCCAGGGGTTTGGGTTTAGGACCAAGCCACACAAGGACCAGGGGACCTAACAATTCACTAATACCCTTCAAACTAACTAATGAGCCCACATTGTTTAGGCACCTCCCTATTAAGGAAGGTGCATTTTATACAAAATGACTCCCAGCTATTGGCTGGGAACATTTTAGCAGGTGCACGCCCTGGCTTTATAAGAACAGAGCAAGGCACGTGCGCACTGGGTGTGCCACCAAGACACAGAGCCAAGAAGCAGGGAGAACACCGGAGACGTACCTAGTGATGGGGAGGTGATAACGTGGCAGCGGCGGTGAGTGTGTCGGCATCCCTGCATGGAGGGGGATGGGGAACCGTGCAGGGGCACCAACAAGTGTGTTATACCTGTCTACATTGAGGTCGGCTGATTCACCTCTTTTGAAATAAAAAGTTTGTACAGTCTAGGCAATCCCCAGAGAACTAAATGTATCATCTGCACAAAGCTGTCCACTGTTGGGTCTTTTTCATTATAAAAATACCAATAGCACCTGATCCGTCACATGGCCAACCCCAACGACACTTGACAGACCCCAATAATTTGGTCATAATCTGAGAATAAAACTAAAACAAGTTCTCCAACCCAAATGTGGCAAGTGTACCGTACACAGAGTATCGCTTATTGTAGAGGTGATACAGGAATATCAAGTTCTTACCAGTCTGAAAAGCTAAGATTTTGCCAGTTGTAAGTCTCTGTGTACCAGCAAGAACGCCTCATTCACTGGCAGCAAATATATTAAAAATGTTGAGTTACTGAAATAAAAATATATGTGTTGTTGAGCTTTTCATTAAAAGAAGATCTCAGTAAATCCTCTGTAAATCTGGTAGTCGTAGAAATGAAAAAATAGTAATAAAACTAATATAAGGTATTAAGGAATATAAATAGATATGTTCACATGCATAATATACAGAATCACTACCATCACTCATGTATCAGCAGCAGACCAAGGCTATGCAGTGTGCCAGAGAACTATAGGCACTATCTCTGGAGCTCCAGTTAGTGAAGGTTTTCACCGTAGAAATTCTAAATATCTGTTTGCGAAAATGTGTTTTTTGGCAGTGATCAGCAGCCACTGAATGGTCGCAGGACTTATGTGATGCCCCACTAGATGGTAATCCCAGCAGACTGTATTCAGAGGAGTGGCGCCAGTCCGGGAGGGGAGTATCATATTTTGTATTCTACCTTCATTAATAATGTATTGTCTAGTAGGGGATTCTCTTATTTAGGCCATATATCAATTTACTGAAGCAGCGAACGGGTGAAAGATTATCTCTCTCCTGTATTAGCCACAGATCTGTGCATTGTATAGACAGTTCACTGTTGTAAATAGGTTTTCCAAAAAAGTGATATCACTGATTGATGGGGTGGCTAGTATTCTGGTTCTCTACTGATCTTTAGCACTAGTTATGGACTGAGGCTAGTGTATAACCTTTCTTTGAATAGGGATGGAAGCGGTAACACAGACCCATTCAAGTGACCAGGAGAGCCACTCGGTAGCAGAATTGTCTTGTCTCTTTGATCTCCAGAGATTTGATAAGTCAGGATACTACAGATTGTTGTTGAGCAAACAGATTCTCAGGACCCTAGTCAAGCACCTGTGTAGCTGGTTCATGCCTGCCAGACCAGAGCCCTACGAACCTTCTACCACCTGGGACATCTCCAACACCTCTTCTGATTAGTAGGCTTCATAACATCATTATATTGCGGTTCGAAACTGATGAAATCACACTTGACATGATGCCCCAGGTAGTAGGAGCTTTGCAGGCACTGCAGCTACAGATAACTAATATGATAGCTGAACTAGGGTCTTGCAAATCATCTTCCTATCACATCTTCACCAGGACACACTTCTGCCATGTCTGCTTCTGTCACCAGATATGGCTGTATTAATTCTGCAGGTGGCACTGGTGAGAGAAGAGACATTGGAATCAGAAGCTCTCGACAGCACAGATTCTGTCCTTTTGTTAAGATCAGGTTGGTTGGGACCTGCAGTGCTGTCCGGTCTGACAGTATGGGTGTGTGTGCTGTCCAGCTGAAGTTATCAACTCCTTGCTCCAGCTAATTGAAGAGGACCCAACCCAACTTAAGCCTCCAGCTTACTGCTGGAAGCTGCCAGATGTAGTCTTGAGTTTTTCAGGTTCAGTCCTGTCTGTTTAGCTCCTCTGCAGCATATTTTTCCTGTTTTCCCTCAGCTTATTTTACTGACTAGACCTGTGTCTTCTGCTGTACTTCTCCTGCCCGTTTAGTTCTGACCCTCCTACCTGACCACTCCTGCCAACCTGCACCCCTGAACAGAAGCTTATTCCATGACCTCTATTTAAGTCCAGATCCATGTACAGGGCTTAAAGGGTGAAGACCAGGGCAACCCCTTGGATCTGGTAAGTAGAATGGCTTGCATTATACCTGTCTGTGGTAGCCATTTTACAGTTGCCAGGCAACCACTGACAAAGCCCCATTACACTTTCTCAGCTCTACCACTGATTAATGTTATGGAAAAATCCTTGCAATATTCTGTAACATTTTATATTAGAAAACACTTTGAAAACGTGTAATGCTTAATTTTCCTTGTAGTGGGACTATGAGGCAATTGCTTTCAGTCTGCTCCATTGATCCCAATGATTGCTGGGGGGTCTCGGTAGAGGAACACACTGTGATCCACTTTTTAGGGTACTCAAATAAGAAGAAATTGTATCAGCTGGGTATGAAAATAACCGACTCCTCTCTTTGTAGTATTACATTCATGTATATATTCAGCTTGGTAAATATATGTATACATGCAACGTCTCAGTTATGAAATGTTCTGCGATTTGTCAACCATGACTTCTATACATGGCATTCATTAGATCTATCCACATCTGCTTATTCTCCGTGAGTCAGGTTTCCACCTCAAGCATGAAAGAGCCGTTCTGTATATCAGGGCAGCATACCAGCCATAATGACAATTTCTAAAAATACTATTACATTGCGCAATTTATCAAATAATGTAAAACAGACGTATTAAAAGTGCCATTATTTCTTCTAATGGTGACTGGTATAGGACAGAACTGGCTCCAAAGTAAACTTCAGCTGCTATCAGAGGAAGACATCATATTAAGTCATCCCAAATGAGACATTACCAGAGAACTTAGAGCTCAATGACAAAATTGGCTGACATCACTGAGTAACTTATGCCTGGAGATGACGTAAGCCAACGACTGGTAAACTGGGGCAAGAAGAATTGGCTGCAAATGTATATACATATATATATAAACAAGAGGCTGCTAAGTTCTGTTGTCAATTTACTTGATAATAAGCCCAAGATTTGGCAGCTGTCGGCTGCTCATCCCAAACCCAAAGGAACCATCAGTCAGCTTTCACATGAAACGAATGTGGAGACGTTATTAATGTAGTGTCGGCTATTTCATGTGATCAGTTAGGACTATGTAACCAATAGAGATGTTACCGAGTTGAGTTTGTCATTATAGGTTCATTTTGATTTAAACAAATAAGAAGTAACCCTGCCAGACTCTTTATAACATAGAAATAAAGGATCCTAACAAATCAAAGTTTTTCATAGCATCTGTCATAGCTGACACGGATCCTGTAAGAGAAGATTACTTATCATAGAAGAAGAAGGAAATTTGTGTTATGGACAAGGGAGGCCCAAAAAGCAATGGCCCAAACTGTAAATCCGCAAGGGCTTAAGGGATGGCCCAATGATAAGGCTGAGGATGTTTGATAGGCCAGAATGTTGGAGGCAAAGCAGTTATTTGGGAGAACTGGCTGTTTGATTGTGAATTTCAGGGGAGAAGTATATTGGCAAAAGGGGTTTGTGGGTCTAACTGATTAGTGAGAAGGAGGGTTCCATTTGAGGGTATTAAAGGAGGGGTCACCTATGGGACATCCTCCTTAGTGGAGGACTTTGTAATCAGAACATCCTCACGAAGACACTCAGAGAAGAGCTGGGGATCACACCCACTTGGATACAAACATAAGATTTATATATATGGAAAAGAGGGCCATATGTCAGGAATGGAGAGGCACAGGAACATAAGAAAAAACATTGGATTAAGGAGAACAGCTGCATTTACACTAAAACAAAAATTACAAATTTATGGGAGGTTTCAAGTCCTCTTCAAGGCAGGATTCAGATTTTCAGATCATTTTCAGCCTACCTCAGAAGCAAATTTGCTCTGTATTAAATTTGTGCTGATGATCTGGCCTCCCACTTTATAGAGAAAATAGACAATATCCGTCAGGAAATCCGCTCCCAATCACCAAGTTCAGTGACTCCCATCCCTCCCTGCATTTCCCCTGGCTCACTCTCCACATTTGATCCTATCACAGAAGAAGAAGTCTCCAGGCTCCTCTCCTCTTCTCATCCGACTACATGCACCACCGACTCCATTCCCTCACACCTCCTTCAGTCTCTCTCTCCAGTCATCAGTGATCACAACTCACCTAACTACAATCTTTAATCTCTCCCTCTCCTCTTGCATTTTCCCCTCCTCCTTCAAACACTCTATCATTACTCCATTACTAAAGAAACTCGCTCTCGACCCATCCTGCCCAAATAACTACAGACCGATCTCCAATCTCCCCTTCATCTCTAAACTCTTGGAGTGCCTGATATACCCCCGCCTTACCCCTTACCTGTCCACTCACTCCCTCCTTGACCCTTCACAGTCCGGTTTCCGCCCCCTACATTCGACTGAAACTGCACTCATCAAAGTAACCAATGACCTTCTGACAGCAAAACGTAACGGTGACCACTCTCTGCTCATTCTTCTCGACCTTTCTGCAGCTTGCGACACTGTTGACCACCCTCTCCTACGCTCTAGGCTCCAGTCACTTGGCATTAAGGACGCTGCTCTCTCCAGGTTCTCCTCCTATCTTTCTGACCGCTCCTTCAGTGTTCTGTTCTCTGGCTCCACTTCATCTCCTCTTCCTCTCGCTGTCGGGGTACCTCAGGGCTCAGTCCTTGGCCCCCTTCTCTTCTCCCTCTACACAGCCCCAATTGGACAGACCATCAGCAGATTTGGCTTTCAGTATCATCTTTATGCTGATGACACACAACTATACACGTCATCCCCTGACCTTACTCCCGCTGTACTACAGAACACCAGTGACTGTCTGCAGTCTCCAACATCATGTCCGCGCTCTATCTGAAACTCAACCTCTCCAAAACTGAACTTCTTCTGCTCCCGCCATCTACTAACCTCCCTAAATCTGACATTTCCCTCTCCGTGGGTGGCACCATGATAACACCACGGCAGCAGGCGCGCTGTCTGGGTGTTATGTTTGTCTCCGATCTCTCCTTCACCTTCCATATACAATCTCTTGCCCGCTCGTGCCGCTTACACCTAAAGAACATCTCTAGAATCCGCCCTTTTCTCACCATGGAAACAACAAAAACCCTCGCTGTCGCCCTGATCCACTCTTGTCTGGACCACTGCAATGCTCTATTAATTGGCCTCCCCCTTACTCGACTTTCCCCTCTCCAGTCCATCCTTAATGCAGCAACCAGAGTCATCCATCTGGCTAATTGTTACTCGGACGCGCTCCAGTTGTTACACTGGCTGTCCATTCATTACAGGATACAATTCAAAGTACTTGTTCTCACCCACAAAGCTCTCCACAGTGCGGCACCCCCTTACATCTCCTCCCTCATTTCGGTCTATTGGCCTAACCGACCGCTGTGCTCTGCAAATCACTTTCGACTAACCTCTGCACTAATCTGTACCACCCACTCCCGACTCCAAGACTTCTCCCGTGCTGCACCAATCCTCTGGAATGCTCTACCCCAAGATATTAGGACCATCCACAATTTGCATAGTTTTAGGCGCTCGCTCAAAACACATTTGTTCAGAGCGGCCTACCACGTTCACTAACCAAACTCATTTTATGTTTGTGTGTGCGTGTAGCCCATTCACTATCTCCATCTATCCCCCACCCCCTGAAGATGGCTGGACCATCATTGTAAATACATAATTGTAAATACACACCTGAGCTTTGTATCTCCCCCACCTCATTGTAGATTGTAAGCTCTCACGAGCAGGGTCGTCTTATTTCGCTTTAATTATTGTATTGTTAGCGTTGTTACTTATGACTGTTGGGTTTGAAACTGTCAAACTGTAAAGCGCTGCGGAATATGTTGGAGCTATATAAATAAAGATTATTATTATTATCATTATTATTATTATTATTAAATCTTGCTATGTTTCCTTGGTAGTCACTGAATTCAAAGAAACATCCAGAGTGGAAATATACAGTACAGACCAAAAGTTTGGACACACCTTCTCATTTAAATATTTTTCTGAATTTTCATGACTATGAAAATTGTAAATTCACACTGAAGGCATCAAAACTATGAATTAACACATGTGGAATTATATACTTAACAAAAAAGTGTGAAACAACTGAAAATCTGTATTATATTCTAGGTTCTTCAAAGTAGCCACCTTTTGCTTTGATGACTGCATTGCACACTCTTGGCATTCTCTTGATGAGCTTCAAGAGGTAGTCACCGGAAATGGTCTTCACTTCACAGGTGTGCCCTGTCAGGTTTAATAAGTGGGATTTCTTGCCTTATAAATGGGGTTGGGACCATCAGTTGTGTTGACCATCTCCAACCAGCTTCCTTGTCAATGCATCATGCTGTGACCACCATATTTGACAGTGGGGATGGTTTTTCAGCGTGATGTTCAGTGTTAGTTTTCTGAACACACATAGCATTTTGCATTTAACCAAAAATAGTTCTACATTGGTCTCATCAGACCACAGCCCCTCCTTTCATATGCTAGCTGTGGACACTACATGGCTTTTTGCACACTGCAAAAAATACATCTTATGGCTTCTTTAAAAAATGGAGTAAGGCTGTGTTCAAAGTTGCTTCATGGCCACCGTAACAGAGCCATAACAAATCACTACATCCACCATAAGACTGATACCACTGTCCCATTTTTAAAATATGGTCTGTTGTGACAAAAACACAGTAGCTTTGCATGCAGCACAATTCTTACCAAGCTAAGCAGCATGTGAACAGAACAGAGCCTTTGTCTCTTGCCATGATTTACTTGGGACTGCAGGTAATTTATTGAGTTACATCACATTACACAAAAGAAACAGATGAGCAATTCAGCTCCAGCAAATCCATTACCAGACTGTAAAGAAAATATATCTGGAAATTAACCAACACCATACTGTATATAATTGGCTGGATGAACATTTAAAAGTGGTGGAATAATAAAAAGGATAGTTTACACTTGGTTGACTGTTATACCAAAGGAAAACACTATATACCCAGTTATTCAACAAAAAGAAGTTGAGAAATTGAAACCTGAGACATTTCCTGAGTGAAATGCTGGAGTACGTCCTTGGCACTGCACTTTTTCCATGTTTTCCTAGTCCTTTCTTACATTTTATGACCTATTGTAAATTTCCTATAGTGATTTTTCAATACAGGTAAAACATATAATTGCTATTCCGGATATCTTACATTGTTTTCATGGCATGTACACATCTCCTGACCATATATTTGGGAATTATTTGAGATTATCCTGTGCACACAGTAAAGATAAGGGGACTACAGAGGAGTAACTTAAAGCTTGGGTTTCACAATGCAAAATCTGTATCAGGACCACCCACCTACTACTGTGTGTGCCATCTATAATACTGATGAATACTTATGAGTTAGAGGGGATATTTAGCTTCATAATCACCTGGCACTGGGTCCAGCTACTACCTTTGCACCCCTTAAATCAACACCCTACAACTGGACCATTGCCAAAAACCAAAGTGACTTAAAGCAGATTGTTAACATTCACACCCATCCCGAGTATCCTGGGCTCTGCTTCCTTCATCTCGGTCCACTGCCCTCTGTTGTTCAGGTTTTTCAGGTTGTCCAGTGGGACTCAGTGGACATCATCTTCCTAATCCTATTCAAGGTCCATTTGAAGGTCCACGCACCTGTGTCTTAGGTTTGAGACTCTAGACTTCTGTTTGGTGTACTCCACCTTCTCTGCACACCATGCTTTAACTTGCTTCAATCTCTGCTGGGTTCCACTGCATCTGTACTGCTGCTACCAAGATTCCTAAATGTGCCAAGTCCTCTCTTCCCATGTGCCTTCCAGCTTGAAACACCAATGCCCGAGAACTGTGTGCCTACCTGGACCTGAAGCTTGGAAGATCCACCTATTAGGTGAGCCTAAATTTGATTTATGTCCTTCGATAGTAATGGCAGTATGAATCTAACAATATCACTCCTTTATAGTCAAGTGAAAAAGATAGTTATCATCTAATAATCTCTTCTCAGCTTCTTGGTAAAATCAATAGATTACGTTACTGTAGGAACCTTGCAGCCAGAGCTAGAAAGCGGTTGACTTTAGACAGGTTTGCTTACATTGGCTCAAAAGGGAAATTCCCTCTAAATACAATGTCCATGGTGATTACACGGTAATTTTGCTTATCTACTTGTGGCACTTACCATCTTATACTCTTTCCAACCTCGTTGAAAATCTATGGTGCCATCCTCCCTGTGCTGTATGACTGTCCAGCCTCCACCCGCGCTTTCCATATTGCAGTAAACCTTAAATCAAGAAGGAAAATAAAGATTCAGCCTTGTGAAGATACAAGTTGTAATCTGGAAATGAAAAGCTTATGGTATGTCACCAAAATTACCCTTCATATTTGTCCTACTAGACATTAAACAAGTCATAGAGGGACGCAGTCATTACTCAATGGGGCCATGCAAATGAGTATTTTTTTTTCACCTGCTGAATCCGTGTGTGAAAAAACAGCAGCATGCATGATTTTATCCAGAAATCGGATGTAAGCCAATAAATCTGAGGAAAACATGTAATGCCATACAAAGCCACAGTGTCATGTGATTTTTTACGGATACTTTGCTATTTTGTGACAAAACTGTAAATAGTCATGTAAATGGTTAATAGCTGCTGTAAAAAATATGGATTGCATACGGAGTGAGGAAAAAAATTATCCTGTCTTTCTGGCTGAAACTCTGAATGTTTTTTCATACGGTCGTGTGAACCTACCCAAATAGTGACTCTCGCTCTGTGAAATGCCCCATACATGTATTCCATGAAGGACTTGTAGCTAGAGAAGAAATGTAGGAAACTACTTACAGCTACATATCACAAAGGTTTCTGAATGTGGACTTGGAGCAATCGGTTGCTCAACTCCGTGTGGCATCAGATTTTTTTTCTCGCGCCCATGGACTTGAATGGAAGAGTCTCATCTGATATATGGAGGAAAATTGTGCATGCTGCGATTTATGTCACACGCAAATATGCTCAATGAAACAAAAAACCCTCATCCGCACTGCCCCATTGACTAACATTGATCCTAGTGTTGTCCATTTTTTTTCCATGGAGAGCGCTTCCCCAATGCAAAAAAAGATCCAACAGGACCCCCAATTATCACAAGTCTTTAATAGTAGTAGTATTTTCATATTGGCCAATGGGACATTTTAGTCACATATTGAAGTTGCGCCCCTGGTTTTTGGACATATTACACTGGTGTGTGCACCAAAGGCAGTTTTAATTTGTGGGGGGAACGAGGGACTGGTTTTCTGTGAAAGGACAATATTTTAAAGCAGTTTCATTGCAGCAAATCCAAACTTTACATAGCGAGGTAAACCCCTTTAAAAAAATTAGCAGCTGAACAGCGTAATTACAAACTATATCCATTAAAAACTAGTATCTAATGTTCTGCCCGTGTTGATAGTGTCCTACTACTTGTAACATCAGAAAATGACCTAATGTTTAAATCAAGTTTTTATGCGAAATGTATTAAACTTTTTATTTTTTATGATTTTTCATATAATGATGCATATTAAAAAATAAGAAGTCTTGCAGTTATCACACTGACCACTGGGGACTGTTCTAGACTCCTACTTCCTGCTCTTTCAGGAAATATCATGTTCATTAGTAGCAGTAAACTGACCCCGCGCCTATCTGTTGTACTGAGGCATCAAATGAGCACAAATTCATACTGCAGGGCACAAATGTAAACGCCACTTCACTGTACTTAGGAGTGGGAATGGTGGCTTTGGAACCCCCATTGTAGTGTTTGGTGGGGATCCCAGAAATTAGATTTATCCTTGTGTTAAGATTCCCCAACAATAAGCTGATCACAAAAGGGCTACAGAAAGTGGTCAACTTTTTCTTGTAGTGGAGTTTTCCAGCATTTATCGCTACATGATGCCATGTCCTGTCTCCATTGCCCAATATTATTGTAGAATGGTTTCATCATCTAGAAGAATCTATTCCATGATGAATTGCTGCAGTTCTGAAAAGCCAAAAAAGCGCCAAGATGCGTCCAGATGGGCATCTCTAATAAAGTGGCCATTCAATGTATACAGCATACTGTATATGGAGAACTAAATCTTGCATAGTAAAGACTTGATACTATGGACTCTGTGCTGATTCTAAAGAAGAATTTCCTAATGACCTGCTCTGATCTTGAGTAGAGAAGAGCTAACATGTTCAGAAAAAAATGTTTGCCAATCTCAAATTCGGCACAAACCTTGCTGTTGGATTTGTGTTTGGATTCCGTAGCTTTTTCCTCAAAATCAACAAAATTCAGTCATAGTTCGCAAAATGATCGAGTTTTCACAAATATTTTGGACTTTGGTTAGAATAATGGTGCTGTATGATGACCAGTGGGGATGTGTTTGATAAGAGGAAAGGGTAGGGAGAGGTCAGAGTGGCGGACTGTTATTCTTATTTTTAATTAACTTAATGCGTGGAGATTCTGGCAGCCAATCAGAGTGCAGATACCATCCACAATGTCCAGACACAAAGGCTTGTGCCATTGGCTGCCCAATTCACATGACCCTAGGTATATAAAAAGCAGACATGTGGCTTTGGCACCATTTTGTGAGTGTAATAACGTAGTGAGGCTGCTGCGTGGTTTATTCTCAGCTGGTTCTGATAGATAGAATCCTGTGTCAAATTGACCTTCCAGCATATACAGCGCTGGCAAAATTAAGAGACCACTGCATAGTTTTATAAAAATCAGCTTCTCTACATGTCTGACAGCCATTCCATTCCAGTGTCAGTTGAATTACAACTAGAGAACACCTCATTCTACTTAACGTGCTTCTGATTATATGATCACCTGAACCAAATCTTATTTAACGAAGGAAAGTATAAAAAACCTGCTGTGGTGTTCACAATCCTCTTGCAACAGGATAAGCTGGATGGCAAAACAAGTGCTAGTAATATCCCACAATTAATAGGAATGAAAAAATAACTTTTAACCATGCCAAAGGAGTTGAAAAGTCTTGAGTGAGGAAAAGAAGGGCTCAATTCTGGCTTTACTAGCAGAGGGACACAGTGAGCATCATGTTGCCTCCATCCTTAAAATTTCTAAGACAGCAGTCCATTACAACAAGGTCAAGCAGCACACATTGGGGACAACAAAGCTACAGACTGGCAGAGGGTGAAAACAGCTCTCCACTGACCGGGATGACTGTCATCTTATTCGAATGTCACTCAGTAACTGCAGGATGACATCAAGTGACCTGCAAAAGGAATGGCTATTGGCAGCTGGGGTGAAGTGCATGGCAAGAACAGTTCGTAAAAGGCTCCTAGAGGCAGGACTCAAGTCGGGTAAAGCTAGAAAAAAGCCTTTCTGCAATGAGAAGCAAAGGAGAGCCAGCCTGAAGTCTGCCAAAGACCATAAGGATTGGACCATAGAGGACTGGAGTAAGGTAATCTTCTCTGATGAGTTTAATTTTCAGCTTTGCCCAACACCTGGCCATCTAATGGTTAGACAGAGACCTGGAGAGGTGTACAAGCAACAGTGTCTTGCACCCACTGTGAAATTTGGTGGAGGATCGGTGATGATCTGGGGATGCTTCAGCAAGGCTGGAATTGGGCAGGTTGTTCTTTGCGATGGAGGTATGAATCAAGCCGCTTAGAAGTTGATTCCTTCTGCTCAGGCAATGTTCCCCAACTCTGAGGACTGGTTTTTCCAGCAGAACAATGCGCCATGCCACACAGTTTGGTCACTCAAGATGTAGATGAAGGACCACCACATCAAATCCCTGTCATGGCCAACCCAATCTCCAAACCTGATCCTCATTGAAAACCTCTGGAATGTAATCAAGAGGATGGATAGTCACAAGCCATCAAGCCTATACCTGTCACTCATTCACCTCTTACTAATCAATTTGTAAGCTATAAATGCTGGACCATGCTCTGTCCCATCCATCCATGCTGCACCATTATAAAAATTCTACTGTGAGTCAATTGATGCCACTTTTCCTGGTGTCTGCCCCTAATTTCTGGAAATGTTTTGACTCCAAGTTGGGTCTCTTTCATGTGTGTTGCCTGAATTTGGCAAGGCTCCCAGCACAGCAGGCCTACACGGGTCGCTCTCCCACCTCCTAATTTCAACTTAATTTCAAAGCTGTACATGTTCTGTTCACCCAGCCCCTGTCTCATGCATGGTCCATGCCTGACTGCTAAAAATAGTAGTTTACAAAGCTGATAATTTTGTCACCTGAGTGTGGCTAAGCAGAAAAGCAGTTTGAGCTGAATGAGGTATGAGGGCTCCCAGAACACCAGGCCTTCACTGGTCCCTCACTGACCTAATTTTGACTTAAATTCAAAGCTGTACATGCTGGCCCAAACCGTGATACCTCATGTGCAGCGCCCCAGAGATCTGGTCGTTGCAGTATGACACTCTGCCGCTAAAGGGAGTGATGGTACGTCTGATGGCACTGAAGGAATTCTACTGACCAGGTATCACCAGCACACATTACACTTCACACTCCGGCCACTAGGTGGAGAAAAGGGCTTTATTTATTGGGCCACTCCTCACACTGGTAAAACTAGAGGTTGGATAGGAAGTTAGCCAGAAGCTGACTGGGTTGGATTCAGGCAACATCCCGTGGCAGGGGGTGTTGCAGGGAGAAGATTCAGGGGGGTGCCTGTCAGGCGTGGGAACCTGGCAGGTACCTAGCAAACAGAGACACGAAGCGAAGGATATTGTGGAACAGTGAGAAACGAGATCAAGCACAAAGGAGAACCAGTAGGAGTTGTACCCCGAGAACGGCAACATCCTACTAAGGCACGTAGCCGGTGGCCAGAACACCGAGGAAGTAACTGACTCTATGCCTTACTTCAAACTCCGCAGGACAGTTAATTATAGGTTGGCTGTCTACCTTAAATTTCCTACGAAGACATAGGGGGCAACGCGTGGAGAGGGGCGTCTCTAGGGTCCCGGAAGAGCTCCGAGCCTTCCCGTCATACGGGTGCGTCCTAGCCATAACATACCTGGGGGTCGAGAAACTAGTAACATCTGGAACGAAATAGAAAGAAAGAGAAAGAACTAGAAAGAACGAACGACCGAACTAGAACAGAAGTGAGGACTATACCGAATGCTCAGCAGGGTAGCACTACAACACACAGGCGCTATTGGTAGGCAACAATTTCCACCTGCAAAGGGAACTCTGAATGTGCAATCGGACCGGCCGATCTCAGACAGCCCTGTTAACTGTGCTCTGGATTGCGGATCCTGAAGTCTTCAGTAAAGAGGTAAAGAAACTGCAACCTTGTGTCCTCACTGGGAAGCCCTGGGGACATACTTCACCTGTGGGAAGGTATACCATCTAGCTGCCATTCCATCACCCCAGCGGGCCCCAAGAAGCGTCGGTCATCCTGACCGAACACCACAGGTGGGTCACGAAACCTTGACAGACTCCTTTCACCTTTTATTGGACGCCCCTTAGCAGGGTCACGGACCGGGTCCAGCCACCGTGACAACCCCAGAACTGAGACAGAAAGGACCGGTACCGAGTAACCTGTGGCCCTGCGTCTGGGGGCGATCCACATGCATGGCCCATGCCTGAATACTGCGCCATTATAAAATTTCTATTGTGGGTCAATTGATGCCACCTTTCCTCATGTCTGCCCCTTATTTTTGGAAATATTTGGACTACATGCTGGTCCAAGTCCTGTTCCATGCACCCATACCGTGCAATCACACTTTTTGTACTCTGGGTCAATTAATGCCACATTTCTTGGTGTTTTCCCCTAATTTGAGCTGTTTTAACAGCTTTTGTGCCCCCTTAAGGTGTTGTCTATGCATTTGGTTTTGCCTCCCATTGAATTCACTGGGGCTCAGATAAGTTTGGTGAGCTGTTCGGCGAACATCATGAAGTTTGCCGATACCAGACGAACCAAGCCTTAAAATATTTGCTCATCTCTAATCTTGAGATGTTTAAGAGCAAAAATTAATTAAATCTGTAATAGTTGACATCTTAATCTATCCAGAACCAGATAGGGCTGCCATGTTTTTGTGGACTGGTGACTGCTTGGTAAACATATAAAGACATTTCTGTATTTAGTGCTCATTCATCTCTTCACAATTCTGGAGATAATCCAGGCAGATTCAGGAAGGAGTAGGATGGCACAGAAATGTGCAAAGTATGACTGAGAAGTGTTTTCAACTTTTGTGAGACCATCTTTTACTTACTAAATCCTTGCACAGTTTTTGGATTCGATCCGTTGGCACTAATTTATAGACAGAGCTGCTCCTCTGTATAGGCTACATCCTGGTGTTGGTACAGAGTCAAATCTAGCAAACCCTAAATGCACTTTGCCCTAATTCCGCTGCCCCTGACACTTTCTTAGGGCAGTCCCACACGTCCAGATAATTCCGGTACCGATTACAGTCATGAATATGCGGCTCCACCTCCCATAGGGGTGGAGCCGCATATTCATCACTGTAAATGAGCGGCCCCACGTGACCTCTCATACAGTAGAAGGTGCGGTCAGGACAGGAAGCAGTGCCAGCCAGCGAGGGAGCCGGGTGAGTATTTTAAGAACAGCGGGCGGGCGCACAGGGGGTGGGAGGGGGGTGGGGACATGGACCTTTATTTTAAACACGAGAAACAACAAAAAAAAGGATTATTCATATATTCTTTACAGCAAACGCTGCTGCACAGAAGATATGAATGGCGGCTTCAGCACCATGTGGGGGGGGACAGCGCTTACTGTAGTGCTGTCTCCTGCACGGTACACGGACTGCACACGGACAACGTCCGTGTGCGGTACGTGTTCTACATGGACCCATTGACTTTAATGGGTCCGTGTAATCCATGCGCTCCCACGAACACTGACATGTCTCTGTGTTTGGCACACGGAGACACGGTCCACAAAAAATCAATGACATCTGCACAGATGCATTGATTTGAATGTGTCTACGTGAGTCAGTGTCTCCGGTACGTGAGGAAACTGTCACTTCACGTACCGGAGCCACTGACGTGTGAAACCGGCCTTAGATTATATGAAATAATCACCAATCAAAGTTTCTACATTGGATACATGGTAAAATCAGCAGCTTCTTATTCAAAAGATTTGTGCTTTGAAATTGGAATCTGGAAAACTTATCATTTATAGAAGTAACAGCTTATTTGGGGATCAGAATTCTATTAAGCAGGTGTGAAAATGCAACAGCCCAAAGTGGTAATGGGCATGAAACCATGTTTAGAATGCCCGAGATGAGGGAACTCTTTGGAAGGGCATAAATGTAGCTCAATTAAGAAAGCACAAAACAGGCGCTAATTTGCTAATATACTCCTTCCCTGAGCTCTTACCATTATCTGAGAGACAGCTGCTGCAGGAGAAGTCTCTGGTTACTCACAAGGGCATGAAGTATGTGCAGAGGAATGGATGGTATGGATGTGTCCTCTAATAGATGCGATACACAATAAGTAATCCCCCACCTGCAGTTTAAGATCATCTTTCAAGGAAGGACTTGTAATACCAAGCCGATGTAGCTGTGTGAATTTTGTGTGTGCCAGTACCTATTGTTCTGAAAATGACCACAGCTGGTTAGATGGAACCACACTTCTTCTTCAGACATCACGTATTGCATCCGTGTTGTGTCTATGATTATATTTTGTTGCCAATGTAAATACACCGCACCATTCTGTTTGCTCCAGTATATGTCGACAGGTGATGATACTCATCTGAATACATCGATATGTTATTACACTGACTTGAACATGCTGGGATCATTTTAAGTGGGTTTTTCACCTTTGCAGATAATTTTTCTTTTCTTACTTTTCACCAGAGTATTACTTTTTTGTAAAGATCCTTTAATGCTGATTTACTCGAGCTTCTCCTAATCCTTTCCTGCATGTATTCCACAATGACTAGTGTCCTAAAATGTGTGGCTTTTCTTTTTCTGGCATTGGTAATGGATCTTATTGAACACCAACCATCTATGCTTCTTTTTGCTAGAATTGGAAGATGTGGAAAATGACCAGTGACCGTTCTCTTCTTCTGAGAATGATCCTACATTGGCCACCAGTAATACAAAATGGCATGTAGATCTCACACACACACACAAGTCCACTGCCCTCTGCAGAGAACCCCATGACTGGCTGGGGAGAATGCCATGGACTTCATTCATTTCTTGATAGAATGAAAGATGAGCTCCAATTGTTTGCTATCGGCAACACAGCCAATGTTACCACAAGGATATGTGCGCACTGCGTCTTTCAGTCCCAGAATACCCACATTTTTGAAGCAGAAAATGCTTGAAATAAACTCTGGCAGTGTTTTTTCCGAAAGCATCTTCTTGGACATCTTTTGAGTCATTTTTGTGGTATACATAAGATAGTGGTGGCTTCCAAGCAGAAGCCACCTGCACAATGATCAGGTCATTTCTTTTAGCCACTTCACAGCATATGAAGCTTGAAGCAATTAAGAGAAATGCAAAAAGATGGAAAATATGCAGAGAAATTGGTTTTGACATTGCTGTGCATGTGTTCATGACTAGGATATTGAAAAGTGTTCTATGGCATCAATAAATAACAATGTAATGCTGACTGATGATGGAATATGGCCAGAGCAGCCTTATTGAATGCAACATGTATATGACCAAGAGTAAAACACCATTAATTTCTTGAGGAGATCCTGGATGGCCCACCAACACTGGACAGTACCGGACTTCAATCCCCAGTCGCACCACTCCATCCCTGTCATGATGCTGCCCACAATTTCCTGTTCCCCAAGAACTGTCCTAGCGAGAACTAACCACACATAACAATGAGGGGTCATCATACCTCTGGACCACAAAACCATTATCCAAGGCCATCCTTGACCTCCTCAGCTGATTGCTATGACATAAACATAGCATGACATGAAAGTCCTACACCCACCATCGAAGTCTGGCCACTACCAACCAAAACATAAAAGAAAAGCAGGTGGATGGGATGTTCACTGGTCCTGTATCCTGATTGCAGCCGTTGTCCCCCGGGATCCTCTTCTTCATATAAGGTTCTTGACATATTCCTCCAACCATAGTCGAATTAACCAATCTTGACCCAGTGCGACCCCATGTGACCTAACCTCTGACCCACACTCTCTAACTATCCCTTTTTGTGTACATGAAAAACTATGAGTTAATCCCTACCTTGTCTCCTACTTTCAAACCCGTGTCATGTCCGGGCCTACTCTAGGTGCATGTGTTCCAGCTATATTTTTCTTTTTGTTGTTATTTTAGTGCTTTTTCAGGTGGGTTCCAGAAGGATTCCGCCTGATGAATACGCCGTGTGCACATACCCTTATAAAGTTCTCATGAATGATACCTGATAAGCATCATCTTGTACAAACCACACAAGTGAGGCAGAAGCTGTTTTTCACGTCGCATCCAGTATACTGTATATTCTGCATAATAAAGCATTGAAAAGCAGAAGTCTGGTAAAACTTCAAAAGTTCAAAGCAAAATTCAAAGTGGGATTTGTAAACTATAATTTCTTCTAAATTTTTACCTTGATACCTTTGTGACGGCCATTACTAGAATTTACAGTTCGGAAGCTTATAGAAGCTTGGTAGGTACATAGGAAGCCCTGTAACTAACCGTTCCAAGGCTTTGACCAGACACGGCAATTGTAAAGTGTTCATATAATGAAGCAGGGTCACGTTTTTGCAGCCAAAACATAAAAAATGGCCTGGCTTAGCATAATGTAGGTGAGGTATTATGGTCACGAGTCGGTCATATAGCTGAGCAAATGCTTTTACCTTTTTGGGTTCTGATACGTTGTTAATATATATTGTGTATACGCCACTCTTGTTGAACCCTGCATGATACAGATCTGCACAGTCTCGGAATGGTTTCTCCTCCTCTCTCTTTGGAGTCTTTATAGAAACTGCAAAAAAAAATAAGAAATAAAAAAATATTGTAGATTGTTGGATGTTATTTATACAAATGTTCTGAAAAAAAAAAACTTAGCAAATTTTTCATAAAACATGCTTTTAATGGTCCTTAAGTTTGTTGTGCTTTTTTTTTTTCTTTGTGCGGGATCCAAGAAGTATCATTTCTCCACGGAGCGTGACATGTTAAGCATGTCGAGATGAGGAGACTTAAAGCCGCAATGCTCCTCTGGGATATAGACAATTTGCATTTTTCTTCATACGAAATTCATCTTTCCAATTGCAGTCTATTTAACATAATTTACCCTGCTTTTGTTTTCCTTAGTTTATCACTGTGGGCATGGATGTGGTCTTACGGATTTATTATGATTACTTATATAGCGCCATCATATTCCGCAGCACTTTACAGACATCATCATCATCATCATCACTGCCCCCATTGGGATTCACAATCTTGATTCCCTATCAGTATGTCTTTAGAGTGTTAAAGGGACTCTGTCACCTGAATTTGGCGGGCTCTGTTAATGGTCCGATGGGTGGTGTTTTCTGTTCTTTCATGAACCCCTTCCTATCCCGCTGGCCGCAATATTGTCTTGAATGTGATTTGGTTTCCTCCGTAGTACACGCGTGCGCAATGCAATCTCACCTTGCGCACGTGCAGTATGCTTTGCCCAACTGCGGGCAAAGCCGAAAAGCATTCTCATATGAACTCGAGCCTGGGAAAATATTCAGAAAATTTCCCAGGCTCGAGTTCATATGAGGACATCCAGCAGAGGGCGCATCACCGCGACTGAAGGTAAATATAGGTCATTGACCTACATTCCATTCATTCCCCGGGGTTCTACAGGCAGGGGTGGCTGCACTAGCAGGCTTCTGCTTGTAAAATTAGTTAACCCCTTCAGGTGGACTTACATCGTGGGACAAGACTGATCATCGGAAGGTATGGGATATTGTTGTTTTTTTTATTTTACCTTTTTTACAGAACGAGGGTTTTCAGGTGGATTACCAGTATAATATAATATTACAACAACCTGTGTATTGATTTCATTAAAATACTTTGTAATAATGTGTGTGTGTATTTTTTAACCATTTCATACAATTGGATTAATAACGGATAGGTGTCATAATTTACGCCTCTCCATTATTAATCTAGCTTAATGTCACCTTACAATAGCAAGGTGACATTAACCCTTTATTACCCCATATCCCACCGCTACACAGGAGTGGGAAGAGAGTGGCCAAGTGCCAGAATAGGTGCATCTTACAGATGTGCTATTTCTGGGGTGGCTGGGGGCAGATGTTTTTAGCCAGGGGGGCCAATAACCATGGACCCTCTCCAGGCTATTAATATCTGTCCTCAGTCACTGGCTTTACCATTCTGGCGAAGAACATTGCGCGGGAGCCCACGCCAATTTTTTCCGCGATTTAACCCTTAAATTTAATAGCTAGAGCGCCCAAATTTTGCACATACACACTACTAACATTAGTAGTGTGGAATATGCAAAAAAAAGGGATATGAGATGGGTTACAGTATGTAAACCATGTCTCATATCATGTCGGGTTTAGTAAGGAGATAGCAAAAGCCGGCAATTGAATTACCGGCTTTTAAGCTATCTAGCGCTGTATGAAGTAATAATATATATACATATATGTGTCTCACTGACATATATATGTATATATATATATATATGTATATATATATATATACCCCTTTACTATGTGTAGACATTTATTTCAGCTATTCTATTCTAACCTGTCAGTGTGATTTTACTGTACACCGCACTGAATTGCCGGCTTTTCGCTAGAACACCGCTGCGTATTTCTCGCAAGTCACACTGTTGGTCCGTGTGTAATCCGTATTTTTCTCTCCCCCCAAAGACTTTCATTGGTGTATTTTTTGTGCAATACAGTGACAAACGCAGCATGCTGCGTTTTTCTACGGCCGTAGAAGACCGTATAATACGGATCAGTAAAATACGGCTGATAGAAGCTGGGGCATAGAGAAGCATTGTAACGTATGCAATCCATATTTTCAGCACCTCTCTTAAGTCCGTAATACACGCTAGTGTGAGGCCGGCCTAATAATGTTAGTAGTGTTAGCAATTTTCTCCACCAAAGAGGGAAAGCCAGTGACCGAGGGCAGATATTAATAGTCTAGAGAAGGTTATTGCACCCCCCTTGGTTCAACCTGACGCGGTGAACTTGACAGCGTGGGAAAATATTCAGAAACTTTCCCATGTTAATGAGTTCATGTCCGGTCAGGCAGGGAGGCTGCACAGGCAGCTTCCTATTCATTCCTCCATGGTTTACAGCCCGACCGGTAGCATTAGCATCGCTCTGGGTTGTAAACTATTTTACTCCTTGAGATGCATTGCAGCGTGGGACTTGACTATACAGTGGACAGATATGGGATATTGTTGCTTTTTTATTTTTTATTTTTTTTACAGAAGAACGAGGGCTTTGCTTGGATTGAGAGTGTAATAAAGATGGCAAACCCATGTGTTTAATTATTTCATTAAAATACTTTATTCTTAACCCCTTAATGACAGACAATACGTCTTTTAACTGTCCTGAGATATAAGAAAATATCCTCCCCATACAGGTAACAATCCCACAGCTGTCAGCTGTACACTAAAGCTGACAACTTGCTGTATCAGCCACGATCAGTGTTTGCCCCGTCCAAATCTGTTTAATCCCTTAGATGCTGCTGTCAATAGTGACTACATCATTATAAATGGTTAACAGAGTGTGAGGGCTTCCTCTTTATCCAAATTGGTGCCCTCAGATCATGATTTTGTGGTCTTGATGTTTGCGATGGCAATTCACGACCAAATAGTGGCCTTAGAGTCTGCCGGCTCTAGTATTCTGTTCAGAAGATAGAGGCATTTAGGTGGTAATAATACAGATTTTCATTTTTGTCATACCACTTTGCATTAATTCCTGTAGAGCACCTGAAGGGTTAATAAACTACCTGACAGCAGTTTTCAATATGGCAGGGGGTGCTGTTTTTAAAATGGTATCATGTTTGGGGGTTTTCCAATATATGAGACCCCTAAAGTCACTTCAAACATGGATAAGTCCCTAAAAAAATTTTTTTTGTAAATTTCCTTGAAAAAATGAAAAATTGGTGCTACATTTTTAAACCTCCTAAAATGCTAACAAAATAAAATAACATTTTACAACTGGTGCTGATGTAAAGCTGACATGTGGGAAACGCTATTTATTAATGGTTTGCTGTGGTATGACCATCTGGATTAAAGGGATAAAAATTAAAATTTTGAAAATTGCAAATTTTTTAACATTTTTCTCAAATGTTTGATATTTTTTATAAATAAACACAAAACATATTGACCTAAATTTACCATTATCATAAAGCATAATGTGTCACGAAAAAACCAACTCAAAATCACTGGGATTTGTTGAAGCATTGCAGAGTTATTACCACATAAAGTGACACTAGTCAGATTTCAAAAATGTGGCTCCGTCACTAAGGGGTTATGTGTGTGTATTTTTTATCCCAGTCATACTATTGGATTAATAATGGATAGGTGTCTTATTGACACCTCTCCAATATTAACTGTGCTTAATGTCACCTTACAATAGCAATTCCACTGGTCTAATGTCCATTCCTTGTGTTCTTTAGCCCAAACTAGTCTCTTCTGCTTGTTGCCTGTCCTTAGCAGTGGTTTCCTAGCAGCTATTTTACCATGAAGGCCTGCTGCACAATGTCTCCTCTTAACAGTTGTTGTAGAGATGTGTCTGCTGCTAGAACTCTGTGTGGCATTGACCTGGTCTCTAATCTGAGCTGCTGTTAACCTGCGATTTCTGAGGCTGGTGACTCGGATAAACTTATCCTCAGAAGCAGAGGTGACTCTGGGTCTTCCTTTCCTGGGGCAGTCCTCATGTGAACCAGTTTCTTTGTAGCGCTTGATAGTTTTTGCCACTGCACTTGATGACAGTTTCAAAGTTTTCCCAATTTTTCAGACTGACTGACCTTCGTTTTTTAAAGTAATGATGGCCACTCATTTTTCTTTATGTGGCTGCTTTTTTCTTATCATAATACAAATTCTAACAGTCTATTCAGTAGGACAATCAGCTGTGTATCCACCAGACTTCTGCACAACACAACTGATGGTCCCAACCCCATTTATAAGGCAAGAAATCCCACTTATTAAACCTGACAGGGCACACCTGTGAAGTGAAGACCATTCTCGGTGACTACCTCTTGAAGCTCATCAAGAGAATGCCAAGAGTGTGCAAAGCAGTCATCAAAGCAAAAGGTGGCTACTTTGAAGAACCTAGAATATAAGACATAATTTCAGTTGTTTCACACTTTTGTTAAGTATATAATTCCACATGTGTTAATTCATAGTTTTGATGCCTTCAGTGTGAATGTACAATTTTCATAGTCATGAAAATACAGACAATCTTTAAATGAGAAGGTGTGTCCACTCTTCCATAAAGGCCAGATTTGTGCAGTGTATGACTGATTGTTGTCCTATGGACAGACTGTCCCACCTCAGCTGTAGATCTCTGCAGTTCATCCAGAGGGATCATGGGCCTCTTGGCTGCATCTCTGATCAGTCTTCTCCTTGTTTGAGATGAAAGTTTAGAGGGACGGCCGGGTCTTGGTAGATTTGCAGTGGTATGATACTCCTTCCATTTCAATATGATCGCTTGCACAGTGCTCCTTGGGATGTTTAAAGTTTGGGAACTCATTTTGCATCCAAATCCAGCTTTAAACTCCTCCACAACAGTATCACGGACCTGGCTGCTGTGTTCCTTGGTCTCCATGATGCTCTCTGTGCTTCAAACAGAACCCTGAGACTATCACAGAGCAGGTGCATTTATACGGAGACTTGATTACACACAGGTGGATTATATTTATCATCATTAGGCATTTAGGACAACATTGGATCATTCAGAGATCCACAATGATCTTCTGGAGTGAGTTTGCTGCACTGAAAGTAAAGGGGCTGAATAATATTGCACGCCCCACTTTTCAGTTTTTGAGTTTCCACAAAAATTTAAAATAACCAATAAATTTCGTTCAACTTCACAAACGTGTTCCACTTGTTGTTGATTCTTCACCAAAAATGTACATTTGGTGAGAACATCCATGCCATACGGATGTCACACGGATGCTTACATGTGAGAAAATCGCATCCTCGCACTGCACACGGATGACATATGGATTACTGTTCAGGGAACATTTCTGGGATTTTAGTCCTTGTAAAACAGACCGATTTTTTTTATATGTTGTGTGTGACTCCAGCCTAAGACATTGTAGATGCTCCAGATTAAAAAAAAGTTAATTTTCTTAAAATCTCGTAGCTGAAAATATTTTTGAGCTTAGGTCTGATCATTAGACAATGTTTTTTTTTATTTTTACCCCTTGTCACTGTGACAATGAAGGTGATTTTTCAAAAAAGTTCACACTCTGTAATGGCCGTTGTTATATTTTCGGGACTTAAGTGCTTGGCAAACTTTGCAGGTGCCTGAGTAAATCTATATAAGTACCATCTGTCATTGTGTCCACACTGAACTACCAAAGTGAAATCTGATAGCCAGATGGGAGTAAGGGTTGATTTTACTCACTAGACCATACTGACCATTCATGTTCTGCAAACCTCATGAGGGACTGAGAATGCAGAGGACACTGACCACAATCCGGGACATGACAAGACCCAGGTTCTGCTTTATTTCAACTTAAGTGGACTTTCAAGAAAATCTTTGTAGTCAGAGGATGTTGTAAACTGAAGAAGAATGTGGAGTAAACAAAAAACTTTTATTATCCACTCATCAATGGAAAAGGGTTTCTTATGGTCCTGCAGGAAAATGACACCTTAGCTGCATAAAATGGAAGATTTCAGTTTCTACACATTTTGCTAATGGGCAACATTTATATTAAATCATTTTTCTATGATAGTATTTCTTTTCAGAATGTTGATTACTTAATTATTTGATAAGTCTTTGTTCCTTTAGTAAACCTTTACCTTTTTTTTATAATAAACCACCACTCCAGCATAACCTTAATGACCTCACCGCCGGTCTCATGCAGCCACATTCTCAATGTCTGGTCATTGTATCCTGGATGCAGGGCTCAGTGGTCGCGACTTTTCTCTGCGTGTGTCTTCATTGCTTTTGACTTTGAGGTTAGTAATGGAGGTGTCTTACAGATGCTTCTCCATTACCAAACCCTGGGCTTGATGTCAGCTGACATTACAAGGCTGACATCAACCCCAAAACTATTATCCCACTTGTGAACACATCAGGGCAAGTGGGAAGAGCTGAGGCTAAGTGCCAGAACTAGTGCATCTAATGGATGCGCCATTTGTGGGGCAGCTGAGGGCTGCTGGCTGTTTATAGCCTGGGGGAGTCAATAGCCATGGCCCGTTTCCAGAATATTAAGATCAGTCCACGGCTGTCTGTTTAACCTTTGCTTATTAGTAATAATAGGGGGAGGGTCTACGCTTTTTGAGTACCCCTATTACTAAGTAGTAAAAGGTAAGCAAACAGTTGCAAGCAGTTATTAATAGCCTGCGGACATTTATGGCTACCAGATTGAGAACATCATCTCACAGCTGTCTGCTTTCCCTTGACTGGTTATTAAGAATAGGGGGGATCCCACATCTTTTTTTCCATTTATTTATTAGTGATAAATAAATGAAAAAAGGTATAGGTTCCGCCCATTTTAATAACCAGCCAAGGAAAAGCAGACAGCTGAGGGCTGCACCCCCAACTGTCTTTTTTCCCTTGGTTGTTTATCAAAATCTGGGGTACCACATGTCTGTTTTTCATGTATTTATGTATTTATTTATTTATTAGTAATGAAAAAACATTGCAGGTTCCTCCCTACTTTTAATAACCAGCTAAGGAAAAGTAAGCAGCTAAGGGCTGCCCCCAGGTTTCTGCTTTCCCTTGGTTACCTATATTAAATATAGGGGGGATCTTATGTGTGTTTTTCATTATTTTTTACTTATTTATAAAGAATTAATAAAAAAAGACTGTAGAGCAGAATTTACGTGCTATAAAATGGCTATACAATATTGGTAGTAAAGGGGTAGGGAGCTGCAAAAGGAAGAAAAATGAGAGGTAACATCAGGACAATAGCCTTGCAAAAAGTTGATTATAGGGAAATGACTGAAAATTACTGAGACCAAAAAACAAATAAATAAAAAAATAGAACCATGAGGCACAGATCCAAGTGGAGAAGGGGGTGAAGGTGGACATGGTGGTGGAGGTGAAGGGGGCCAACACTTTTTTTAGGCAAATGATGTAAAATAACACAGACAAAAAAATAAACCAAAGAAAAAAAATAGAACCATGAGGCAGAGGTCCAAGTAGAGGAGGGGGTGGAGGTGGACATGGTGGTGTACGCGGAAGAGGGGGCAGAGGGCAGCACTGTTTTTTTTTGTTTAAATTTGAGGACGCATCCAAATGAAACAAATGCAAAATATAGTGTAAGGATTGCAGGGTGTGGCTGGTATAATTGTCTAGTCAGCCAAAGGTACGGACAAGTCCTGTGTGATCCACACTTGATTCCAGGCTGCCCAGAGCCGATGATAAACTGTCCTCGGTGGGAGGTGTACCGTAGGGGTTCTCTCTATCCCCCCAGCCACGTTCTAGAGATGCCTGTGTGCTGCTCTGAGAGCCACCTTGCTTTGAACATGGCTGATCCTACTCTTACTGATGGCCTGTGACCTACGATAACCGTTTCATCACCGGCCACAGCTGCTGGCTCACATGCTGTCATCTGTGTGACATCGTAGGAACCACAGAGTCAGTGTTTCTCACGCTGTCATACAGATGACAGCATGGAAAATGCTGGATGTTCAGGCATTTTATTCATTTGAATGGTGTCCGGGTTTGTTGGGCTTGAGTTCGGGGATCATTCTGGTATCCGAACCAAACTTTTTTTTTCTAATGTTTGATGAAACCGGACAGACCCAAACATCCACGGATCCGCCCATCACTATGTGTGCCTGATGGATTAATATGTAGATTTTTTTGTATAAATGAGTGGTTTATGATTAGGGGACAGATAGATGCTCTGTCAGTGTCTGTCTCTGTATTGGTTGATGTATTGCAAGAATGTATCAAATAGACAACAGAGAAGAATCATCTGCCATAAGGAAGCTTTTGTAAATTTCTGCAGTATAATAACATAAAGTATCATCGTTCCCATAGACAATCTATTTGATGATACAAGTATCGGCATCAGGTGTCACTATAATGTTTTCAATGCCTTTATCCATGAAAGGAAGCTCCACAAGTCATCACAAAACAGGGTAAAAAAAGATAACTTCACCTTACATACACCAGAAATAATAAATAACTCATCATGGGAAGAGGAAGTCCAGACAAGGAATTAAAAATATTGTCTTCTTCCCATTCCAACATTAATATTTATAGGAAAAAAATATACATTAAATGTTATTAGAAAATTGGAAACTATACGATAACAATGATATACTTTGCTTTCCCACTAGATAAAACGCTGACTATCTAATAAAAACAAATAATCCAATTATGGTTCTGTTGTAAGGACTTTCTGTCAGTGGTTGCCTGGCAGCTCTAAAATGGCTAATACAGACAAGCTTAGGGTACCGTCACACAGTGGCATTTTGATTGCTATGACGGCACGATCCGTGACGCTCCAGCATCATAACAATATCGCTCCAGCATCGTAGACTGCTGTCACACTTTGCAATGTACGACGCTGGAGCGATAATTTCATGACGTATGTGCGATGTAGAAGCCGTTGGTTACTATGCGCACATCGTATACAATATCGTGCACACCTTTGTTACACCATGCGATCATGCCGCCACAGTGGGACACTAGACGACGAAAGAAAGTTTCAAACGATCTGCTACGACGTACGATTCTCAGCGGGGTCCCTGATCGCAGGAGCGTGTCAGACACAGAGAGATCGTAAGTCTATCGCTGGAACGTCACAAATTGTGCCGTCGTAGCGATCTAAATGCCACTGTGTGACGGTACCCTTAGGCAAGCCACTCAGCTTTTCAGATCCCAGGGGTTGCTTTGGCTTTAACTCTTTAATACCTGTAAAGGAATGTGGACTTTAACAGGGGCCCCTGGGCTGGGGCCACGAAATCAGCTACTGTTTGGTGGTGCATGCTTGCAGGAATGGTCAGAACCAATAGGGCAGGAAAAGTACAAAATCAGAATCTGTAAGAATATAAAGAAACACAAGTCAAGGTCGAAACAAGTAACGATGATACAACAAGGTGCTAAACAGACAGGACTGAACCAGAGGAGCACAAGACTATATCTGGCAGCTTCCAGCAGTAGGCTGGAAGCTTAAGTAGGGCGTGGTTCTCTCCAATTGACTGGAGCAGGGAGCTGGGAACTCCAGCTGGACAGCACACACAACTGTACTGTCAGACAGCAACTCTAATCTAAATGGCTGCACAGAGCCTGTGCCGTCCAGACCTTCTGGTTCCACTGTCTGTTCTATCAACTCTGCTTACAGAATGAATACGGCCGTGCCTGCCGACAAAAGAAGGAGTCTCAGGGACAGGTCCTGGTGGAGACGTGACACCCATCTAGTTGTTTTGCTTATTATTAGCTATTTAGAAGACGATGTCTAGGAGCAACCAAATGGAGCTGCTGATCATGCGTGCACATTATCCTCTTCATTTTAACTCTATGGTACTGAACAACACAGAAAGATAGTCTGGTGCAATACTGCTGTCTGCTGTCTTCATCGGTGCCATGGATTTTGAATAAAGTGGCAGGGAACATGTGGGACCAGTTCATCCATTTACCTCCACCTTGCTATGGTCTTGCAGTTAAGAGAGAGAAGGAGACACAATTCCTAAGTCTTGTGATCCAAAGTGGTGGGACTCAGGCAAGCGTATCACAATCATCTCCTAACCAATGGATGAGTGGTCATTTATGTCTACTGGAATGGCATTAGGCTATCTCCATGCCTAATGCTTTGATTTTTCCAATGCTTCTTACTTATAGTGAAGCAAATATGCATAAAATCTCGATTTAAAAATGTCCTACCGTTTTGTGTATTCAGTTTGCTTTGAGCATAAGAACCGCTTCTAATGCACATGGACTTCAGAGATGGGAATCCAATGCAGTCTGTGAGCTAGAACAGAAGAAACTCCTGCTTTAACTCAAGCTGTTTATGCACTCAGAGAGAATCAATGTGTTTGTCCTCAGACAGGCAACATTCTCCTTCTGTAAAAAGCTGGGTCATGATCCACAACCCCCTTTGGCAAAGTTATGACTGCAAATTAGCGGTTGTCACTGTTCATCTGTCAGTGGATGAGATGAGAATGACCGAGATGAAAATGACTCAGGGAAAGACTGGAAAGAAAAGACATTAAATTAGTTAACAACAGTCCAGTTCTTTTTTTTCTGAAGGTCATACCATGGTCATTTCCAGACCATGCATTCTGCAATTCTGACCAAGTGTCTGGTTGATATAACGCATTTACTATAAATGTAGATCAGGGTGATGCACTTCCTGTATTGTGTTACCGCTTTTAGCTCTTGGTTCCCGGAAAGTTTTACTGTTTGGGTGATTGATCTTGGTTTTTGCAGCAGCACAAATAATAATACATCTTCTGAAAAAGCAAGTCAGAAATTGTGGAGAAATCACTGCTCATGGCAGGAACCTTCTCACATCCCCAACGATATAAAATGACGAGGCAAAAAATGTCAGGACTGTAAACCAAGAAATGAGAAAGAAAGCTACAGAAATACCAAATTTTTATATTGAATGACTTCTTTCAAGTTCCAGAAACAATCAATGCAGGAGAAATCCAGTACATAGAATCATAGAATGTTAGAGTTGGAAGGGATCTCAAGGATCATCGTGTCCAATCCCCTACATGGTAGAGGCAGCCTACTGCTTAACAACTACATCTTCAAAGTAGTAATCCTTAAGGCTCTCATACACATTAGATTAATGTAGGCTAAACCTGATGATATCAACGGGTTAACTGATGGTCAAGAGAGATGTCGATGACGCATGTCCAATGTTGTACTGACAATTGCATTGTTCTCCTTGAGATAAGCTGTAAGATGATGTGTCATTCGGTGGCTTTCTCAATGAACACCAGAGCCCTTGGCTGAGTGAGTAGCACTGTGGATGGGAGAGTCGGCTTAGATGGCTGCCAGCCAAACGATCATCCAATGCCATCTAATGTGTGTGGACAGCCACATAGGGTATATTTATACTGGCCAATTATCGGGACTGAATGTTCCTAGTAATGCCTTTTTCCCAATAATTGGCCAGTGGAAACATGCTGCCAATCACTCGATAAGCAAACTATTGTTCCCATTAGACTAGAGGACAGTTCACATGATCGACCTCTGCTCCTTTTATTCCCTAGGGATCTCCTGTGAGCTGCACTTGACTTTTTCCGACAACCCTACAGAGAATGAATGGAGCAGTGTTTGGGCATCCGACCTGCCACTCCTTTTGTAACGGTCCCAGAATTTTAACCAAATTTATATGTTCCATAGGGTTGAACATTTAAGTGCAGGATCATAGTCAAGTGTGAATAGTTTTCAGAGATGCTGGTGTTTATGCCGTACGGCTCAGTAGTTGTGAATATACATGGATACATTTTTTGCATCCAGACTCTCAGCATCTGTTTTTTATTGCAGCATTTCTCAGACATGTGTCCTATCTTATTTGCTTCTTACGAGTGGAATTTCACATCTATCAGATTCATACATGGAAATGATGACCGGGTGTCAATAGACCACCATAAACACCAAAAATACCTACCACACACCTACAGCTCAAGAGATCTGCCCAAAGCCCAGTGTAATGGAGATTTAGACAGCCTGCAAAAATTAGGAATTCATTCCAAAGTTCATGGGTGGTTTAGTAAAGCTGTAAGAATAGTGGGGTAAGTCTATGAAATAATTTTGAAATTAGATTTTTCTGCTCAGAAACGAGTAGATGTTATCATGTCAGGATTGAGTTACACATAACAAAGAACTGATACATGTTTAGTATTTTATGGGATTGTTACATTCCCACATGGTTTATAGGCTCTTCTTCTGTGCTGAGGCACTGGGGAAAAGTAAAATGATATTCTATTCACATAAAATTGCTGTTGACTTCATAAAATACCCGACTTGTGGATCTACTGGAGATTAATACACTATAAGATTCTCATACGTTCCACTTTTTATAGCAGCTGCATAGTTTTGAGCAGTGGTTGACTGTTAAGGGGGAGTTTTTTCAATAATTTTATAGATGTAGCAGAGCTGGTTTGGCCACATGTTTAGGAGTTGATGTTGTTATGTGGCGCAACCTAGGACTGCCGGTATATATACTGAAATACATTAGGGGATGCTTAGAAAAGAGCAAAAGAGCTTACACTTTCCAAGGAGAAAGAGGACCCCACTGACCATAAGAGCTTACACTCTACAGGAGAGAGAGGACCCCGCTGACTATAAGAGCTTATACTCTACAGGAGAGAGAGGACCCCACTGACCATAAGAGCTTACACTCTACAGAAGAGAGAGAATACCCTGCTGACCATAAGAGCTTACACTCTACAGGTGAGAGAGAAAACTGCTGACATAAGAACTTACACTCTACAGTAGAGAGAGGAACCCGATGACCATAAGAGCTTATACTCTACAGGAGAGAGAGAGGACCCCACTGACCATAAGAGCTTACACTCTACAGAAGAGAGAGAACCCCACTGACCATAAGAGCTTACACTCTTCAGGAGAGAGAGGACTCCACTGACCATAAGAGCTTACACTCTACAGGAGAGAGAGAGGACCCCGCTGACCATAAGAGCTTACACTCTTCAGGAGAGAGAGGACCCCGCTGACCATAAGAGCTTACACTCTACAGGAGAGAGGACCCAGCTGACCATAAGAGCTTACACTCTACAGGAGAGAGAGGACCTCACTGACCATAAGAGCTTATACTCTACAGGAGAGAGAGGACCCCACTGACCATAAGAGCTTACGCTCTACAGGAGAGAGAGGAACCCACTGACCATAAGAGCTTACACTCTACAGGAGAGAGAGGAACCCACTGACCATAAGAGCTTACACTCTACAGGAGAGAGAGGACCCCACGGACCATTAGAGCTTACACTTTACAGGAGAGAGAGGAACCCACTGACCATAAGAGCTTATACTCTACAGGAGAGAGAGGATCCCACTGACCATAAGAGCTTATACTCTAAAGGAGAGAGAGAAGACCCCACTGACCATAAGAGCTTATACTCTACAGGTGAGAGAGAAAACTGCTGACCATAAGAGCCAACACTCTACAGGTGAGAGAGAAAACTGCTGACCATAAGAGCTTACATTCTACAGTAGAGAGAGGAACCTGATGACCATAAGAGCTTACACTCTACAGGAGAGAGAGAGGACCCCGCTGACCATAAGAGCTTATACTCTACAGGAGAGAGAAGACCCCACTGACCATAAGAGCTTACACTCTACAGAAGAGAGAGGAACCTGATGACCATAAGAGCTTATACTCTACAGGTGAGAGAGAAAACTGCTGACCATAAGAGCTTACATTCTACAGTAGAGAGAGGAACCTGATGACCATAAGAGCTTATACTCTACAGGTGAGAGAGAAAACTGCTGACCATAAGAGCTTACATTCTACAGTAGAGAGAGGAACCTGATGACCATAAGAGCTTACACTCTACAGGAGAGAGAGAGGACCCCGCTGACCATAAGAGCTTATACTCTACAGGAGAGAGAAGACCCCACTGACCATAAGAGCTTACACTCTACAGAAGAGAGAGAACCCCACTGACCATAAGAGCTTACACTCTACAGGAGAGAGAGGACCCCGCTGACCATAAGAGCTTATACTCTACAGGAGAGAGGACCCCACTGACCATAAGAGCTTACACTCTACAGGAGAGAGAGGACTCCACTGACCATAAGAGCTTACACTCTACAGGAGAGAGGACCCCACTGACCATAAAAACTTACACTCTACAGGAGAGAGAGGATCCCTCTGACCATAAGAGATTACACTCTACAGAAGAGAGAGAGGACCCCACTGACCATAAGAGCTTACACTCTACAGGAGAGAGGACCCCACTGACCATAAGAACTTACACTCTACAGGAGAGAGAGGATCCCGCTGACCATAAGAGCTTATACTCTACAGGAGAGAGAGAGCTGACCATAAGACCCCTGACCATAAGAGCTTACACTCTATAGGAGAGAGAGGACCCCACTGACCATAAGAGCTTACACTCTACAGGACAGAGAGGACCCCACTGACCATAAGAGCTTACACTCTACTGGAGAGAGAGGACTCCGCTGACCATAAGAGCTTACACTCTACAGGAGAGAGAGAGGACCCCGCTGACCATAAAAGCTTAACTCTACAGGAGAGAGAGGACCCCACTGACCATAAGAGCTTACACTCTACAGGAGAGAGAGGACCCCACTGACCATAAGGGCTTACACTCTACAGGAGAGAGAGGACTCCGCTGACCATAAGAGCTTACACTCTACAGGAGAGAGAGGACCCCACTGACCATAAGAGCTTACACTCTACAGGAGAGAGAGGACCCCACTGACCATAAGAGCTTACACTCTACAGGAGAGAGAGGACCCCACTGACCATAAGAGCTTAACTCTACAGGAGAGAGAGGACCCCACTGACCATAAGAGCTTACACTCTACAGGAGAGAGAGGATCCCACTGACCATAAGAGCTTACACTCTACAGGAGAGAGAGAAGACCCCACTGACCATAAGAGCTTACACTCTACAGGAGAGAGAGGACCCCACTGACCATAAGAGCTTACACTCTGCAGGAGAGAGAGGACCCCACTGACCATAAGAGCTTATACTCTACAGGAGAGAGCTGACCATAAGACCACTGACCATAAGAGCTTACACTCTACAGGAGAGAGAGGACCCCACTGACCGTAAGAGCTTACACTCTGCAGGATAGAGAGGACCCCACTGACCATAAGAGCTTACACTCTACAGGAGAGAGAGGACCCCACTGACCATAAGAGCTTATACTCTTCAGGAGAGAGAGAGGACCCCACTGACCATAAGAGCTTACACTCTACAAGACAGAGAGGACCCCACTGACCATAAGAGCTTACACTCTTCAGGAGAGAGAGAGGACCCCACTAACCATAAGAGCTTACACACTTCAGGAGAGAGAGAAGACCCCACTGACCATAAGAGCTTACACTCTACAGGAGAGAGAGAAGACCCCACTGTCCATAAGAGCTTATACTCTACAGGAGAGATAGAGGACCCCACTGACCATAAGAGCTTACACTCTACAGGAGAGATAGAGGACCCCGCTGATCATAAGAACTTACACTCCACAGGACAAAGAGGGAGAAAGAGAAGGGGAGCCATTCACTAAAAGGATTGAGAAATCTACTGGACAAATGATAAAATTCTGACTGCTTTTAACCACCACTAGAGGGAGTCTCGTACTGTTCACAGTTTATTTATTGAATTCTATAATGAAATCGCATGCACTAAACTAATTAGCTCCCCCTAGTGGGGGTATATGTATCCAGAATTTTAATAATTTATTTTTTTCTCTTTTCAGCGGATTTAGAGCTTGTGTGTCATGGAGATCGTGGATCTCAAATCCCTATAATGGTATATTATAAATTGAATCAGTGCATATTAAAACAAGGTCATCTCAAAGTTATCAGAATGAATTAAAAATCCATAAATAGTCCATCCAGCTGTGCTGAATGAGCTCCAGTTTGTACATTAATCTTAGATCTTTAAACAATATAATCTGATTTGGGGATGCAACGACATTGCTTACAATGAAACCCCTCATGAGAATCTATAATAAAATGTGGATGTTCTGAGCTGACATGAGTCAACACTGCCTGGTGGGAAAGTAAAAGAGCATTTCAATAGCAATGGAGCAGATAATTGTAAGCTGTCACGTATCCCAACGCGCTATGGCCCTCAATAGCTAATAAGTGAGTCTGGTCACACAGAAGCCTATGCAGATGGAAGGGGAAAACGTACTATGAAATGACATACTACCTCGATAAACAATCTGTTCATGTTACTCCATTTGACATTTTATTTGTATTTTAATTTTTTGGTTTAAAACCATAAAAAAATAACTGCAAAGCAAAATAAAAAAATAAATAATTATACTTGTAACTGTAATGCTCGATTTCATCATTTACCATTGTGTCTTTTAAACTGTTTGTCAAAAGACCCCCCCCCCCCGACTTCATTCATGTGTATTGGGTGCCATGACGGCACACCTGAAGGCTGTATAGCCATACTCCTATATCCAGATGTGATGCGTGGCATTAACCCCAACATTTCCTGTCATTTTCATTCATGTGTATTTTTCACGCCATTCTGATTTGATTCTGTGGTCGACAAAGGGAGAATGTTTGTCAACACAGGCTTATTGTCGTATGTGACAGGTCAAGGTTTCGCTGACAGAACTCTGACATCCTTAGCATTGTTTTGGGGCTTCATCTTGAGTTTCAGACGTTCTCCATGGTATTAACTAAACCAAAGGTTCCCAACGTTATTATGATGGGGAACAACAAAAGTCCTCTTTCTAAAATCTCCTTAAAGATAATAACCACATTTTCTTGAAAAACAATAAAAAAAATTAATTGTAAACCTACGCATGCTAAAACTTTGACACCGATTCTTCAAGACTGGAATTCTGTACACCAGTCTTGATGAAGAGTGCAGCTGGTGTTAGATTTGCAGCGAGCTTCCACAAGATATGTACTCACAAGATGTACTGTATATATATATATATATATATATATATATAGATGAGAAAAGGAAAACGGCACTACCAAATGAAAAAAAGTCCAATAAAAAAAGAAACAAAAAGAAAAAAGAAGAAAATACCCGCACTGCTGCCTTTCGCGATCATCTATCAGCGTGCCTAATGCTGCTATGCCAGTGCCAATACCATCTAGTCCACAGACGGGCGCTCAGGGTGCATAACCAAAAAGTGTATGAAATCCAGAAAAAAAGAAAAAAAGAAGGTTTGCACTCACCCAGCCCGGTAAAACAATAAAGTCTTAATTAGGACATGTGCCAAATGGACAAGGAGATCATGAAGACCACAGGATGACAGCTGTTTCGTGCACACATCGCTTCCACAGATCCCGATATGTATATATATATATATATATATATATATATATATATATATATACTAGATGATGGCCTAATTTTAACGCATCGGGTATTCTAGAATATGTATAGTAGTATATGGCACAGGCCACGTAGTATATAGCACAGCCCACGTAGTAGATAGCACAGCCCACATAGTATATAACACAGCCCACATAGTATATAACACAGCCCACATAGTATATAACACAGCCACGTAGCATATTGCCCAGCCACGCAGTATATTGCACAGCCACGTAGTATATAGCACAGAGACGTAGTATATAACACAGCCACTTAGTAGATAACACAGGCCACGCATTATATTGCCCAGCCAAGTAGTATATAACACAGCCACGTATATTGCCCAGTCATGCAGTATATTGCACAGCCATGTAGTATATAGCACAGGCCACATCGTATATAGCACAGAGATGTAGTATATCACACAGGCCACGCAGTATATAACACAGGCCATGCAGTATATAACACAGGCCACACAGTATATAACACAGCCCACTCAGTATATAACACAGCCCACGTAGTATAAAGCAATGTGGGCACCATATCCCTGTTAAAAAAATGAATTGAAATAAAAAATAGTTATATACTCACCTTCCGTCATCCCCCGGATCCAGCCCAGGCATTTAGCGATGATCCTTGCGACGCTCCGGTCGCAAGAATGCATTGAGGCAGTAACATGTGATGATGTAGCGGTCTCGCGAGACCGCTACACGTCATCTCTGGTCATTGCTGAAATGCATTCTTGGGACCGGAGCGTCGCGAGGAGCGGGAAAGGCGCCGGAAGGTGAGAATATAATGTTTTTTTATTTTTTCTATTATTTTTTAACATTATATGTTTTTACTATTGATGCTGCATAGGCAGCATCAATAGTAAAAAGTTGGTCATACAGGGTTAGTAGCAGCGTTAACGGACTGCGTTATGCCGTGGTGTAACGTAGTCCATTTAACTGACTGCTAACACCCTATGTGGCCGCTGACTGGAGGGGAGTGTGGAGGGGCACTGACTGGAGGGGAGAAGGGAGGGGCCAAATCAGTGATCCGAGATTTCCACGATGGACAGACAGAAGTACCCCTTAGGCAATTATATATATAGATATATATGCACACAAGTATATATAGGCAGACACAGTCTATATACGTAAAGCATGGGGCTTTATTTTCAGCCAAAAATGTAACAAACAGTAAAGAAACCAAAACATCAAAGACTTGCCCATCTAGGTGTTAGCTAACATAGCATACCCCTGACTCACGCTTCCAGGGATGTATGCCGGTGTTGGCTCTCCAGCCATTCATCATTTAGCACATTTAACTGCTGTGCATATCCTCCTCAGAAACACACCATATCAGCCAGGAGGCTGTAACCCTGTGAAGCTTTTCCTTCAGCTTTTTCTGTGTCTCTAATAACCTCTCTCAGCGAAGTTGGCTAAGTCTCCAGCAAAACCTGTACTGGAGAGGGACTGGGAGTGATGAGTCTCACCACTAAATCCTCCTAATCACTCCAATAACTTGCTTGGAAGTATCATAAATAATATTAGGCACCGGGATTCTCCCGCTGCATGGGGTGGATCCCAAGCCTTGCCTGCATCGGCAGTCTCCCATTCAGCTTTGGCCTCTGTGGGTGCTGCTGAGCATAGACGTTGGTCCCAGCATCTTGCTCAGGCTCGAAATATTTGTCTGTTTACTGTTAGCTCTTCAGAAAGTCCAGAAATCACCATACTGAGCATGCTCGTGATGTGGCGATGTCTCATTGGTGGTCGGTGATCAGCTGCTCTTTGATGTGACAGCTCTGGATTGGCCTGCATGCAAGGTCTTGTCTGACTGGACATGAGCTGAACATATAAAAGGGTCTCAGAGGCGCACACGGGCACACTAGTGTCAGTCATGTTACATGTGTGTATGAGTCATTGCAACAGTGTGGTCTAAGTCAGCATGTGCTCAGGGTCGAAGGTAAGCTGTTAGAATTCTGGCACCTCCGGAGAAGAGTTTGTTTGAGTGAATTCATGGCTGGCGTTTAGCCATTAAAATTCCGGCACCTCCGGAGAGGAATTGGCTGAGTGTTTTGGCTGGCTGTGTGACGACTGTTTGCTATTTACCCCGTGTACGGGTTTCAATCTCCTGTGAGGTTAACAGGGATCGTGTCTAGCGCCATACCTGCTCTGTTACTGTGTGCAAGTGAAACAGCTCTACTGCAGAGCATCTTTTCCATTACTGTGTGCGAGTTACACAGTCTCGTGTGCTATTCACTGAGTGACTTGTAACTCAGTGCGAGCTAGCCATCGCTTGCTGTGTGTTCAGCCAGTGTTCATATTAGCTGCAGGTTAACATCTCTGCACGGCGGACCCCGGGTTGCGATTGCACTATATCATTATATTTATTTAGTGCAATCCGCCAACCCTAATAAATAAAACAGCTCAGCACCTAAGCTGCTATACCAAACAGTACTACCCGTCTTTTAATTTTTCGTCCAGCTTAACTTTCTGGGAGAGATATTCCGTTCAGTATCTTCACTCTCAGTCGCCTATATATATATTGTGGAATGTCGGCTCACTTGTTGCTCCCTGAGGTAGACAAAGGAACACTTTATGTTAAAGTCTCTGGGTGGTTTATTACTTCGTGAACCATAAAGCCCAAAATAGTAACAAAAACAGCCTTTCTAGCACAAATAAAAATAAAAAGTCCATACAAAGTCCTTTCCAGTTTGGCTCTAGCCTTCTGGTATAAACAGGCATGGCAGCTCTTTCTCTTGAGCTTCAGCCTGAAGGCTTCCTTCCTCCAAAACAACACAGCCAGGAAAAAACCCTGGCTGGACATTTAACTTCCTCCAACCACACTCTTGAGGTGGAGATAAGGTGAGTACAACCTTTGTGACGCACCTTCCCTCACATACGGCGCCAGTGACCCTGTCACAATATATTTATGCACTCCAATTTATGCCTCTTTTATGGCACCAATTATGATAAATTTTTCCGCAGCACTCTGTCACCCCTCTCCCAGAAAAGTTTTGCCCACTTTTCATAGAGTTGCTTTAGCTGGCCTTTACTGGCGTAAAAATACAAAAATTTGGAAAACTTTAAAATTATTTAAAGCAGTTTTAAGTCAGAATTAAACTGCTTGATGAATCAGTGTCTTAAAAAAATGTAATAAAAAAAACAAACAAATTCCCCTATATTTAGTGGCGGTGTGAAAAGTAAAATTGCAAGTGCAGTAATAGTACATTGTAGGGTACTACTGATATCCATATGCAATGGGGGGGAGGGTTCTGGTGTTAGCCCCCCATCCACCCGGTCATAGTTTTGGGCATCAGGGGTCTCCGCTCTGAATTCCAAGCTGTGTATTCTTAAACCATGAAAATGGTAAAGGAAAGCTTCTTACTGTAAGATTAGCGTTCATGTAAATCAAACAAGAAAGGAAACGCTCAAGGAAGTTTGGTGCTGACATTTTATAGGGTTATAATGGTTTCCAGGATATGACAGAACTAGTAATCATGTAACTAGCTAGCAGTATAAAGCGAGGACATGGCTGTGCTATAAAGAGGGCACGTGGTGGAATTATAGAGGGTGCATGTGGCTCCAGTATAGAGGGTGCATGTGACTGCACTATAGAGGGGGCATATGGGTGCACTATATAGGGGCTAAGGGGCATAAGACTGTATTATAAAGGATCATATGGCTGCAATATAAAGGAGACATGTGACTGCACTATAAAAGAGGGCAAATAGCTGTTTATAGGGGATTATATGTATGCAGTATAAAGGGTTTTATGGCGGCAATATAAAGGGGGTATGTGGCTGCACCGTAGAAGGGGTGCATGGTTCTACTGTACAGGGGGCATATGATTGTAGGGTAAAGGAGGCATGTGGCTGCAGTATAACAGGGGCAAGTGCACTTTAGGGGGGTAAGTGAGTGCACTATGGGGGGGTGAGTGCACTATGAAGAGGGCAAATCTTTTACAATATATATAGAACCACTGTTGCGCACACTGTTATGGGGGTACTATGTAGCCAAGTTTCCAAATAACAAGATTAGGCAGACGGGACATGTCCACAAGAGTCCTTTTAATGGCTGGTATTACTTGTGGTAAGAGCTTGCAGATATACAGGGTGGGCTAGGGTCCAGTAGATTGCATGGGTCAGAGCCCTTTTTAGAACTAGTTGGTCAGTCACTTACAAGGTGGTCTTGTACTTATCTCACACAGCCCGGAATATGGATGATATGATTCAGTATTAGATACTTTATTAGGGACCTAATCTCTAAACAACCAGCTCTATCCTCACCTACTGTATCCTCACCCATCCCTTGTAGATTGTGAGCCCTCGCGGGCAGGGTCCTCTCTCCTCCTGTACCAGTTATGACTTGTATTGTTTAAGATTATTGTACTTGTTTTTATTATGTATAGCCCTCCTCACATGTAAAGCGCCATGAAATAAATGGCGCAATAATAATAATAATAATAATAATAATAATAATAAATGAAAATGAGAGTCTAAACTAGGTACCCCTTGGAAAGTATAATATGTAAGTCATAACTGGATCCTCGTCCGTTTATGACTGCTATGTGCATTGGATATTGGGCGCAGATCGGCTGTTCTAGATAAAGGGACTGAGTCTGACTAAAAAATATTTTGTGGTTTTATGAATAAGAAAAATAATACAAAACATTCCTTTGGACCCAAGGAATAAAATGTGTAAAGTCAGCCCAGCCATTTCACAGGCCATAATATAAACAATAAATCACCGCCTCGTCCCTACACTGTGTCCACAAGAAGACCTCTCCAGAAGAAGCGTGGAGACCCTCATACTTGGACTGAGACCAAATTCACATTTCATTTTGTCTTCACTCTTGCTATGTTTGTGAAACTCTGACCATCTTGAGGGACCTCTTGGTTTTGAAGGGGCACTTCACCTAAATTCCATCCTCTTTCTACTTCCATTGCTTTTAAATTCAAGCTATTAGTACCAGTTTACAGTTGTTTAGACTACGAAGAGGATCACGGTAATATTCCTACTGGTGACGCTCAACGTGAGGCCAGAAAAATGCCCGATGATTGCTATAGTATCTAAATGGGACTGTTCACATTTATCAGTCTGATTCTCCTGCCGGACTCTAGGATACATACATTTGGTAGTTTAATAAGAAGTAAGGGACAAAGAGAAAGGAGCGTAACTCCCGACTACACAGGGTTTGTTGTCTGTCACTATGAAGGAAAAACATAAAAATGGGCAACGTTTAGGTATACGTTGACACTGCGGCAACCTAACAGACAAAACCTAAGATAAAAAAAAATGAACAAATACCCTGCAGTAAATAAATAAATAATAATAGTACATGAAAATAACATAGGGTACTTAATTGACTCTGTTTTGATCAAAAAGCATAACAGGTGTACCCATTAGTCCTATCTCTAGCATTAAACCTCATCGCCATGTGTCAGCAGACCTCAATGTAGATGATGTATTTATCAATAAATGTTAAAAGCCTTCTAAATATTTATAAATAACCATAAAAACATCTAAAACCACTATCTATTATCTATCATCTATCTATCATCTATCTCACATATATCTATTACCTATCTATTATCTATTATATATATATTATCTATTTATCTATTATCTATTATCTATCTATTATTTAATCTATTATCTATCATCTTTCTATTATTTATCTATTATCTATCATCTATCTCATATCTATCTATTACCTATCTATCATCTATCTGTCATCTATTTATTATCTATCCATCTATCTATCTATCTATCTATCTACTATCTATTATCTATCTATCATCTATCTCACATATATCTATTACCAATCTATTATCTATTATATATATTATCTATCTATCTATCTATCTATCTATCTATCTATCTATCTATCTATCTATCTATCTATCTATCTATTATCCATTATCTATTATGTCTCTATCATCTATCTATCTATCTATCTATCTATCTATCTATCTATCTATCTATCTATCTATCTATCTATCTATCTATCTATATCTATATCTATCTCTATCTCTATCTATATCTATCTATCTATATCTATATCTATCTATCTATTTATCATCTATCTATCTATCTATCTATATATCTCTATCTATCTATCTATCTATCTATCTATCTATCTATCTATCATCTATCTATCTATATCTATCTATCTATCTATCTATTATCTATCATTTATCTATCTATCTATCTATCTATCTATCTATCTATCTATCTATATCTATATCTATCTATCTATGTATCATCTATCTATATATCTATCTATCTATCTATCATCTATCTATATTTATCTATCATCTATATCTATCTATTATCTATCTATCTATCTATTATCTATCTATCTATCTATCATCTATCTTACATATATCTATTACCTATCTATTATCTATTATCTATTATCTATCTATCTATCTATCTATCTATCTATCTATCTATCTATCTATCTATCTATCTATCTATCTATCTCTCCTTCTATCCATCCATCATGTATCTGTTTGCTTTATTTCTATCTAAATCTTCTGGAGGCAGGAAGATTTCTGTCTGTGACCTCAGCTTTCAGTCATTTCTTTCGGTAGTGCGGCTTGCGATGCCTGTTTATACAAATTGCTCCCATAGACAATCACATGCATTGTTGTTGACCAGCAGCCTATAACGGTTACAGAACTAATGCCCTATAAACGTTTGTGGGGTGTTTCATCATGGTTTGATTGAATGAATCTATCACTGTGACAGGAGAAAATGAGCAATTTGCTTTTATCAAATGCAATGTAAAACACATGGTAATACTTTCATAAGCGAGTTGGATGAGTTCCTAGAACAAAAGATGTCGAAGAACTGGCTACTTGCGTCTGCTGAGTTATTGTTTTTTAGGTGGTGACCTGGAGATATTATTTTTACTACGTTATATGGCATATCTTATTTATAATTCTTTATTTCTTGAGATAAGGGGGTATATGAATTTATGCAATTGACCTAAGGTTAGTCGAAATAAATCGTGCAGCTCTAGTCTGTTCTCTCATATGTAATATGCATTATTGCTTTGGATGTATTACAAATGCTAAGAACAAGTCAGCGTGAAATATATATATAAGATATGAGGATGCAGGTCAAATAAGGAGGAAGATCATCATACACAGGGCATGAATGCTGAGGCCCGGGGTTAATGATCTTTCTGAACTGAAAGAGGTGAAAAAGTTGCTCAATTTGGACAAAAATGTTAACAAGGTATACTCCAAGAATCAGTTCCAAGCTATGAAAATAAGTGTTTAACTACCACACAGCACTCCCACAGGTAATTAAATTATTACATTGATTCTATTTACCTATAAAGACTGTTATTCATAGAAAATTGAATCAATTTGATGCAAATTGAGCCCATGTTGAAATTTTAGGAATTTGGTGAAACATACTCATCTTACACTTAGACATCTTACACATTGCAGAAGATTGCATCACCAGATAGCCTGACCTTGGGTATGGTCAGATGGGCTTCCCCATAAAGTTAGCATATCACATGCTATAGCACAGCCAATCAGGAGGAACAATCATAGCCAGTATAAAAACACAGGCAGGAAATGCAGCAGCCATTTTGTAGTGACTCCGGATAGTAAGAGGATGTCAGAGCTCACAGTTTTACCATAGCGATAATTAGAAAAAGCCATAAAACGATGAAGAAAATGTACAAATAGTACATCAATAAAGATTAGTGTGAAAAGAAAAGAAAATATTTTCCGCAAATCATATTTCTTGTAAAATCCAGCAAAGCTGGCAAATTGAATTTCAAAAGATTCACTTTCTTTATTTTCCATATAATGCATTGAGCATCAGGTCTTTCTTAACTTCAGTTGTTTCTCAGCTATACAATACATAGTGATTCAGATGGCTGACAGCATTATTATCTGACAATTTTTGGAATGTCATCACATCTTTAAATGATGGTAAACAGGATGCCCCAATACCAAAATGTCTGGATAGTGCACATCAGGAAGCTGGTGGAACAGCTAAGCTTCAGCGTCCACTACCATTCCACTTTGATGGAGACCACAAAGAAATCCATAGCTTCATAAACCAGTGCCAGATCCACGTCACTCTACATGCTCATCCTTAACTTTTGGACCAGACCAAGATTACATTCATGATTTCTATTCTGTCCGAATGAGCCCTGGCTTGGGCAAAAACTATTTGGGAGCATGATGGTGCAGAGATTCACAATACTCGGAGATGCTTGGAGATGTTCCTGGCAGGATTCGAGGAACCTGGCCACATCTCGTCTTCTGCTTAATCCCTGCTGACTCTAATACAGGGCACAGATACCATGGCTCAGTATGCCTTAAGCTTCCACACCCTCTCGGCAAAGCTGATCTGGAATGCAGAGACCTTCTGGCAGAGTCTTTTGAGTCGAATTAAGGATGAGCTAGCATTCAGAGACCTAATATCTTCAATGGATGAGATTATACATCTCCCTACTAACATTGATCTCACTTTCCATGAATAAGCTCTTGAACAAGCTCAAGAAATGGCTCAAGTGTCTTCTTTTGCTTAGGAACTTCTCAGGTTGGCTTCAACCTTTCAGTGTCCTTGCTGCCGCAAGTTACACCTGATATAGAGCCAATGAAGGTAGAGATAGCCAGAGACTATGTAAAAGAGTGACAGCAAATGTATCATGACAATGTGTGCATGTACCGTGGTTGCAAAGGCCATTATGATCATCGGTGCCGAGTGAAGCCCAGAGAGGGTTGGTTGGAAAGGTGAGCTTAGGTAGGAGAGATAGATCTCCAAATCTGGTGACCAAAGTTAATCTATCCTGGCAGGAAAGATCCCTTTTTGTGGCAGCACATATGGATTATGGCTCTGTGGGCAACTTCATCCATATGGATCTGGTCCATCATCTTCAGCTCCCTACACAACAGCTGGATCACCCCTTGTCAAAGGCAAACTCCAGGCAAAACTTATGAGTTATATCATGCTGCCAGTCACCCTGCAGATTGGAACTCAGCATTCTGAAGCATTCTGAAAATAAATTATTTTTATGTGATACCTAAGTCTGTAAACCCATTTTTTACATTTCTCCCATGTCTGCGTTGAAATTTGCTTGTTGTTGACTGGTCCACCGGTGAGGTGCTTCAATGGAGATCATATTGTGTTAACAACTGCCTTGCCAAGATTGGGCCCAAAATTACACCTTCTATGCCATGTATTGTCTTGATCCTTCAATATCACTGATTAGGAGGAGGAACCACAACACATATCTTACCCAGCTAGGGTTGGGGAATTGGCTCCTTATTTTCAAATGGACATTTGCCTGAGTAAAATCTTTGTTCCTTCGGCCAGGAGGAGATGTCTGTCTAGGGGACACATATCCAAGCTGATCAGCTATGTGGGCACACGCGAGTCCTCCAGAAACAAGCCTGCTGGGTCTCTTTTGCATCTGTTGCAGAGAGTTTGAGAGTTTGCCAAAAACAACTGCAACCCTGTCATTCTGGAGAACAGTATCTGACTGTCTGGCTGAAAAAGGAGGAGGGGGCTCATAAGGGGGAGGTGGTACTGTCACAGCAGTAACTGGCAGGGGTCCCTCCACCGTGCTACTCATTGCATTCTCGGCCTTGTTTGTCCTCAGTTCATGCAGCACTTCCAGCTCTGCTACATATCTCTGATGTTTCAACAGGGCTATAGGGGGACGCGGCCAGATCCTGTAGGAATTTAACCCTGCTGTGTGCTGCAGGGTTTGTATTCCCCAGCCAATCACCAACCAGCAGGTGCTAAATCAGGCAGCGCCGTCCTCCACACCTGACCTGAACTTAGGTTCCAGTTCACTGTTAGCATCTAGTTCCCTGTATTCGCCTATTCCTGTTTTGTCTCACCTGTTAATGACCTGGCTTGCTTTTTAGTTTGTCCTGATTGGCTACGAAGTCTGTACCTGCGCTGCCTGACAACCTCGGGCCATCTGACTACTCTTCTGTTTCCCCCTCCTGTAACTCTTATCCGCATTTCTGACCCTCCGGTCAGCTGCTGCAGTCCCGGGGACTGCCCCGGGGTGGTGCCTCGTGTCTACAGATAGCTCAGCCTATCTTCATCATCAGAGGCTATAGTGAATACCTTGTAGACACTTAGCCATGCCCCTTCAGGCTAAGTCCGACCAGTGGCGCAGTGGATCCACACCCACCAGTGTTATGCTTTGAGGTCTACTATTTCTTCTGATGTGGCAGTAAAACATTACTGTAAAATTTCTGTAGTAGAAGGGGAACCACCGAACCTCATATTTCATTATGTGCGCATATACTGATATATTAATTACATTTCTTAGTTCATACATCATATGCATCAGTGTTAGCCTAAGGTCACACAACTGTTTCTATCTCATCTGAGAAAATTGGTTTTATTATACTAATCACATTTTAATCAGAGTTTGATCAGAGTGGGATCCAATTTTCTCAAAGGTGGAAAGAAAAAAGTACGTTTTTCTACATTTTATATATTGTCCGTTAATGAAAAGCTATTATTTTTTCCATGGATCGATTGAGTTGAATGGTTGAGAAAGTTTGGACATATGCACGACCCCATAGAATAATATGGGGAAGAGTGCCCTAAAATGACAGCTAGCACTCATCTGATTTTTTACAGTTGTGTGCAAGCGTCATTTGTCTGATGGAGGAGTGAAGAAGCAAATAATGGATATTAAGATATTATTATTATTATTATTATTATTAAGATATTGCCCCTGTTTAATTTTTTGATATATGAGGGATGCAAGGACAACCTTCAATGATTTTACTTTTTCAACCCTGGGAATATTTTCCATTAAAAATCCTTTCTGAAATCGTAACTAAGATTTTCCTGACTTTGCTGCCCTGGCAATATGTCCAAGGCAAGATAGAGTAGTTTATTGGCACCTCCCTAAGGCACATGTCCCACTACAGCCAAGGATAGGCAGTCTAGGACTTATTATGTGCAAATCCCAAATATGCAACCGCTAGACCTTCTGCTGTAACATCCAAAACCGAATTGTTACTGACCTCCTTCTTTTGAGCAGAGTTTGACAAGGTTGTGCACAGTGTCCATCAGCTCCATCTGCTGCTTCTGTAACATGCTGTTGTTAGTGGTGGCTTTGCTCAGCTGCTTCTCCAGCTCTTGGATGATGTAGTTCTGTCTGGACACCAGACCTTGTAATGTTTCCTTCTCTATCTTCAGTGTATCCAGTTCAATCTTATGTCTGACTTCCATTTCCAAAATTTTGTTCTCCAGCAAACTGTTTAAAAGAATAATAATATTGTAATGTATGGGAAAGAAAAGAGATGGAAAAAAGTATTGCTTAAAAGGTAGTATGGGATTAGAAAACATGGCTGTTTTCTTCCAAAAATAGTGCCACATTTGCCCACAGGTTGTGTGTGATTTTGCAGCTCAACTTCATTTGCTTTGATGGAACTGAGTCGCGACACCAGACACAACTAGTGGACAGGTGTGATGCAGCCATGTTTTTCTAATCATGGTAAATCCCTTCAAGCACCACCATCAATATAAAACTGGAGATGCCTATTGTATTTTGACAGTTCAAGGTCTAGCGAAGACCTCCAGGACTGTTCCTTATCAACAGCTGTTAAGACATATTCTACAAGTGGTTCTATTGTTGAGAGCTCCCCAAATTTGCTTTCTTTGAAGAACCCCTTTTATTTGTTACACGGTCATTAAAGGAAACATGGCCATGTTTTTTTTACAAATTCTTTAAAACGAATCTGTCAGTAAGATCAACCTTCCTATGCCGTCTATTTTGGCCAAGTAGGTAATTGTTAGCTGAATACAATGATACCACGACCTCTGTGATCTGATGTCTTATTCCAGAGAAATCCACATTTTTCTCATTATGTAAATGAGCTGTTAAGATCTATGGGCAGGACATAGATCTCCCTGAGAATCTGCCTCCAGAACTTATTTTAAATGATAGTGGGTGTTACCAGTGTGAGACATGTAATGACTGACCGTCTGTTCTCCTGGTCTACACATCTCACTCTAGTACCATCCTTTTTTATTTAAAATAAGCTTTGGAGGTAGATTCTCAGGGAGATCTCTGTCCATCCCATAGATCTTAACAGCTCATTTATATATTTAGATAAATGTGGATTTCTCGGAAACTATTCATCATATCGCAGATATAAAGGTATAATTTTAATCAACTTTCTATGACCTGTATGTCCATATAGACAGCATAGGAGGATTGATCCTACTGACAGATTCCCTTTAAAGAGGTTTTCCCCTCATAGCATTGTCATGGCGGTCAGCTAGGAAATACCATTCCCCTAGAATTTGTCAGAGTAGCATCTAGAAGTTTCTCTTAAAATGAATGTGTGACCGTGTTGAGGACCACAGACCACCACAGCCCAGGTTGCAGATATCTTCTCTGGCCAATAGAATAGATCAGAAGCTCAGGGTACCACTTTATAGTACTGGTTATATGTCTTACTCATTAGAGGCAGTAAGATAAAAGAGTTGTCAGAAAAGTCTGGCTGCTTTCTTCTAGAAACAGGGCCACACTTGACCTGCCTACGGCGTATGTCTGGTTCTATTACACTGAATGAGAGGAGCTGCAAAATCATGTCCCTCTAATCATTGACAACTTCTCAGTATGTTTCTGACTGGAATGTAAAAGACTCTTTTATTTTAGACCTTGAATTTATTTCTTGGATTGGAAGCTCTTTTCCTTCGATTCCAAGTTCAATGTTTTAGGTTCCCCTGGGTCCTATTAGTTTCCTGGCTTTGTTATCATCCTCTATTATGTTTTCTAGAATTTGATAATTACAACACAATCCATATTACCTTTCATTCCTGAAGTTACAAAACGTGCCTTGTAAGATTCTCACCGACCGCTACTTCTTGGAGCCAACTCCAATGGCATCAGTCAGAGGACCGTCACAGCAGTCTGTGAAGTGGTGACACCCCGTAACTTTTCTACATGATCGCTCACCCTTCCTCCCTTATTTCACATACAGTATCAAAACCAGCTGTTTTATTCCCAGCCCTGTCGGGGCTTTGCTTTATGCCTTTCAATCTCTCTGCTCTGGAGTGGGTACTTTTCCTGAAGAGATCCCTGTGGTTTATGAAGACTAACAGGCATTACAGCTCCATGTGCTACTTTCTCTTTCTTTGGTCACCCTGTAAAGGTATTTCTTAACTAAATGATACATGTCAATATTTTTCACCATTTTACGCCTTTTGCAAGGTGAAACATCTGTCCCCTCGGGCTCTGCAATAGCCAAAACACAAAATAATGGTTTTGCCTTGAGAAGTTCAGCAAGTTGACCATAATTGATTATATTTGTCTCTGATCTGAAAAGTTTATCAATATTTGATCTTACAAGATCCCAATAAAAGTGGATCTGTCACCTGATTTCACCTTACTAACTGCATGCATATATCTTAGACCTGGTGTACTTACTTTGCAATTCATGCAGGAATGACTATATTATTATTTTTCAAAGTTCAAACTCAATCAATGTCCACCTGGCCTGATTGACAGATCCTCAGTGTCCCTCCTTCCTGCTGCTGTTCAATTTCCACTCACCTATCATTATTGACAGCTTCTCAGTGCATCTTCTCCCTGCTACTGTTGAATCTCCACTCACCTAGCCTAAAATACAGCTCCTCAGAATCCTTCCTTCACGCTTCTGTTGAAACTAGTCTCACCTAGTCTTACTGACTCCTGTGTTGTTGTTGTTTTTTTTCCCTCTGTTTTTGGTTTCTGATTTAAAGTGTTCAAAGCTATTTTTTTTTCTTTCTTCCTCTTTCCCACTGTTTTATGGCCTTGTTCAGCATTGGTTGGTTACCCTGCATAGTAACGCCTGCTAGGGCCTTATGCTAATTGGTTAATTGCTTATTGGGACCATTTGGATCCCGAATCTAGCAGTCACTTCATTTCATATATATTTAGTCTGGCTGGGATAGGACGCGTGCGGGGTCGCGTGTGCAACAGATATTAAGTGCAACAGTATAAAGTGCTTGGCAGTTAGACAATGGCAGTTGGACAGGGCAGGAGACAGGTAAAGTGCATAAGTTTTCCAAACAATCATGCTTCTTTGTCAGTCATAATACATTATGCATTGATCATATCAATCTGCTTCTTATTTGCTTTTACTTCTGCTTTCTCACAACGCACCCGCTCTTTAACACATTCTGGGCACTCTCTCTATATCCACCCCTCCCTTCTCCCCTCTCCCATGAATAACTCTGAGGCTCTACTAACATTTCTTACCCATTCCAAACCAGCCACTACCGCCATGCAGCACTCAAAACGTTCATGCAAATCATCCCACCACCTGCTCTTTCTGTTTTTTCTCCTTCTACTAGTTGCAGGTGACATCTCCCCAAACCCTGGACCTCCCTCCACCAGCATACATTACTCTCCTGCAGCTACATATAGAAACCCTGCTAATCTTATTAACATTCAGTGCATGACTTCTCCTATTGCTTTCCACTGTGCTCTCTGGAATGCACGGTCTGTGTGTAACAAACTAACTTACATTCACGATCTTTTCCTCTCTAATTCCACCAGGCCTGAGAACAGACGGGTGGAGGTGCTAACTTCTTCATTCAACCTCTCACAATTTACTAATTCTCCTACGCATAAGGACGGGAATATTCTGGACCTGGTTTTCTCCCGTCCCGGATAGCTGCACAACTTTACTAACTCCACTCTCCCGCTCTCGGACCACAACCTTCTTTCCTTTTCTGTCAAGAATTGTCTCCTCACTCAGGACACCCCCACTTACCACACTTATCGGAATACACGTACCATTAACACCCAGCAGCTTATGGACAACCTCCACACATCTTTAGCCCCCATCTCCTCCCTCTCCTGCCCAGCATTGTCACACTTCAATATTACACTGAAGAATGCCCTGGATGAAGCAGCACCTTCTACACGCAGAAAGACCCGACACAGACAACGGCAGCCCTGGCACACTATGCAAACACGCTTTCTTCAGCGTTGCTCAAGGTGTGCAGAGCGGCAGTGGAGAAAATCTCTCTTAGCAGAAGACTTCATCCACTACAAGTTCATGGTCAAAACCTATAACTCTGCCCTTTCTCTGGCCAAACAATCATACTTCACCACCCTCATCAGCTCACTATCCAACAACCCAAAACGACTTTTTGAAACCTTAAACTCCCTCCTGAAACCTAAAGTACAGGCCCCCATCTCCAATCTCAGTGGTGAGGATCTGGCCACTTATTTCCTAGAAAAAAATCAACCACATCCACCAGGATATCTCAGCCCAATCTCCTCAGTGCCTGGATCCCCTTCCCTGCCGCACCTCAAGCTCATTAGACATCTTTGTGTTTCAGAAGATGTTTCAGTTCTGCTTGGCCTACAACCTGCAATAGTGACCCCATTCCTTCACCTCTCCTGCAGTCTCTCTCACCAGTGGTCACCACTCACCTGACTAAAATATTTAACCTCTCTCTTTCTTCAGGTATCTTTCCCTCCTCATTTAAGCATGCCATCATTACCTCTTTACTTAAAAAGCCATCCTTGGACGAGAACTGCACGGCTAACTACAGAGCTGTCTCTAACCTTTCCTTCATCTCTAAACTCCTGGAACGCTTGGTCCACTCCCGTCTAATCCGCTATCTCTCGGATAACTCTTCTTGACCCCTTACAATCTGGTTTCTGCTCTTCACACTCCACTGAAACTGCCCTCACTAAAGTCTCTAATGATCTAATAACAGCTAAATCCAAAGGTCATTGCTCTCTGCTGATTCTCCTGGATCTATCTGCCGCATTTGATACTGTGGATCCCCAGCTCCTTCTCACTATGCTCCGCTCCATAGGCCTCAAGGACACAGCCCTCTCCTGGTTCTCCTCCTACCTCTCTGACCGCTCCTTCACTGTATCTTTTGCCGGCTCCTCTTCCTCTCCTTGTCCCCTTACTATCGGGGTTCCGCAGGGCTCAGTCCTAGACCCCTCCTTTTCTCTCTATACACTGCCCCTATTGGACAAACAATCAGCAGATTTGGGTTCCAGTACCATCTCTATGCTGACGACACCCAATTATACACTTCTTCCCCTGACATCACCCCTACCCTAATTCAAAATACCAAGGATTGTCTGTCTGCTGTCTCTAACATCATGTCCTCCCTCTATCTGAAACTAAATCTCTCCAAAACTGAACTACTTGTGTTTCTCCCTTCTACTAACCTCACTCTTCCCAACATCGAAAATACCCTGGAGGGTTCAACCATAACTTCCAAGCAGCATGCCCGCTGTCTTGGGGTCATATTCGACACTCTGTCTATTGCCCTACACATGCCCTCCATTCTACAAATGACCAAAGACTAACATCCCCCGTAATCCGAACCCCGCACATCCGTCTCCAAGACTTCTCTCGTGCTGTGCCAGCTCTCTGGAATGCACTTCCCCAGACGATCAGACTGATACCTATCCCCGACCTATTCAAGCGCGCTTTAACCCCTTCCCGACCTGTGACACAGCGTATGCGTCATGAAAGTCGGTGCCAATCCGACCTGTGACGCATATGCTGTGTCACAGAAAGATCGCGTCCCTGCTGGCCGGGTGAAAGGGTTAACTCCCATTTCACCCGATCTGCAGGGACAGGGGGAGTGGTAGTTTAGCCCAGGGGGGGTGGCTTCACCCCCTCGTGGCTACGATCGCTCTGATTGGCTGTTGAAAGTGAAACTGCCAATCAGAGCGATTTGTAATATTTCACCTAAAAAAATGGTGAAATATTACAATCCAGCCATGGCCGATGCTGCAATATCATCGGCCATGGCTGGAAATACTAATGTGCCCCCACCCCACCCCTCCGATCGCCCCCCCAGCCCCCCGATCTGTGGTCCGCTCCCCTCCGTCCTGTGCTCCGCTCCCCCGTCCTCCTGCCCGCTCCCCCCGTGCTCCAATCACACCCCCCCGTGCTCCAATCAAACCCCCCCGCACTCCGATCCCCCCCCGTGCTCCGAACCACCCCCCCTGCACACCGATCCACCCCCCCTGCACACCGATCCACCCGCCCGCACACCGATCACTCTCCCCCATGCTCCGATCCCTCCCCCCCCGTGCTCCGACGCCCCCCCGTGCCCTGATCTCCCCCCCCTGTGCCCTGATCTCCCCCCCTTATACTTACCGATCCTGGCGGGGTCCCGTCCGTCTTCTTCCCCGAGCGCCGCCATGTTCCAAAATGGCGGGCGCATGCGCAGTGCGCCCGCCGAATCTGCCGGCCGGCAGATTCGTTCCAATGTGAATTTTGATCACTGTGATATAATCTATCACAGTGGTCAAAATAAAAAAACAGTAAATGACCCCCCCCATTTGTCCCCCATAGATAGGGACAATAATAAAATAAAGAATTTTTTTTTTTTTTCACTAAGGTTGGAGTTAGAACTAGGGTTAGGGTTAGGGGTAGGGTTAGGGGTAGGGTTAGGGTTAGGGGTAGGGTTAGGGGTAGGGTTAGGGGTAGGGTTAGGGGTAGGGTTAGGGGTAGGGTTAGGGGTAGGGGTAGGGTTAGGGGTAGGGTTAGGGTTTCGGTATGTGCACACGTATTCTGGTCCTCTGCGGATTTTTCCGCAGCGGATTTGATAAATCCGCAGTGCTAAACCGCTGCGGATTTATGGCAGATTTACCGCGGTTTTTCTGCGCATTTCACTGCGGTTTTACAACTGCGATTTTCTATTGGAGCAGTTGTAAAACCGCTGTGGAATCCGCAGAAAGAAGTGACATGCTGCGGAATGTAAACCGCTGCGTTTCCGTGCAGTTTTTCCGCAGCATGTGTACAGCGATTTTTGTTTCCCATAGGTTTACATTGAAATGTAAACTCATGGGAAACTGCTGCGGATCCGCAGCGTTTTCCGAAGCGTGTGCACATACCTTTAGAATTAGGCTATGTGCACACGGTGCGGATTTGGCTGCGGATCCGCAGCGGATTGGCCGCTGCGGATCCGCAGCAGTGTTCCATCAGGTTTACAGTACCATGTAAACCTATGGAAAACCAAATCCGCTGTGCCCATGGTGCGGAAAATACCGCACGGAAACGCTGCGTTGTATTTTCCGCAGCATGTCAATTCTTTGTGCGGATTCCGCAGCGTTTTACACCTATTCCTCAATAGGAATCCGCAGGTGAAATCCGCAGTAAATCCGCAGGTAAAACGCAGTGCCTTTTACCCGCGGATTTTTCAAAAATGGTGCGGAAAAATCTCACACGAATCCGCAACGTGGGTACATAGCCTTAGGGTTAGGGTTGGGTTGGAATTAGGGTTGTGGTTAGGGTTAGGGGTGTGTTGGGGTTAGGGTTGTGATTAGGGGTGTGTTGCGGTTAGGGTTGTGGTTAGGGTTACGGCTACAGTTGGGATAAGGGTTAGGGGTGTGTTGGCGTTAGAATTGAGGGGTTTCCACTGTTTAGGCACATCAGGGGTCTCCAAACGCAACATGGCGCCACCATTGATTCCAGCCAATCTTTCATTCAAAAAGTCAAATGGTGCTCCTTCCCTTCCGAGCCCCGACGTGTGCCCAAACAGTGGTTTACCCCCACATATGGGGTATCAGTGTACTCAGGACAAACTGGGCAACAATTACTGGGGTCCAATTTCTCCTGTTACCCTTGAGAAAATAAAAAATTGCTTGCTAAAACATCATTTTTGAGGAAAGTAAAATGATTTTTTATTTTCACGGCTCTGCGTTGTAAACGTCTGTGAAGCACTTGGGGGTTCAAAGTGCTCACCACATATCTAGATAAGTTCCTTGGGGGGTCTAGTTTCCAAAATGGGGTCACTTGTGGGGGGTTTCTACTGTTTAGGCACACCAGGGGCTCTGCAAACGCAACGTGACGCCCGCAGACCATTCCATCAAAGTCTGCATTTCAAAACGTCACTACTTGACTTCCGAGCCCCGACATGTGCCCAAACAGTGGTTTACCCCCACATATGGGGTATCAGCGTACTCAGGACAAACTGGGCAACAATTACTGGGGTCCAATTTCTCCTGTTACCCTTGAGAAAATAAAAAATTGCTTGCTAAAACATCATTTTTGAGGAAAGAAAAATGATTTTTTATTTTCACGGCTCTGCGTTGTAAACGTCTGTGAAGCACTTGGGGGTTCAAAGTGCTCACCACATATCTAGATAAGTTCCTTGGGGGGTCTAGTTTCCAAAATGGGGTCACTTGTGGGGGGTTTCTACTGTTTAGGCACACCAGGGGCTCTGCAAACGCAACGTGACGCCCGCAGACCATTCCATCAAAGTCTGCATTTCAAAAGTCACTACTTCCCTTCTGAGCCCCGACGTGTGCCCAAACAGTGGTTTACCCCCACATATGGGGTATCAGCGTACTCAGGAGAAACTGGACAACAACTTTTGGGGTCCAATTTCTCCTGTAACCCTTGGGAAAATAAAAAATTCTGGGCTAAAAAATTATTTTTGAGGAAAGAAAACGTATTTATTATTTTCACTGCTCTGTGTTATAAACTTCTGTGAAGCACTTGGGGGTTCAAAGTGCTCACCTCACATCTAGATAAGTTCCTTTCGGGGTCTAGTTTCTAAAATGGGGTCACTTGTGGGGGGTTTCTACTGTTTAGCCACATCAGGGGCTCTGCAAACGCAACGTAACGCCCGCAGAGCATTCCATCAAAGTCTGCATTTCAAAATGTCACTACTTGACTTCCGAGCCCCGACATGTGCCCAAACTGTGGTTTACCCCCACATATGGGGTATCAGCGTACTCAGGAGAAACTGTACAACAACTTTTGGGGTCAAATTTCTCCTTTTACCCTTGGGAAAATAATAAATTGCAGGCTAAAAAATCATTTTAGAGAAAATAAAATTTTTATTTTATTTTCATGGCTCTGCGTTATAAACTTCTGTGAAGCACTTGGAAGTTCAAAGTCCTCACCACACATCTAGATTAGTTCCTTTAGGGGTCTAGTTTCCAAAATGGGGTCATATGTGGGGGATCTCCAATGTTTAGGCACACAGGGGCTCTCCAAACGTGACATGGTGTCCGCTAATGATTGGAGCTAATTTTCCATTTAAAAAGCCAATTGGCGTGCCTTCCCTTCCGAGCCCTGCCGTGCGCCCAAACAGTGGTTTACCCCCACATATGGGGTATCAGCGTACTCAGGACAAACTGGACAACAACATTTGCGGTCCAATTTCTCCTATTACCCTTGGCAAAATAGGAAATTCCAGGCTAAAAATCATTTTTGAGGAAAGAAAAATTATTTTTTATTTTCATGGCTCTGCATTATAAACTTCTGTGAAGCACCTGGGGGTTTAAAGTGCTCAATATGCATCTAGATAAGTTCCTTGGGGGGTCTAGTTTCCAAAATGGGGTCACTTGTGGGGGAGCTCCAATGCATAGGCACACAGGGGCTCTCTAAACGCGACATGGTGTCCGCTAACAATTGGAGCTAATTTTCCATTCAAAAAGTCAAATGGCGCGCCTTCCCTTCCGAGCCCTGCCGTGTGCCCAAACAGTGGTTTACCCCCACATATGAGGTATCGGCGTACTCGGGAGAAATTGCCCAACAAATTTTAGGATCCATTTTATCCTGTTACCCATGTGAAAATGAAAAAAATTGAGGCTAAAAGAATTTTTTTGTGAAAAAAAAGTACTTTTTCATTTTTACGGATCAATTTGTGAAGCCCCCGGGGGTTCAAAGTTCTCACTATGCATCTAGATAAGTTCCTTGGGGCGTCTAGTTTCCAAAATGGGGTCACGTGTGGGGGAGCTCCAATTTTTAGGCACACGGGGGCTCTCCAAACGTGACATGGTGTCCGCTAAAGAGTGGAGCCAATTTTTCATTCAAAAAGTCAAATGGCGCTCCTTCCCTTCCAAGCCCTGCCGTGCGCCCAAACAGTGGTTTACCACCACATATGAGGTATCAGCGTACTCAGGACAAATTGGACAACAACTTTCGTGGTTCAGTTTCTCCTTGTACCATTGGGAAAATAAAAAAAATGTTGCTAAAAGATAATTTTTGTGACTAAAAAGTTAAATGTTCATTTTTTCCTTCCATGTTGCTTCTGCTGCTGTGAAGCACCTGAAGGGTTAAAAAACTTCTTGAATGTGGTTTTGTGCACCTTGAGGGGTGCATTTTTTAGAATGGTGTCACTTTTGGGTATTTTCAGCCATATAGACCCCTCAAACTGACTTCAAATATGAGGTGGTCCCTAAAAAAAATGGTTTTGTAAATTTCGTTGTAAAAATGAGAAATCGCTGGTCAAATTTTAACTCTTATAACTTCCTAGCAAAAAAAAATTTTGTTTCCAAAATTGTGCTGGTGTAAAGTAGACATGTGGGAAATGTTATTTATTAACTATTTTGTGTCACATAACTCTCTGGTTTAACAGAATAAAAATTCAAAATGTGAAAATTGCGAAATTTTCAAAATTTTCGCCAAATTTCCGTTTTTATCACAAATAAACGCAGAATTTATTGACCTAAATTTACCACTAACATGAAGCCCAATATGTCACGAAAAAACAATCTCAGAACCGCTAGGATCCGTTGAAGCGTTCCTGAGTTATTACCTCATAAAGGGACACTGGTCAGAATTGCAAAAAACGGCCAGGTCATTAAGGTCAAAATAGGCTGGGTCATGAAGGGGTTAAAAACCCATCTCTTCAAACAAGCCTACCACATCAACTACTCAGTAAACTAACTTTGTCCTGTTCCCTCCTTCCAAATATTATCTGCATGTGAATCTGCACCCTACTATTCATCTGTCTCTGCACATGATAACTGCACTTGATACTTGACTATTGCACTTAAACACACAGGCTGATGACCAAATCATGCAGCTTTATATGAAAATCCCTATTTATTATAATTGCCAGACCTGAAATAACAAGCACTTTTCACCTATTGTGTTCCCTCATTTCCTTGTAGATTGTAAGCTTGCGAGCAGGGACCTCACCCCTAATGTCACTGTTTAAATTGTCTTAACTTGTACTGAATTTATTGTCTGTACATGTCCCCGCTTAATTGTAAAGTGCTGCGGAATATGTTGGCACTATATAAATAAAAAATATTATTATTATTATTATTATTACTGACAGATCCACAGTGTCACTTCCTGGCTGCTGCTGCTGAGATCTCACACTGCCCAGTACAAGCTGCAGCTGTCAGTCAGGCTGAGTGAGCAGAGACCAAATACACTTGGACATATGAGCTCTTTCACCCTTCAGAACTCATAAAGTGATAATTTTAATATCAGGATTTCATAATAAAAGCTGCATACGTAAAATAACATACAATCTGCACGTAATAAAGTATGCAGCTTGTATTGTGAAAGTTGTTGATGACAAATCTGCTTTACAGGACATCCATCATCAGGTTTTTACACCCCTGCGCAGCATAAAAAAAATCAATTTTCTTGTACCCATTTTTATAAAATCCTAGAGATTTCCAATGATGTATGTGGTTTGTATCTGATGACAGACCTGCTTGGTCATAAATCAATGCATTTATCTCTCACTAGATGGTAGCCCGATTCTTACGCATCGAGTATTCTAGAATATGTTGTAGCGTTTCACCCATTACGTGTCTTGGGGGACACTCGCTTGGCACAGGATTAACGCACTCAGGCACGGATTTCTTATAAAACAGAGTCTTTTAGGTTTAGTTCACACGACATAAAGCACATCCTCGGGAACTTGGCAACAGCTTGAACACCATCTGGACATATTCAACTACACCACAGTTCGTCTCTGACCTCGGTCAGCATAAGACACGGACCTCGTCCGTTACCTGCTGGAGACCTTCACAGGTTCCTGGACACCACTTGGCCTCAGAGGTGCCCCATACACAACGTCTCTCTCTTCTAACCCCGGTTAGCATAACACGGATCCCTTTCCGTTACCTGTTGGTGCCACACAAGTTTCTCAGATACCTCTCCTCCACAGAGGTATCCTTCAGACGTTTCTCACTCTGACCCTGGTCAGTACAACACGGATCTCCATCCGTTCCACACACTGGCATGTGCTAGGTCCAGAGCCCTGCCATGTGTTCTTCAGGAATCCTATTCTCCAGGACTTCCAACACAGGCTTCCAGGACATTCCAGCATAGACCATTCAGGTCCACACTCCAAGACCAAAATATGAACATGTGACCCACACCCTGGTCACATTATATACCCTTAACCACTCCCCTGGATGGGAGTGTGTGGATGTGTGGCTAGTTTGTCCCGCCCATCTCACACAACTAGCCTAGTAAGTCTCCCTTACAACTACACCATACATAAACACACTCTTGAGGGACTACAGGTCCCAGAACAACAATATTGCATCAGACTTACCACGCAGACTCCCTCTGCGACACATATCGGCCATTCACAACACTGCTGGACTTTGTCTCATCAGAATTATGCCTCCAAGTGCATCTTGCAGTGCACACACAGCACCCCCTGGCTGTACCATTGGTCACTACACCACAATGTATGTAGTTTATTTATGAAGATTTTAGAATACATTGAATACACAGGATTCGGCCGCGACCAATTAGCAAAGCGTGGTTCAAATACCGCGCCAATTCGCGGCTGGACTGCACCTGACGCTGATTGTTCACGGCTGGCCACGTAGTCTATAGCACTGCCATGTAGTATATAGCACAGCCACGTAGTATATAACAGCCCACGTAGTGTATTGCACAGGCACGTAGTATATTGCACAGCCACGTAGTATATTGCACAGCCACATAGTATATAGCACAGCCACATAGTATATACCACAGCCGACAGAGTATATAGCACAGCCCATGGAGTATATAGTACAGCCACGTAGTATATATAACAGCCCACGGAGTATATAGCACAGCCATGTAGTATATAGCACAGTCCACGGAGTATATAGCACAGCCACCTAGTATATAGCACAGCCCATGGAGTGATAAACGGCCAAATAGCATATAACAGCCCACGCAAGCAGTATATAACACAGGCCACATAGTGTATAACGCAGGCCACGTAGTGTATAATACAGCCCACTTAGTGTATAACACAGCCCACATAGTGTATAACACAGCCCATGTAGTGTATAACACAGCCCATGTAGTGTATAACACAGCCCACATAGTATATAGCACAGCCACATAGTATATTGCACAGCCCACGTAGTATATTGCACAGCCACGTAGTATATTGCACAGCCACGTAGTATATTGCAAAGCCCATGTAATATATTGCATAGCCCACGTAGTATATTGCCCAGTCCATGTAGTATATTGCACAACCCACGTTGGTTATTGCCCAGCACACGTAGTATATTGCGTAGCCACATAGTATATTGCACAGCCCACGTAGTATATTGCCAAGCCCACATAGTATATTGCACAGCCACGTAGTATATTGCACAGCCCACGTAGTATATTGCCCAGCCCACGTAGTATATTGCACAGCCACATAGTATATTGCACAGCCCGCGTAGTATATTGCCCAGCCCACATAGTATATTGCACAGCCCACGCAGTATATTGCCAAGCCCACATAGTATATTGCACAGCCATGTAGTATATTGCACAGCCCACGTAGTATATTGCCCAGCCCACGTAGTATATTGCACAGCCACATAGTATATTGCACAGCCCGCGTAGTATATTGCCCAGCCCACATAGTATATTGCACAGCCCACGTAGTATATTGCATAGCCCACGTAGTATATTGCCCAGTCCATGTAGTATATTGCACAACCCACGTAGTATATTGCCCAGCACACGTAGTATATTGCGTAGCCACATAGTATATTGCACAGCCCACGTAGTATATTGCCAAGCCCACATAGTATATTGCACAGCCACGTAGTATATTGCACAGCCCACATAGTATATTGCCCAGCCCACGTAGTATATTGCACAGCCACATAGTATATTGCACAGCCCGCGTAGTATATTGCCCAGCCCACATAGTATATTGCACAGCCCACGCAGTATATTGCACAGCCTACGTAGTATATTGCACAGCCATGTAGTATATTGCACAGCCCATGTAGTATTTTACACAACCCACGTAGTATATGGCAATGTGGGTTGTGCAATATATATCCCTGTTAAAAAAAAGAATTAAAATAAAAAATAGTTATATACTCACCTTCCGTTGGCCCCCGGATCAAAGCGGTTACCGATGCTCCTCGCACGCTCCGGTCTGAAGACTGCATTGCGGTCTCACGAGATGATGACATTGCGGTCTTGCGAGACCGCTACGTCATCATCTCGCGATATCACAATGCATGGAGCTGTGACCGGAGCATCGCGAGGAGTGGGAAAGGCCTGTTCTGGATTCGAGGGGCCAACGGACGGTGAGTATATAACGATTTTTTATTTTTTTATTTTTAACATTAGATCTTTTTACTATTGATGCTGCTTAGGCAGCATCAATAGTAAAAAGTTGGTCACACAGGGTTAATAGCAGCGTTAATGGAGTGTGTTACACCGTGGCATAACGTGGTCCATTAGCGCTGCCCTTAACCCTGTGTGAGCGCTGACTGGAGGGGAGTTCGGAGTGGGCACTTACTGCAGGGATTAAGGAGCAGCCATTTTTCTGCCGGACTGGGCCCTTCGCTGATTGGTCGCGGCCTCGACCAATCAGCGACGCGGGATTTCCAGGACAGACAGACAATTAAACCCTTAGACAATTATATTTATAGATATGATGAGCTTGGCAATATTTGTTTCTAGTGGATGTTCTTTAGGGCATAGACATACAGCGACATTTCAGATAATGAAATACATTTCACAGAAAGATTCGACTTTTTGAATGCTCATTGTGTTAGGAGTCAAGTTCCTGCCGCTGCACAGGGGGAATCTCGAGCCGTGTCTGCTGCGGTCTCCCATTCTGCATCGACCGCAGTGGAGCCTTCTCAGTGGAGACGTTGGTCCCAGCGTCTCATTGAATCTGATACTGTGCAAAGGGTTACTGCTGCCTCTCCAGGCTCTGCTATTGTCCCCTGCACTGGTCTGCGATGAGCTGGCTTTTCTGGGACTAAGTCCTGCTTTGCACACACTGAGCATGCCCAGGGTAAGATCTCTCAGTGGAGGTCTAGGGTCACATGCTCAGGTACTGCAGCAACTTCCATTGGTCCTCCAGGAAGGCCCTGTACCTGATCAAGTTCTGTGGCAGCCTTCCATTGGTCCTTATAGGAAGGTCAGGAAGTTGCTGCAGCTATAAAAGGTTCTCATGACCGCACGGTCATGTGCTAGTATCAAATATGTACGAGCTCAGCGCCAGTGTGGTCGTGTGTGTGCTCAGAGACCCGGCTGAAATAAGCCCCTAGAATGCTGGCACCTCAGACGAGGAGTTTCTCATGAGTGAATTCAGGGCTGGCTAATAGCCATTTGAATTCCGGCTCACCCGGAGAGGAGCAGCATGTTTGGTTGGGACTGCATGACCACTGTCGGCTCTACTAAGCAGCTGTGTTCCCTGTGAGCTAATCAGGGCACAGCGTTCTCTTTACTACGGGCTCTGTGAAGTAACAGAGTTCGTTTATTCTAATTTACTTCACTGCCTTACTTAGCAGCAGTGGATCCCGGGTTGCGAACGCACCTATCTCATCTAATAAATATATTCGGTGCGTTCCACCAACCCTAACACATTGTACATGGACACAAGTTTTAAAATGATTAGGGCCGTTTTAACATTTTTGTCGCAAATTTCATACGTTGCTCCTTCTGTCATAAACAACTTCAGCAAATTAAAAAATAAAATGGTACAAATCAGATTTTCAGTTTATTGAGAATTTTTCTCATTAAGATTTTGACACTGTGGCCCTGATTCATGAAGACCGGAATTATTCATGCCGGTGTTCATGATGAGTAGTGTTGGAGTCAGATGCTTCTGATTCATTAAGATGTACTTACCTCTTAATGAATCTGGCACATCTGAAAAGTGATGTGCGCCTCCCTGGACTAGAGTAAGATTTGTGGTGTAAGGATGGTTGCCACTTGCCATGAATTAGACGAGAGTTTTTTGCCACTCTTCCTGCCCCAGGTCTGCCCACTTTGTCGGAGCTGGGCGAAAATTGCGTGAGAATGCCAGTAGTGGCACATGTTTAGCGTGGGCTGGCACTGAGCCAAAATTTTGCAATTTTTCACATTTTTTGTTTACAACAGACTTCTGGTGTAAAAGCTTTGATGAAACGGTCTCTGTGTGTGGTACCTACAAAAGCCCATAATAACCCTCAAATTAGAAAGCACCAAGGGTGCTTACCATATGTGCCTGTAGCTCCAGAATGCTGCCTTTATCAATTTCCCGCTTTTCAACTTAGTCCCCCTTTTCTGAGCAAAGTATTTCATCTGTATAGCTGCCCAGAGATAGGTGTCTCAGTTGGGTCCTTGTCCTGCTCTGCCCTTATTCACACTGATGTCGTTTGATACATGACAAAATTCTAATATGACATTTTAGGAACTAGTACTAATACTAGTTACTTATTTACGTGCTGTAGGGTATATGCTCATTTTGTTTCCTGATTAGGTTTTATTATATACTAGATGGTGGCCCGATTCTAATGCATCGGGTATTCTAGAATATGTATGTATGTAAGTATATAGCAGCCATATAGTATATAGCACAGGCCACATAGTATGTAGGAGCCATGTAGTATATAGCAGACACGCACTATATAAAAAAGCCACGTGGTATATAACACAACCCACATAATATATAGCACAGACCACGCAGTATATAACATAGCCCATGCAGTATATACCACATCTCACGCAGTATATAACACAGGCCATGCAGTATATAATACAGGCCACGCAGTATATAACAATGGCCACACAGTATATAATACTGTCCATTTAGTACTGTATATAGCAGCCACGCAGTATATAACCCAGCCCACATAGTATGTAACACAGCCCACGCAGCATGTAACACAGCCCACACAGTATATAACACTAGCCCACGCAGTATATAACACTAGCCACATAGTATATAGCAGCTACGCAGTATATAACACAGCCCACGTAGTATATAACACTGGACACGTGGTATATAGCAGCCACACAGTATATAACACAGCCCACGCAGTATATAACACTGTCCATTTAGTACTGTATATAGCAGCCACGCAGTATATAACCCAGCCCACATAGTATGTAACACAGCCCACGCAGCATGTAACACAGCCCACACAGTATATAACACTAGCCCACGCAGTATATAACACTAGCCACATAGTATATAGCAGCTATGCAGTATATAACACAGCCCACGTAGTATATAACACTGGACACGTGGTATATAGCAGCCACACAGTATATAACACAGCCCACGCAGTATATAACACTGGCCACATAGTATATAGCAGCCACGCAGTATATAGCACAGCCCGCGTAGTATATAGCAGTGTGGGCACCATATCCTAAAAATGATTAAAATAAAAAATAGTTATATACTCATCCGCCGGCGTCCAGCAAAGCTGTCCCAATGCGCACGCTGCTGCCGCCAGCTTCCGTTCCCAGCGATGCATTGAGAAATTACCCAGATGACTTAGCGGTCTCGCGAGACCGCTAAGTCTTCTGGGTAATTTCGCAATGCATCTCTGGAAACGGAAGCTGGTGGCAGCCGCGCGCGCATAGGCGGACGACGGATGGTGAGAATAGCAGGTTTTTTGTTTTTTTATTATTTTTAACATTAGATCTTTTTACTATTGATGCTGCTTAGGCAGCATCAATAGTAAAAAGTTGGTCACAGGGTTAATAGCAGTGTTAACGGAGTGCGTTATCCGTGGCATAACGCCATCCGTTAACGCTGCCATTAACCCTGTGTCAGCGCTGACTGGAGGGGAGTATGGAGCGGGCACCGGGCACTGACTGGATCGAAGTAGAGAGGGACTAATTCTCGGCCGGACTGTGCCTGCCGCTGATTGGTCAGCGATGTGGGATTTCCGTTACAGACAGACAGACAGATGGAAGTACCCCTTAGACAATTATATGTATATAGATGATGTCAACTGACACTAGATGATGTCACTATCACGTCAGAAGCAGCACCATGTGATCTTTGCAAATACGAGCAGCACTGAAAGTTGCATGTAGAATTGCCAACCATCCAGAAATTCCAGGAAAGGTAAAAAGAAATACGGCACTTTTTTGCCCTATCGTTCAAAATATTTCAAGGTGTCTGTGAATTTTTTGAAGCTGAAGAAACTTATACAGATCATTATCATCTTTTCACAGTTTACAGTGAATGCATCCAATGTCTAATATCAGAATTATAGGCTATAGACATGGATCACTGACAATCATAATGATTTATTATGGTTTTCCAATGCCTCTGTAAAAAATATTGTATGCCCGTGACTTTTTCATAAACTGTACTAAAAAAAATAAAAAGCCAAGTTGGCAACCGTAGTTACAGGTTTTTAGTCTTCGTGTCTCGTGGGTATTTGAACAGGCTACACGGGTTGGATCCTACTCCTAAAGTTTAACATATGCCTAATAATAGAGATGATCGAAACGATTCAATGTAAATCAAATATTTGATTGGTATTTTATGAAATTCACCCGTTCTGGTGAATTTGAAAAATTGTGGAATTCGATTAGCATAGAAACTCTCAAGGATAGCGATTGGAGTCTTCAGATTGTCAACAATTCGAGACCTTGGTTATGTAAATCTAATCACTGGAGGAATGTGACTGACGTAAGATTACTGGTTCCTGCATAAAAGCAAAAACATCGAGACCATGAAATATTTTATGGTTTAATGACTTCAGGCATCATGCTTAATCCACGGGTGCACTATTCCTTTACTACGAGTTTTAATCCAGACATCCAAAACAATATCTCAGTAGGAAAAAAACAACGTTGGACACCAAATCCTCATATCATGCCATAACCAGACATTCATTTCATTCTTCATTTACAATCCCAGCAGGGGCTTCACTTACTTAAAGAGACTCATATTTCATACCTAACAATTTCCAGATTTATGGGGCATCATGTAATACCACCTGCTCTTCAGAATAACCCCATTACATTGGTGGCTATAAATCTTCAGTCGTAAAGGACAATTATACGGTAAGCCCCCTGTTGTGAGGACTTCCTATCTACTTTTCAGCAAGCCATGACTAAGGGACCCAGAAATTTTTTCCAGCAGACGATAACCCTAAGAACACATGTTTTTTCTGGAAAATGAAATACAATATGGAGAAATAATTAAATCAAGTCTTTTTATGAGAGTTGTGAGTCTTTTTATGGGGCTGCCATTAATAAGTTAGAGCTACCCGACCCCTACTTACATATGAATATCACTTCTAGTAATATCTGCCGGTATACAAGGGATGTTCTGTTATCTGATGACTTATATTTTTGTTCTTTCATGTCCGTTTTGTTTTTGAATTTTTGCAATTGTTTAATCAAACAAATTTAGGTGTTCTTCTGATTTACATTGTTCTATTTCTTAAACCACATGTTCTTCCAAGTACACATTTTAAGGTGGTCTATAATCAAACTGGGACCCAAGGGCAGTTTTCCTTTTTTGCCCTATTGCTTAATCTCTGGGTAATGCAGTACTGAAGGTGGTGGAAAGTTTTCCAGCGCCCTCATAGCACTTCAAGGCAGAAGTAATGAGCCCATTTCGGAAACATAGATGTAGATATAGAAAGTCCATGCTACAACTTCCTCCAAGTGTAACTTAGAAGATGGCCCGTATATGCAAAATTGAAATGAGTCTTGATCTATGCTCTATTCCTTCCCTCAAAAATAAGGGACCTGGTTATAGGTGTTCTGCCAATACCCCTTAAAATCCAAAAGCAATTAGTGTAACCTTGCTCATATGCAAAGGAAAGTTCTAGTTGTGCAGAGGTAAAAAATCTAAGCAGATTTTTTGACCAGAGTCACAAAGTTACAAAGTAGGATGAATCCTTCAATGCAGAAGAACACACGTTACCCCCTAGCCATGGGATAGGTGATAACTTGCTGATCAGTGGAGCACTTTTATCTTGACCATGTTCCATTTATGCATTGAAAAAGCTGAGCAGCTGGTTGAGAATTCACACTGTCTCACCATTCGGTGTGGGTCCCAGTTGGTGGACGCCCACTGATCAATAAGTTGTCACTTATTCTGTGGGTAGGTGATAACTTAGATTCAATCATTTTAATTGTATCCCAAAAGGTATCGATCCAAAAATGTTCACCAAACTTTATATTTAAAGATGTGGGCAAATGTTGTATTTTTGCCCCAGGTTGCGAAAAGCCTTGACCCTATATTTAAATGCTATGGACAAGATAAAGTAGCTTGTTGATGCCTTCTTCCACTCCTGCTACCCAGAGAATATACTTTGCCAAGTACCCCACCTTAAATATATCCCTGGGGCATGGTCATCTTTTGGGCAAGTCTTATCCATAAAGAACCTTCAGTATTGTATTACGTCACATGCATTTCTCAATGTCCATAAACACAAGCTGAGAAGCCCATTGTAAGATTTATACTTACGTCTTTGACTTACATGAGGAATGCTACATTTTTTTTTCTTGTCCCAATGATTTCAGGACAAGCATTATTTCCTGTAAATATATAAGCTATTATCATCTGACTGCGACATATGACATCAAGTATAACTTGAAATGTGATGGTTTGGAAATTTATGAAAGCTTCTCCTGTCTCAGTGGTTACTTCGTATTTGCTTTATTAATCTGTGTAAGAGGAAACAGATTTTCGAGAACACACAAGTTGCGAGTTGTCCCGAGCATTCTGAAAATGCAATGTGGGATGTCAGTGTACCAGACTTTCAGCTTTACAGAATTACTTTGCACGACGGAGGTATTTTTATATTTCATAGAAATTGTATGAGATCTATTCGCCCAAAGCCAAAGAGGTGGCTGTGGATTTGTTAAGGACTTTATTGTACTTGAGGAAAACATTAGTAACTTTTTCTAAATTTTTCTTAAGATAAATTCAATGGAAGAATTTGGATTAAGATATTTAGGTGGCCTCTCCCCTAGGCCTTGCATTGTCTTCATTGTCTTCTGGGCCTGTACTGGCCAGTTGTGGCGTCCAGCTGTCTGTGTGTGCTGTTTTCTTTGATTTATGGATTTTGACTCTGACATATCAAAGTTACTGTTGGCTTGGGTTAATTATGTTGGTGCATTTTTAGCACAGACCGCCAGCAAACTGGTAGATGGGCATACAATGCCAATGGCTTTAGGTAAGTTTTTTTGTACTAGTTCTAATAGTATCTTTGATAATCCTAAGTTAGAAAATTAAAGTGTATATGAGTCCATCATTACCTTACCTTGAATTTTGTCAAGGACTTCAATTTCTCATGATGTAAACTCAATAACTTATTGTGATGCTGGCAAAACACTAGACAGGCTGCAATAGGCATCATGACCAAGGTAGACACATATAGTGTAAATATCTCCTGACAGAGTATCACAAAATTATAGTCTTTCAGCTTGTCATCTGGTGCCAGTCATATTGAGACAGACCAACATATATATATTGTCTAAAATGCTTTCCCTTGCCAGTCACTTCAGGCTTACCCGTAGGAGCATTTAAATATTTTTCTTGTCTAAATTCCAGGATTCCTTGTGATCAGCTGAATGATCGGGATGTAGCACTCCTTCCATTTTTTTCCCAAACACAGCTCCATACATGCAGTGTTGACTGTGCCTGGTATTGCAGCCAAGTCCCATTTTCCTGCATGGGACTGAGAAACAGCGAACAGCAGTTTCAGGCACTCTATATATGGCACAGAGCGAGTTGGGGACATGCATCCTTCCTTCATGCAGCTGAAAGGTGGAGATGTCAAGAGTGGACCGTAACCAATTAATTGATGACTTGTCTTAACCTCTTAACGAACGCCGATACGCCTTTTAACGGCGGTAGTTAAGGGTACTTAAACCACAGCGCCGTTAATTAACAGCGTTGTGGAAAAAGTGTATAGTGCCCCCCAGAGTCAGATTTTCTCTGGGGTTTCAGTTGCCGGGGGAAGCCGAGCCCCAGAGAACATGATTCGGGTTGGCTTTTACCGACCCCCAGGTTGCAATCGGCGGTAATTAACCGTTTACCGGTGGCCGCAAAAAAAACAAACAAAAAACGCGATTTGCCATTTAATTTCTCTGTCCTCTGATGTGATCGCACATCAGAGGACAGAAAAATGGGGTCCCTCATCACCCCCTGTTACTTACCCGTGTCCCCCGGTGCTCCTCGTGGTTCCCCATGGGCGCAGCCATCTTCTTCCGGCTAGCACCTGGCAGATCTTTGGGTTCTCAGCTGCAGGGAGTAGCCGAGACCCCAAAAAACATGATTGGGGTTGGTTTTTACTGACCCCTGTTTTGCGATCGTCGGTAATTAACAGTTTACTGGCGACTGCAAAGAAAAAAATGCGATGTTTGTCATTCTCTGTCCTCTGATGTTATGGCACATCAGAGGACAGAGAAATAGGGGGATCAGGGACCCTGTCATACTTACCGGTGTTCCTGGGTCCTCCTGCGTCCCCTTCTGGCCGCCGGCTTCTTCCTCCGGTAAGAAAATGCGCAGTGCGCCCGCCGTGATCTGCCGGCCGGCAGATGAAGATTCTTCCTCTTGTTTCATTTTGGTAACTGTGATAGATGCTATCACAGTGCTCAAAATAAAAAAAATAGTAAATAACCCCCCCCCCTTTATCACCCCCTTAGTTAAGAAAAAATAATAAAATAAAAAAATGTATGTATTTCCATTTTCCAATTAGGGTTACAATTGGGCTAAACTGAGTTGGGCTAAAGTTAGGGTTAGGGTTGGGGCTAGGGTTAGGGTTAGGGCTAAAGTTAGGATTAGGGTTGGGGCTGAAGTTAGGGTTAGGATTGGGCTAAAGTTAGGGTTAGGGCTAGGGTTGGGGCTAAAGTTAGGGTTGGAGTTGAGATTAGGGTTAGGCTTGGAATTAGGGTTTGGATTAGGGTTAGGGTTGGCATTAGGGTTAGGTTTGGGATTAGGGTTAGGTTTGGGATTAGGGTTAAGGTTAGGGTTGAGATTAGGATTAGGGGTGTGTTGGGCTTAGGGTTTTGATTAGGGTTATGGTTAGGGTTGGGATTAGGGTTAGGGGTGTTTTGGGGTTAGGGTTGTGATTAGGGTTATGGTTAGGGTTGTGATTAGGATTATGAATCGGGTTGGGATTAGGGTAAGGGGTGTGTTGGGGTTAGAATTGGAGTTAGAATTGGGGGTTTCCACTGTTTAGGTACATCAGGGGTCTCCAAACGCGACAGCCAATTTTGCGCTCAAAAAGTCAAATGGTGCTCCCTCCCTTCTAAGCCCTGCCGTGCACCCAAACAGTGGTTTACCCCCCATATGGGGCATCAGCGTACTCAGGACTAATTGGTCAACAACTTTTGGCATCCAGTTTCTCCTGTTACCTTTGCAAAAATAAAAAAAATTGGGGGATAAAAAATCATTTTTGTGGAAAAAAAAGATTTTTTATTTTCACGGCTCTGCATCAAACTTCTGTGAAGCACTTGGGTGTTCAAAATGCTCACCACTAGTGATGAGCATTCCGATACCGCAAGTATCGGGTATCGGCCGATATTTGCGGTATCGGAATTCCGATACCGAGTTCCGATATTTTTGTGATATCGGGAATCGGTATCGGGATTTAGATTAATGTGTAAAATAAAGAATAAAAATAAAAAATATTGATATACTTACCGCTCACGCGACCAATCACAAGCTGCGACGTCATCGAAGGTTATTAACGCGCTCATTCCTAAGAATGAGCGCGCTAAGGACCTTCGATGACGTCGCGGCTTGTGATTGGTCGCGTGAGTGGTCACATGACCGCTCAGCGACCAATCACAAGCCGCGACGTCATCGAAGGTCATTAAAGCGCTCATTCTTAGGAAGAAAAGCATGGCGATTGCAGCGGTGACAACCAGGGCCTGTCCGAGGGTAAGTATATCAATATTTTTTATTTTTATTCTTTATTTTACACATTAATATGGATCCCAGGGCCTGAAGGAGCGTTTCCTCTCCTTCAGACCCTGGGAACCATTACGGATACCTTCCGATATTTGTGTCCCATTGACTTGTATTGGTATCGGATATCGGTATCGGCGATATCCGATATTTTTCGGATATCGGCCGATACCATCCGATACCGATACTTTCAAATATTGGACGGTATCGCTCAACACTACTCACCACATATCTAGATAAGTTCCTTGGGGGGTCTAGTTTCCAAAATGGGGTCACTTGTGGGGGGGTTTCTACATTTTAGGTACATCAGGGGCTCTGCAAACGCAACATAACGCCCCAGACTATTCTATCAAAGTCTGCATTCCAAAACGGCGCACCTTCCCTTCTGAGCTCTGCCATGCGCCCAAAAAGTGGTTCCCCCCACATAAGGGGTATCAGCGTGCTCAGGATACATTGCGCAATAAATTTTGGGGTCCAATTTCTCCTGTTACCCTTGTGAAAGTAAAAATTTGGGGGTGAAAAATCATTTTTTGTGGAACAAATATGATTTTTTATTTTCATGGCTCTACATTATAAACTTCTGTGAAGCAGTTGGGGGTTCAGAGTGCTCACCACACATCTAGATAAGCTCTTTGGGGGTCTAGTTTCCAAAATGGGGTCATTTGTGGGGGGTTTCTACTGTTTAGGTACATCAGGAGCTCTGCAAATGCAACATGACGCCCGCAGACCATTCCATCAAAATCTGCATTTTAAAACGTCACTACTTTCCTTCCGAGCCCTGATGTGTGCCCAAACAGTGGTTTCCCCCACATATGGGGTATCAACGTACTCAGGACAAACTGGACTACAAATTTTGGGGTCCAGTTTCTCCTGTTACCCTTGAGAAAATAAAAAATTGTGGACTAAAAAATCATTTTTGAGGGAAAAAAAGGATATTTTATTTTCACGGCCCTTTGTTATAAATTTCTGTGAAGCACTTGGGAGTTCAAAGTTCTCACCACACATCTAGATAAGTTCCTTTATGGGTCTAGTTTCCAAAATGGTGTCACTTGTGGTGGGTTTCCACTGTTTAGGCACATCAGGAGCTCTCCAAACGCGACATGGCATCCGATCTCAATTCCAGGCAATTCTGCATTGAAAAAGACAAACGATGCTCCTCTTCTAAGCCCTGTCGTGCGCCCAAACTGTGGTTTTCCCCCACAAATGGGGTATCGGCGTATTCAGGAGAAATTGCACAACAAATTTTGTGGTTCAATTTCTATTTTTACACTTGTGAAAATGAAAAAAAATTGGTTCTGAAGTAAAATGTTTGCAAAAAAAAGTTAAATGTTAATTTTTTCCTTCCACATTGTTTCAGTTCCTGTGAAGCACGTAAAGGGTTAATAAACTTCTTGAATGTGGTTTTGAGCACATTAAAGGGTTAGTTTTTAGAATGGTTTCAAATTTGGGTATTTTCTTTCATGTACACCCCTCAAAGTGACTTTAAATGTGAGATGGTCCTTAAAAAAATGGTTTTGTAAATTTTGTTGTAAAAATGAGAAATCAGTGGTCAACTTTTAACCCTTATACCTTCCTAACAAACAAAAATTTGTTTCCAAAATTGTGCTGATGTAAAGTAGACATGTGGAAAATGTTTCTTATTAACTATTTTGTGTGGCATATCTCTCTGATTTAAGGGCACAAAAATTCAAAATTTTAAAATTGCAAAAATTTAAATTTTTTTACCATTTTCCCCTTTTTTTTCCATAAATAATCGCAAGTAATATCAAAGAACTATTACCACTTACATGAAGTACAATATGTTATGAAAAAACGTTCTCAGAATCAGTGAGATCCGTTGAAGCTTTTCAGAGTTATTACTTCATAAAGTGACAGTTGTCAGAATTGTAAAAATTGGCTCGGTCATTAAGTACAAAATTGGCTTTGTCACTAAGGGGTTAAACCTAAATGAACCCCTTAAAGAATCAATTAATTCATATTACACATTATTGTGAATTATCTTAAAAGTGTTGTCCAGACTTGAGGTTCAAGTCTGCCGTAACACCACACGTACAATGCACGCTGTCAGGATTCTCTACTGCTTACGCTGGGAAACGGCAGGTGCGTCACGACAAATATTCAATTTGCATAAATCCTGTAACTTGCCAGCAAGATGTGTGCGACCGCACTCAATACAAATGAATTGAGCAAGGTTAGTAGTAATGTGGTGGAAGGTACATTCATACTTGCAGTCACGTGGCTGCCCGCTCCCTTCACCGGAGACAGTATGCTTCGAAAGCATCACCAAACCAGGGATTCAAGCTTCAGGAGGCTAATTTGCATATTCCAGGTGCCTTCTGGGAGAAGCGAAGTCTCCCTAAGCTAGAAGATCGTTGGGTACAGCCGGGACCAGCTGCTTCGAAAGCATCACCAAACCAGGGATTCAAGCTTCAGGAGGCTAATTTGCATATTCCAGGTGCCTTCTGGGAGAAGCGAAGTCTCCCTAAGCTAGAAGATCGTTGGGTACAGCCGGGACCAGCTGCTTCGAAAGCATCACCAAACCAGGGATTCAAGCTTCAGGAGGCTAATTTGCATATTCCAGGTGCCTTCTGGGAGAAGCGAAGTCTCCCTAAGCTAGAAGATCGTTGGGTACAGCCGGGACCAGCTGCTTCGAAAGCATCACCAAACCAGGGATTCAAGCTTCAGGAGGCTAATTTGCATATTCCAGGTGCCTTCTGGGAGAAGCGAAGTCTCCCTAAGCTAGAAGATCGTTGGGTACAGCCGGGACCAGCTGCTTCGAAAGCATCACCAAACCAGGGATTCAAGCTTCAGGAGGCTAATTTGCATATTCCAGGTGCCTTCTGGGAGAAGCGAAGTCTCCCTAAGCTAGAAGATCGTTGGGTACAGCCGGGACCAGCTGCTTCGAAAGCATCACCAAACCGCGCGCCGTAAGGCGCGCGAATTTTTGCCTGTAGGACATTATTGCAAAAGAGCTTGGCTGAGTAGATTACACAAGAAGGAAAACACACAGCAAGTCAGCAGGATCTAGGAGCAACATGGCAGATGTGACAACCTACATGGTGAGCTGCAGCATGTGCTACATGTTCACAGATCGACCAGAAGAAGAATCCAATTTCACCTGTCAGAAGTGTAGACTAGTGGCCCTTTTAGAAGAAAAGGTGCGGGGTCTGGAAGAAAGAATAGCAACTTTGAAACTCATCAAAGAGAATGAAGACTTTCTAGACAGAACAGAAGCATCTCTACTGGTCACAGAAGGTGCAAAAAGTGTCAGAGAACCTCCAAAAGCAGATGAGTGGAAGCATGTGACCAAAAGAAGCAAGAAGACCATGGAGAAATCACCAACCACACAACTGAAGAACCGATATCAAATCTTTGTAGAGGATGAAGATGGCACACCTAAGAATGAAGCAATACCAGCAAGCAAAAAAGAAAAGGGCACACAGCAACAAGTGACAGCAAAAAGTACAGCCAAGAAGCAACGAAGAGTGGTGGTGGTGGGAGACTCACTACTGAGAGGCACCGAAGCAGCCATCTGCAGACCGGACATAACTGCAAGAGAAGTATGCTGCCTTCCAGGTGCGATGATCAAGGATGTGACCGATAGGATACCAAAGCTCTTCAGCTCCAAGGACGTCCACCCATTTCTTCTGATACATGTTGGCACCAATGACACGGCAAGGAAGGACCTACCGACAATCTGCAAGGACTTTGAAGAGTTGGGGAAGAAAGTAAAGGAACTGGATGCACAGGTAGTTTTTTCTTCTATCCTTCCAGTAGACGGGCATGGCACCAGGAGATGGAACAGGATCCTTGATGCAAACAACTGGCTAAGACGATGGTGCAGACAACAAGGATTTGGATTCCTGGACCACGGTGTGAATTACTGGTATGATGGACTCCTCGCCAGAGACGGACTACACCTCAACAAACCTGGGAAACACACATTCGCCAGAAGACTCGCTACACTCATCAGGAGGGCGTTAAACTAGAAGAAGAGGGGACGGGAAGAAAAGCATTAGACTCGAACAAAGACGACCCAGGAAAACATACTCAGAAGGGAGGTAAGAACATTTCTAAAACAATCCACAGTGAGGAGATTGGAACAAAACAAAATCCTCTAAACTGCATGCTCGCAAACGCCAGAAGCCTGACAAACAAGATGGAAGAACTAGAAGCAGAAATATCTGCAGGTAACTTTGACATAGTGGGAATAACCGAGACATGGTTAGATGAAAGCTATGACTGGGCAGTTAACTTACAGGGTTACAGTCTGTTTAGAAAGGATCGTAAAAATCGGAGAGGAGGAGGGGTTTGTCTCTATGTAAAGTCTTGTCTAAAGTCCACTTTAAGGGAGGATATTAGCGAAGGGAATGAGGATGTCGAGTCCATATGGGTTGAAATTCATGGAGGGAAAAATGGTAACAAAATTCTCATTGGGGTCTGTTACAAACCCCCAAATATAACAGAAAGCATGGAAAGTCTACTTCTAAAGCAGATAGATGAAGCTGCAACCCATAATGAGGTCCTGGTTATGGGGGACTTTAACTACCCGGATATTAACTGGGAAACAGAAACCTGTGAAACCCATAAAGGCAACAGGTTTCTGCTAATAACCAAGAAAAATTATCTTTCACAATTGGTGCAGAATCCAACCAGAGGAGCAGCACTTTTAGACCTAATACTATCTAATAGACCTGACAGAATAACAAATCTGCAGGTGGTTGGGCATTTAGGAAATAGCGACCACAATATTGTGCAGTTTCACCTGTCTTTCACTAGGGGGACTTGTCAGGGAGTCACAAAAACATTCAACTTTAGGAAGGCAAAGTTTGAACAGCTTAGAGATGCCCTTAATCTGGTAGACTGGGACAATATCCTCAGAAATGAGAATACAGATAATAAATGGGAAATGTTTAAGAACATCCTAAATAGGCAGTGTAAGCGGTTTATACCTTGTGGGAATAAAAGGACTAGAAATAGGAAAAACCCAATGTGGCTAAACAAAGAAGTAAGACAGGCAATTAACAGTAAAAAGAAAGCATTTGCACTACTAAAGCAGGATGGCACCATTGAAGCTCTAAAAAACTATAGGGAGAAAAATACTTTATCTAAAAAAATAATTAAAGCTGCCAAAAAGGAAACAGAGAAGCACATTGCTAAGGAGAGTAAAACTAATCCCAAACTGTTCTTCAACTATATCAATAGTAAAAGAATAAAAACTGAAAATGTAGGCCCCTTAAAAAATAGTGAGGAAAGAATGGTTGTAGATGACGAGGAAAAAGCTAACATATTAAACACCTTCTTCTCCACGGTATTCACGGTGGAAAATGAAATGCTAGGTGAAATCCCAAGAAACAATGAAAACCCTATATTAAGGGTCACCAATCTAACCCAAGAAGAGGTGCGAAACCGGCTAAATAAGATTAAAATAGATAAATCTCCGGGTCCGGATGGCATACACCCACGAGTACTAAGAGAACTAAGTAATGTAATAGATAAACCATTATTTCTTATTTTTAGGGACTCTATAGCGACAGGGTCTGTTCCGCAGGACTGGCGCATAGCAAATGTGGTGCCAATATTCAAAAAGGGCTCTAAAAGTGAACCTGGAAATTATAGGCCAGTAAGTCTAACCTCTATTGTTGGTAAAATATTTGAAGGGTTTCTGAGGGATGTTATTCTGGATTATCTCAATGAGAAAAACTGTTTAACTCCATATCAGCATGGGTTTATGAGAAATCGCTCCTGTCAAACCAATCTAATCAGTTTTTATGAAGAGGTAAGCTATAGACTGGACCACGGTGAGTCATTGGACGTGGTATATCTCGATTTTTCCAAAGCGTTTGATACCGTGCCGCACAAGAGGTTGGTACACAAAATGAGAATGCTTGGTCTGGGGGAAAATGTGTGTAAATGGGTTAGTAACTGGCTTAGTGATAGAAAGCAGAGGGTGGTTATAAATGGTATAGTCTCTAACTGGGTCGCTGTGACCAGTGGGGTACCGCAGGGGTCAGTATTGGGACCTGTTCTCTTCAACATATTCATTAATGATCTGGTAGAAGGTTTACACAGTAAAATATCGATATTTGCAGATGATACAAAACTATGTAAAGCAGTTAATACAAGAGAAGATAGTATTCTGCTACAGATGGATCTGGATAAGTTGGAAACTTGGGCTGAAAGGTGGCAGATGAGGTTTAACAATGATAAATGTAAGGTTATACACATGGGAAGAGGGAATCAATATCACCATTACACACTGAACGGGAAACCACTGGGTAAATCTGACAGGGAGAAGGACTTGGGGATCCTAGTTAATGATAAACTTACCTGGAGCAGCCAGTGCCAGGCAGCAGCTGCCAAGGCAAACAGGATCATGGGGTGCATTAAAAGAGGTCTGGATACACATGATGAGAGCATTATACTGCCTCTGTACAAATCCCTAGTTAGACCGCACATGGAGTACTGTGTCCAGTTTTGGGCACCGGTGCTCAGGAAGGATATAATGGAACTAGAGAGAGTACAAAAGAGGGCAACAAAATTAATAAAGGGGATGGGAGAACTACAATACCCAGATAGATTAGCGAAATTAGGATTATTTAGTCTAGAAAAAAGACGACTGAGGGGCGATCTAATAACCATGTATAAGTATATAAGGGGACAATACAAATATCTCGCTGAGGATCTGTTTATACCAAGGAAGGTGACGGGCACAAGGGGGCATTCTTTGCGTCTGGAGGAGAGAAGGTTTTTCCACCAACATAGAAGAGGATTCTTTACTGTTAGGGCAGTGAGAATCTGGAATTGCTTGCCTGAGGAGGTGGTGATGGCGAACTCAGTCGAGGGGTTCAAGAGAGGCCTGGATGTCTTCCTGGAGCAGAACAATATTGTATCATACAATTATTAGGTTCTGTAGAAGGACGTAGATCTGGGGATTTATTATGATGGAATATAGGCTGAACTGGATGGACAAATGTCTTTTTTCGGCCTTACTAACTATGTTACTATGTTACTATGTTACTAGTATGCACGGTGTGCGTGATGTGAGGATCCACTATTTGTAATCACATAGAGTGACCGCAGACATGAACCCCAAACCTGGACAACCACTCTTAGGGCTGATAGATACTGTTTCTCATACACAACATATGACATTTATGAAGTAAAGAAAATGTGTAAAATCAAGCACATTTGCAATATTTTTCTCATATAAAATATTTCCTCCATTCTAAAGAAAGGTGGGTTTTCTTATTTTATTATGCACTGCTCAATGCCTTGGTTACTCGTATTGATTACTAGGCATTACTAGTTAATGTCTAGGTAGCTGGCTACTTCTGCAGTCAAACAATGGTGGCCTCAGTGATCGCAACGCTTGTGAACTCTTTGCTATAGAGCTTGGACTTCTGAAGCTGACCATATCCAGAGATCAGTGGTACTTTTCTACTCCAATGCTGCAAAGGCACAAATCTCATGCTAGTGACTCAGCCATGCCACTTGCCCGGACTGTCAATATTCAGGAGAACACCAACCCCCTGCTGACCTGGAAGACGGGAGACAGGGGAGTGGTGCATTCCTGGAGAACAATTATGGGAACAACCCTTTAAAGGGAACCTGTCACAGAGTGCATACTGGCAGGGAACCTGTCACATAGTGCATACTGTCCAACCTGTGGACAGCAGGATATAGAGGAGAAGTTGAGCAGAATGATATATAGGATTGTAGTAAAGATTCAGCATAACTTGTATTTTATTCCTTGAAATCCCTGGTATTTAAATGCAGATGAGTCCATCAATCATCGAGTACGACCGCCCACTGGACCCATCTGCATAAAAATTCCCGGGGGTTTCAACGAATAAAATAACATTTTTACTGAAATTTTTTGCACAAAAATATATATTAATGTTGTAATTCTCCTGGTCTACAACATTCGGCCATTTTCAGCACGGAAGGTTCCCTTTAAGGGTGAATAAACATTTCACATATTAAATTACTTCTACTCTAAATCTGAAACCAAATATTGAATGTTCATCTTTTTCCAAAACTAACGGTTTGATGAACGTGAGCTGTCGTATGATTTGCCAAAATAACCATAGTGGAAATATTATAGACCAAGTTATGACATAATCATTTTTCATGAGCAGAGGTCTATCAGACAGCGCCACGTACAAGTCCCCGATTGTGTCAAAATAATGCACATTTATCTGGGTGCCTTCAGGGGATTTGGATGGAGATGAAAGCAATTTTTGAAGTCATTGATAACAGGAATTATTTTAGTTCATGGACTCGGAATCATATTTTTATTGGCCTTGAATGGGCCAACTCCCTGAAAGCTCCAGATCCCAATGTTATTTTTCCATGGAAGCTAAATGTGATTATGAAACGTCAGGGAACCATTTGATACATATTAGGAATTCAATATCATTTAGGAAAACAGTATTAGGAAATTAAAATGATAGACATCTAGATTCTAACCAAAGGCATGAAGTCATGACTGCTGAATCCTGACATTCAAACCAGAATATATTATTCTTGTCACCAATAAAACATAATTTAAAAAAAAATGAAACCTTCATTTTTTTTTTATAAAGAGCGCCACTTTTGTTTGCAGGCTATAGCTGGTATTGCAGTTTAGTCCAATTTAAGTCAATGGGGTCTAGCTGCATTATCAGACCTATGCTACTACGTACGGGAATGGTGCCGACCTTTTTCTAATCTTGGACAATCTCTTTACGTTGTTCCTCAAACTGCTTTTGTCCCTTTTTCTAAAGTTTTTTTTTGTGTGAAAATTTATTCTTATATATCGTAACTTTCTAAGCCTTTTAATATAATTTTTTTATTTTATATTTCCATATCTTTTATTAAAGTTTTTAATAGCACTGCACCATAGCATGAGTGCTGTTGTGCCGCAAGGAACGACCACAAGGAATCTGGAAACTTGGTAGATGAGCAGATAAAAATTGAGAACAGACGCCAAAACCACAAGTGGTCTCAGGAATAAGAACTGCTTTAAGAAAAAAAAAAAAACAGCCCTGGCGACTGCAACCAATCAGATTTCATTTTCATTAGCAGCTTGTGCCCTAAAAGAATTAACCCTATAGTCTTCTACTTAACGACACAGTAATTTTGGGTGTTTATTGGGTGTTTCTCCAACATTTAAAAGCCCTAACTTTCTTATTTCTACATCGACTTAAAGGAAACCTGTGATCAGGTTTGCCCTATGTAATCTATATCCAACACCTATCGGTTGCCGTTAATACCATTCATATAACATAGTAACCTCTGCAACCTCTTCATAAAAGAAAGTGTCTTTTACAATTGTCAGTTGAGCTTTCCGATGGTTGTCTCTAGACTTTGCACGGTGCCTCGTCAGTCCCCGCAATCTCTGTCCTCCCGCCTTGATTGATGTCTCTTACATCATCCACAGATTTTGTCGAAGGGCAGAGACAGACTGCCGTATTTCGTGTGTGAGAATCGCATAGTTAACCCTCGTATTGGCTGTTGGCTCTTCGTCCTGATCTGAGTTTGATCGCTTCATAGAAATACATCATACTGTCTAGCTTGGGTCAGGAGAGGTGGCAGGCCAGTCCGTGCAGTGCGATGTTATTCTTCTCACACGAGAAATATGGCAGTCTGTCTCTGCCCTTACTGTTGCACCTGCACAATAAGGGCGCACTCAGATGATCATAAAAATTGGAGCAAGAAAGGAACCCAGTGCCTGGACTTGCCGGTGGATCTCCATACCGGAGCATGACATCTGCATATAAATACATACTGTCACACTCAGGTCAGGAGAGCCGCAGTCCAGGCCGCACATTACATATTCCAATTTATATGGCCATCTGACTGCTCCGTTAGGAACATGACCAGTGTGTGCTCATCAAGCTGTGGGGATGGCAGTAAAGGCAGAAAAACAGCTATTGGAGGACAGAGGAAGCGCTGAGCACAGTCCGGAGATGCCCATCGGATCGTACAGCATTGATTAGCATGTATTGCAGGACAATTATTAAAGATATTTTCTCAGAGCAGCTGGACACACACGTGTGTGTGTGTATATATATATATATATATACAGTGGGGCAAAAAAGTATTTAGTCAGTCAGCAATAGTGCAAGTTCCACCACTTAAAAAGATGAGAGGCGTCTGTAATTTACGTCATAGGTAGACCTCAACTATGGGAGACAAACTGAAAAAAAAAAATCCAGAAAATCACTTTGTCTGTTTTTTTAACATTTTATTTGCATATTATGGTGGAAAATAAGTATTTGGTCAGAAACAAAATTTCATCTCAATACTTTGTAATATATCCTTTGTTGGCAATGACAGAGGTCAAACATTTTCTGTAAGTCTTCACAAGGTTGCCACACACTGTTGTTGGTATGTTGGCCCATTCCTCCATGCAGATCTCCTCTAGAGCAGTGATGTTTTTGGCTTTTCGCTTGGCAACACGGACTTTCAACTCCCTCCAAAGGTTTTCTATAGGGTTGAGATCTGGAGACTGGCTAGGCCACTCCAGGACCTTGAAATGCTTCTTACGAAGCCACTGCTTCCTTGCCCTGGTGGTGTGCTTTGGATCATTGTCATGTTGAAAGACCCAGCCACGTTTTATCTTCAATGCCCTTGCTGATGGAAGGAGGTTTGCACTCAAAATCTCACGATACATGGCCCCATTCATTCTTTCATGTACCCGGATCAGTCGTCCTGGCCCCTTTGCAGAGAAACAGCCCCAAAGCATGATGTTTCCACCACCATGCTTTACAGTAGGTATGGTGTTTGATGGATGCAACTCAGTATTCTTTTTCCTCCAAACACGACAAGTTGTGTTTCTACCAAACAGTTCCAGTTTGGTTTCATCAGACCATAGGACATTCTCCCAAAACTCCTCTGGATCATCCAAATGCTCTCTAGCAAACTTCAGACGGGCCCGGACATGTACTGGCTTAAGCAGTGGGACACGTCTGGCACTGCAGGATCTGAGTCCATGGTGGCGTAGTGTGTTACTTATGGTAGGCCTTGTTACATTGGTCCCAGCTCTCTGCAGTTCATTCACTAGGTCCCCCCGCGTGGTTCTGGGATTTTTGCTCACCGTTCTTGTGATCATTCTGACCCCACGGGGTGGGATTTTGCATGGAGCCCCAGATCGAGGGAGATTATCAGTGGTCTTGTATGTCTTCCATTTTCTAATTATTGCTCCCACTGTTGATTTCTTCACTCCAAGCTGGTTGGCTATTGCAGATTCAGTCTTCCCAGCCTGGTGCAGGGCTACAATTTTGTTTCTGGTGTCCTTTGACAGCTTTTTGGTCTTCACCATAGTGGAGTTTGGAGTCAGACTGTTTGAGGGTGTGCACAGGTGTCTTTTTATACTGATAACAAGTTTAAACAGGTGCCATTACTACAGGTAATGAGTGGAGGAAAGAGGAGACTCTTAAAGAAGAAGTTACAGGTCTGTGAGAGCCAGAAATCTTGATTGTTTGTTTCTGACCAAATACTTATTTTCCACCATAATATGCAAAAAAAAAAATGATAAAAAAACAGACAATGTGATTTTTTGGATTTTTTTTTCTCAATTTGTCTCCCATAGTTGAGGTCTACCTATGATGTAAATTACAGACGCCTCTCATCTTTTTAAGTGGTGGAACTTGCACTATTGCTGACTGACTAAATACTTTTTTGCCCCACTGTATATACAGTGGGGCAAAAAAGTATTTAGTCAGTCAGCAATAGTGCAAGTTCCACCACTTAAAAAGATGAGAGGCGTCTGTAATTTACATCATAGGTAGACCTCAACTATGGGAGACAAACTGAGAAAAAAAATTCCAGAAAATCACATTGTCTGTTTTTTTAACAATTTATTTGCATATTATGGTGGAAAATAAGTATTTGGTCAGAAGCAAACAATCAAGATTTCTGGCTCTCACAGACCTGTAACTTCTTCTTTAAGAGTCTCCTCTTTCCTCCACTCATTACCTGTAGTAATGGCACCTGTTTAAACTTGTTATCAGTATAAAAAGACACATGTGCACACCCTCAAACAGTCTGACTCCAAACTCCACTATGGTGAAGACCAAAGAGCTGTCAAAGGACACCAGAAACAAAATTGTAACCCTGCACCAGGCTGGGAAGACTGAATCTGCAATAGCCAACCAGCTTGGAGTGAAGAAATCAACAGTGGGAGCAATAATTAGAAAATGGAAGACATACAAGACCACTGATAATCTCCCTCGATCTGGGGCTCCACGCAAAATCCCACCCCGGGGGGTCAGAATGATCACAAGAACGGTGAGCAAAAATCCCAGAACCACGCGGGGGGACCTAGTGAATGAACTGCAGAGAGCTGGGACCAATGTAACAAGGCCTACCATAAGTAACACACTACGCCACCATGGACTCAGATCCTGCAGTGCCAGACGTGTCCCACTGCTTAAGCCAGTACATGTCCGGGCCCGTCTGAAGCTTGCTAGAGAGCATTTGGATGATCCAGAGGAGTTTTGGGAGAATGTCCTATGGTCTGATGAAACCAAACTGGAACTGTTTGGTAGAAACACAACTTGTTGTGTTTGGAGGAAAAAGAATACTGAGTTGCATCCATCAAACACCATACCTACTGTAAAGCATGGTGGTGGAAACATCATGCTTTGGGGCTGTTTCTCTGCAAAGGGCCCAGGACGACTGATCTGGGTACATGAAAGAATGAATGGGGCCATGTATCGTGAGATTTTGAGTGCAAACCTCCTTCCATCAGCAAGGGCATTGAAGATGAAACGTGGCTGGGTCTTTCAACATGACAATGATCCAAAGCACACCACCAGGGCAACGAAGGAGTGGCTTCGTAAGAAGCATTTCAAGGTCCTGGATTGGCCTAGCCAGTCTCCAGATCTCAACCCTATAGAAAACCTTTGGAGGGAGTTGAAAGTCCGTGTTGCCAAGCGAAAAGCCAAAAACATCACTGCTCTAGAGGAGATCTGCATGGAAGAATGGGCCAACATACCAACAACAGTGTGTGGCAACCTTGTGAAGACTTACAGAAAACGTTTGACCTCTGTCATTGCCAACAAAGGATATATTACAAAGTATTGAGATGAAATTTTGTTTCTGACCAAATACTTATTTTCCACCATAATATGCAAAAAAAAATGATAAAAAAAACAGACAATGTGATTTTCTGGATTTTTTTTTCTCAGTTTGTCTCCCATAGTTGAGGTCTACCTATGATGTAAATTACAGACGCCTCTCATCTTTTTAAGTGGTGGAACTTGCACTATTGCTGACTGACTAAATACTTTTTTGCCCCACTGTATATATATAGGTGGAAAACAGCAATTTCACTTTTTTGTGGGGGTGGGTTGTTTTTAGCTCACTTGTTGTATGACACTATAATTTCGTTTTAGTTTTTCTAATTCAGCTCAATGACTATCCATTATACATTCTATACAATTTGCGCAAAATTGTTTTGCTTGGATGTATTCTAACATTTCTATTTTTCAGTTGATTGAGGAGGGTCTATTTAATGCAGGACAAGCTTTTTGATCACTTTTTATTCTATTTTTTTGGTGGGTGGCATTAACAAAACACAGCACTTCTTAATTTAAGTGTTCAATGTGTAAGATAAATAATGTTACTTTATAGACCTTATTGGGCTTAGCTTTTTTAATTTCTTATTTTAAAGAACTTTAGAAAGATGTTTTCTTACCTTTTTAACTTCTTTGAATTGTGTCTTTTGTTCCATCTAAAAGACTTATTCCAACTTTTAGGCACTCGTAAAATACATCACAATATTTCTATATTTCAGCAATTTCAATGTAAAAATTAAAAGTCTTCCCCATCCTAGAAAGGATCTAAAAGATTTCTGTATATGGCAGAACTACATTATGTTAAGTACGTACTGATAATAAGCCAGCAGTATAGTAATGCAGTATATACATACAGGGTACCTATAGGTCACCACCAGAAAAAAAAAAGAGAACAAAATTATCCACTATATTGGTCCGTGGATGTCAGCACAAAGGACGATACCACAAAAATCTCATTGTATGGCTTATTATTTATAGTTACAGAGTGTAAAAACCTCGTATCCTCTGATGCATCACTTTCATCCAGGGTTGGACTGGCCCACAGGAGAACAGGAGAATCCTCTGGTGGGCCGCTGTACAGGAGTGAAACACCACTCTCTCATATAAGCAGTACCTGGAACTATATATTTTAATCACTATGTACATTTATCAATCTAACCAGTATATTTGTGATTGAGGATAATGACACATTTGCACGTAGCTGAAAAGTGGGGCCCTGGAGTTGGGCACTGGTGGGCCCTTGGCACCCCAGTTCGACACTGCAGTTACACCTATAATAAGCTGCTTCTGGGAGTGACATCAGCACAAGATCTGCACATCGGAAGCTACAAATGCACAAAAGCCTGATATCACCATGTGCCTTCCAGTCATGCACTAAGGTCACCGGTCCTGGAGCGGCACATTTCACTGGCAAATTGTGTCATAGTCATTTACAGCAAGTGACAAGACACAATAAGCCGAGTGGTAGAAAAAAAAATTGCTGACAAGTTCTGCAAGAGTGAATTTCCTGCTTTAATCCTTCTCTTTCGGCCTGGTTACACTTCCCTGAGACAAAGCGCCTAGTGTGAGCAGCTGTCAATCTTTTGTCTGCCCGGCTTTTGTCTGGTTGTAGGACAGACGTGCTCATTCATCCATTTTCTGGATTTCTTATGGGCAGTATGGAAATATGCATGGAAAGCCATTGTTTTATCAGAGTGAATTACAATGGTTTATTCGAATGCTGATATTTGGAGAATGTCATATTTTAATATACAGAAAATGCAAAGTTCAACCTTAAGGAGTCGGATTCGATAAGGGCTTCGGAAAACAAGCACTTTTCAAATTTACTGCATATTAAAATGTTCAGGCATTGATTAGAGATATTACCAATTTTCATTTCTTTTATTTACAGCTTGTTGCTTTTGAGATCGATCGCCTCTGCTAGATAGCAGAACATGTGCAGTGCTCTTTTTTATTGAGCTTGTAAGCGTTGTTTTGAAGCTGGCCAGGATCGCTTTAGCGCAATGTTACCTTCTAATCCTGGCCAGCATCAGCACATGGCTTACAAGCGATAGAGAAGAGGTGGTCGGTCTCCGAGACAACAAGCCGTAAGCAAAATCAAAGTTAATATCTCAAGATCGACAGCAAATTTTTAGAAGCAGTAAAGTCTAAAAGTTCTTGTTTTTACAAACACTAGCTGATAAAAACCCTAAAAGATGGGAATAACCCTTTTGTCCTATAAAGAAAGCAATAATCACTATTTCACAGTCTGGGTGTTAAGTATATAATTTCTGGGCGTCTGGCTGTAGGGATCTTCACTGAATCTGTGAATGGTTGACTTAAAATTTCCTTTTTGCTACTTTCCGATCAGGTCCTCTTCTTCCCTGCTCATAGAGTGAGGAGGCACAGGTGGCACAATGCATTCATATCACAGGAAGCAATGGCGGACACAGACAGATGAGGGCCCCTGGTTTGGAGGTAGAAATGGCCCCGTTATCTCCTGGGCTCCTGTGCTGCTGCACATGTTACACCGATGATATGTCCGCCACTGATAGGAAGGATGATGTCTTGTAGTACATAGGTCTACAGCAGTCTGGAGGACCAATGATGTCTTGTAGTATGTAGGTCTACAGCAGTCTGGAGGACCAATGATGTCTTGTAGAACGTAGGTCTACAGCAGTCTGGAGGACCAACCGTGGTGGAGTTGGGAGCCTATGACTCCTTGATCTACTACACGACCCAAGTGTATCAGCGTCATGTTGATAGTTCAAGGTGCTGCTCACACAGAGATCCGGGGGCCCAAAAAACCAAGACTACAGCGAAGAATAAAGAAAGAACTGGCTGGATAAGACTGAGGGCAGGCAAACTCTTGGCCTTGTCTTTTATAATTTCGTGCCAATTTTTCTTATTGAAATTCACTTGTTTGTGTCATTTCCAGTTAGGCAGATTCCTCATGAGAAATCTTATTAAGAGTTTTGTTATTCCTGCCATTACGGAACCAAACAATCTCACTAAATCACTCCTTTATTATATTAATCTGGGACTGTCTGCACGTCTGTCAGTCCGCAATACAGATTTCAATACTAGGCTTACCAAGGGGGATTGAAAGAAAACTGTATGACGGGGCCAAATAAATTGTAAAGGAAATATTACAAATTACAAGCCAGACGCGTAACAGAATCAATTCTAATAATACTCCTTATTATTTTACACAATGATTGACACTCGAGAAAACACAGAGTTTTAAAGGGAAATAACCAGACGTGTTATATAAAAAAGCCATTTTGATCCAATTTCATAAGTAAAGGTAACAATTTTGATAATTCAGATTGGACTGGCTAGTTGGAGCAACAGAGGATCCTCTGGTAGGCCCAGGCTCTGAAACAGTTATGAGCTCCAAAGGTCCAGATGAAGACAACCCTATTCGGAGGTTATTTTAGAACCAATCATTGACCACGAGTGTCTATTTTAATGTTTATCTTATTAATGATATGTCCTGCATGTACTCTAATACCAAAGACGCTCACAATGCGCTCATAAGAATGTATATATTCTACATACAAGGATTGAGAGACAAAAAATAATTTGTTGTAGTAAAATTAGGTTATGTCTATATGGGACAGAATTGCAGCAGGAATATTTAGCATTAATTCTACCAGAAATGGAAGGGACACCCGTGGTGGGAAATCTATATCAAATCTGTAGTGTTTCCAGCTGGCTGCAGCCAATCCCAAGATCTTTGGCGCAAAAACAGCTATAGAAAAACAAAGCTCCGCATCTTCTTGGTCAATGCCAAGAGAACACACCGGGGCTTACAGTTCTGTAGCCTCAAGATACGGTACAGGATAGCACTTGAACGGGGCTCTCAACATGAAGGTACAGGATACCGTCTCTCTTCCAGCAGTCACTCACAAATTCTCCAGAGAGCAAACTGCCTGAATCTGCACAGGATGTTTTCTATTGCTCATCAGCTCACCACCAAAGGGACTCCATAGCGCTCCACAGTCACTCAGCTCTCAAGAATGCTCTGTCCTAGTTCCACAGCAGAACCACAGGTTACCAGGATGAAGTGGTTAACACCTTCACACACACACTGGCAGCAAACAGTCTTTACAGAGTCCAGTCTCCTTCCTTTTCCCAGCTGCCTCAGACACAGCATCTCTCATAGCAGTCTCTCCTTCTGGAAGCTTCACAGCCTCCTATATAGCAGACACTAGACCCCACTCCCCGGCATACACACTTTCCCGGGCTCTTGCTCTTAGCTCAAACGTGCAGCAGCAGGGTCCTAGCGCTCTCGTGATATTATCACAGTTCATCCTCTTTCAAGCTCCTAAGCTCCCCCTTGTGGTGACTGCAGGTAGTCAGTATGATCTCAATTAAAGGCAATCTGTAGATTTATCCATCTCTACTTGAGAAAAACTTAAATTAGGGACAGTGACTCTGACTTTTATTTTTACTTATTTTTACTTATTTTTTCCAAAGCTGTTTTTATGCCTGGTTATCAGCTGCAGAGCTGGAGCCATCTCCATTTTGTGCTCATGCTTCAGAGTCTGTAATATTGGGGAGCTGCAGTTCCCTCGCCTACTTGCTGCAGATTGACCGGTATCTTCATTTGTACAGTATGGAGAGAAAACTGTCAATGATCCGAGTGAGAAAATCAATAGCTGCAGCTCATAAACACAAGGACTCCAGCGGTGCAGTAGATAGCAAACGATTTTATAAAATTAGTTGCAAGAAAAAATGTATTTGTAATAGTTTTAGAATCAGGCATTAACCTAGTGCCAGATTGTCTTTAAAGCAAGTTTTTCACCAGAGTGTTCAAAATACACATTTTTGTATCGATGTATGAGAGCAGATGAGGCTGGTGTACTTACTTTGAAAACCTATTTTAAGAATAGCTGTATAATCACAATATTAAGAGGAGTATTTTAAAAGTCCAGGTAAAGTCAAGAGTCCAATTGAATTCTCTCTCTGCCCATACACCCAGTCTGACAGCCGCAGCTTGTACTGAGCAGTGTGAGATCTTGGCGACAGCAGGGAGGAGGGACATTGAGGAGCTGTAGGCAGGCAAAATGGAAGGAGATTGAGATTAAGCTTTAAAAAACCCAAATAAAACAGGAGGAAAGCGCTCCTTGTGTAAATCTGGGCATCTGGTTCAGTGGATACAGGATGTCCAAAATCAGGTACATGAAGAGTTTTTATGGTATTGCGCTTTTCAGGGTCGATCCAACTTTTTAGTATGCGGGGAAGGAGTAGGATCAACTCTGAAATGCGTAATACAGTAAAGATTCTTTATCTACCTGATTTTGGTCATCTTTTATCCACAGGAAGTGCCCAGAATATCCCCATTTTTTTTTTCTGATTTTCCTATGTACATTTTTAAAAAGGAATATACAGCAATTCTAAAATGGATTTTCAAAGTAAGTATGCCAGTGTTATCAGGTCTAAGAGATTGGAGTGTATAAGGAAAGCTGGTGACAGATCTGCATGGGATTTGGAGCTCTGTATCAGACATATGAAGCTACGACTCCTATAAAGATTTATTAAGAAATTAACGAGCACATAATTTGAACCTAAAAATGACCCAATGATAAAAGACGGATAATTACTTTACGGAGCCTCAGCCCGAGACTGATGTTAATAACTATATATTAATCACTGTCATAAATAATGTTAATTACTGTTGAACAACACGGCGGAGATTGATTTACCTGTTTTTTTCGTGAATTTTTAGAATTTCGTGAGTCTGCTGAATGAGCTGTTTTTCTAGTTTGTATGTCGACAATGAGTTTTCTAACAGCTGAATCTCTAATCTGGATGTCTGGTTGAGAACCTAGAAAAATAAAGAGGAAAAAATAGCCGCGATATATCAAAATGTCATTTTTCATTAGTGCAGCAACATAAAAATCTAACCTTGTGTTGCAAAACGGGACGAAAAGCAAATAAGCTCAGTGTGATAATGCGAGGATGTGTCGCGGCAGTCCTGTGCTATGGGTGGATGTCACTGAACCATATGTAAATGTTATTGTAAACCTGTACTTATAGATCTCCCCTGGTATTTTCATGGTGGTCCTACAGAAAGCTTCATTTGATGACAGGGCGAGTTCATTTTGGCCCATGAGACTTGTGAGGTTTGACAGCCATTTTTATTTTGCATGCGGGGTTGGTTCAGCTAAAGCTTCGGCTCAGAAGAACTGGTGTAGCTGAGGGACCTGGGGAACTAGGAAAGATTAGATTTTCTTTTGCTAAACGATCAAATAATTGCTACAATTTGAAACTGAACCATAATGTTGAAAGAAGACCGAAATGCGTGGTAAAATCAGGAGTAGCATGGATTGTCCTTGGCATACGGCGTGCTCTGAGACCTACATTCACTTTCATTGTTATGCTTAAACTTTCCATGTTTTAATAATAGATTTCCCATATTTTGCTTGGAAATCAAATAAGTTACAATAGTGTCCAAAATCTACTTTTCGTCAGACATTTGTAGCTTTGTACATTCTATTAAATACGGGTTTGTGGACCACTAAAGTAGACTGTATTTGTGTGTTACTTAAAGGATTGTCTGGACTTAAGCTACAAAGTCTTAAGTCTCTATGTATAAATATATTGGCCTGCACTCTATGTTAGATCGGGGTGCTGGTGCGACAGACCATGAGGTCTAGTACCAGTATTGTGCTAAATCCACCGCACTCCCTAAGTGGAATATTTTATGCAGAAATATAGATTTTTGAAAATGCTAATTTATTCAAGTACAAAAAGAATTAATCGAGTACATCAGATCAAACAGAAGGCAATTACTACAAAGTGTGCATGCAACTCAGTATGGTTGACGTTTCGACCCTCCCGGGTCTTACTCTAAGGTCGCACTTAATCCAGGGTTTTGTGAATAGATCCTATGATAGGAAGGACATCGTCCCTGTGGTGTCCAGGGGCAGGTATAGCTCTTTGATACTAAATATGGCCTAATGGTTGATTCGTCTCTGGGTATAACCTTATTTACGAATAACAGCGGCGCATCAGCATCTTGCTGGTATTTGTGTAGGCTTTTTTAATAATGAATCTGGCCTAATGGGTGGTTCATGTCTGGGTACAACCTTATTTGAGAATAACAGCGGGGCATCAGCGTCTTGCTGGTGGTAAAGTAATAAATACGGCCTAATGGGTGTTTCGTCTCTAGGTACAGCCTTGTAAAAGGATAACAGCGGCGCATCAGCGTCTTGCTGTTGATATATAGGCATGGAACCCTGTGTGGACGGGTGGACGGCACTCCTGCGTCCTCCATGTGACTCTATGTCACTGCAGACTTCTGAATCCCCACATCGTGCGCACTGCGCGCTGTGAGGGTTGTCCGATGCCGACTCCGGGAGCACACGGTCATGTGATCACAAGTATGCAATGTGCATACTTACGGCCACATACCAACTAGACTGTATTCAGCCTCGCTCAATACACTTTCATTGATCACATATTACAAAGTTGCTTATTCACGCGTTCGTTCTATTACTTATGAAACAAAAACATTAAAATGGCGGTTATGCTTTAAGGCGAACCTAACAGATAATATATGTTGCCGGATGATCCACAGGCAACATGTATCAGATATTGGCTGGGCGATAACATCCAAGTATGTTTTATGGTGAGACTCTGTGGTGTTTTGCAAAAAGAAATACTTTTGAGATTGACCCGAACAGGAGACTGATCAAAAAGGCGGTTCTCCGGCAGCTCCTCCCTGCCTGCTTTCAGTGACTCACAGGTTTCCTCATACAAGCACACAGTCTAATAGTCTCCCATGTAACTCAGTCCCCAGAGGGACTGACTATATGCTGCCCATGGATCAAACACCATGTATCCACTGTCAGCTTCCCATTAATAAAGTAGGGCACAAAAGATCTGCTTAACCTGCTTTTTGTACTACTGTCAGTTGCACTGTGTTCTTTTCGGTTTGGTAGGTTGTGTTAGTAATAGTGGTCTATAAAGCTCTATAAAGACTAGATTACTCCTGCAGCACTTCCTCTGCTACTGCATACTGGTCCTTCTCCCCCATATTATATGTTTTTATTCCTTCTCCCTGTATACCGTCCTTCCTGCAATTTGATGACCCATGTTGCATCTGCTAATCCTGATACAGCATGGCTGCAGTGCCCGTTACAGGACCCGCAGATCTTGTATCCCGTTACCTCCAGTCAAGATACTAAATCTTCCTACTAAAACCTAGATATCCAGGATGGATCAAAAAGGCCTTTAATAAAGAAAATCTAGTTTAGATTACCCCTTGTACGGGGTTACAAACAGACACATACACTGACCCTGCCAAAGAGGGAGATAAAAGCCCCCAAAAAGTTCAGAAAAGTTAAAGAAATTCAGGAATTTTTACGACCAGAATCTTCCGTTCTGTAATAAAGCCATTTCTGAGAGTTACATAGACGGCCCAATGGTGATAACGAAAATGATGTAGTGCTTAAAGGAAACCTGTCAGGTTCCAGTTGCTTTTACACGACCTCCATGACCTTTTAGTCCTTTATTCCATAGTCCAGTAATGTTGCAATTTTCTTATACAAATATAAAAGCAAGCAGTATGCGAAAAATGGGTGCCAGACCCTCCAGGCATAGACCGGTCCTCGATATAGTACTAAAAAAGATGAAGACAGCACTCCTTTTTTAAAAAAAAAAATATAGTGGTTTATTAGCCCATGTGGTCTCCTGCAACTTTTTGGCTCAAGGTGCGAGCCTTTCTCAAGAATGTATAGATATAGCAATAGATAGAGATTAAAACATAACATTTATTACATTCATTGAAAGGAAAAACACAACCTAAAATGGTACAAAAGCAAGAATTCTACCGCTGACAGGTAGAATTTGATATAGGACTAACAGCTGCAGGGAATATCTAGAGTGCACGGTTGTGCGATTTTTTGTGAATAATTGTCTGTGGCTGTCTCATGGTTTTAGGATTTATATTAATGAAAATTTAGTATTTTATCTTTGGTATCAAAAAAAGTAGAAAGGTTATTCCTGATATTGTTATATTGATATTTTCTGACCTTCAGGCTGTATAGCAGTCTATGTGTGGTATATTAGTACAAAAGCAAGAATGCTTTCACCAGCCTGTAAAAATGGTGCAAAAACCCAGGCCTGCTTCCCACACTTGCAGGTCAAATAAAGTGCCAATATGGAGGATTGGCAACCCATGACAGTACCACTGATATGAAACACATTTGCATATAGGGCCTGACATAATCTGATCAGGATGCATCGGAATACAACATGTCAGACAATCATGTGGATGTATAATCAGATTCAGGTTTGTATAAAAGGTAAATCAAAACTAGCACTGATCTTCAGCGGAGTGAGCTGGAGAAGGACCTCTGACCAATCGATAGTCCTGGGTGGCTTTACACATCCCTGGTGATATAGCTCCAGCCACATTCAAAGGCTACTGAGGACGTCAGCAGGAAACGATAACTGCCTCCCGTCCCTCATGGGACTCATCCCAGACAGATTTGTGACTTTAGCCTTGTTGGGGCAATTCAAAAGCCCCCTGTAACATGGCCATTATTATTATTATTATTATTATTACTATTAGTAGTAGTAGTATTGCTATCATTATTACTATGATGATTATTATTATTATTATTAGTAGTAGTAGTAGTAGTAGTAGTAGTATTGCTATTATTATTATTATTATTATTATTATTGTTATTATTATTATTAGTAGTAGTAGTATTACTATTATTATTATTATGATGATGATTATTATTATTATTATTATTATTAGTAGTAGTAGTAGTAGTAGTAGTAGTATTGCTATTATTATTATTATTATTGTTATTATTATTATTAGTAGTAGTAGTAGTATTACTATTATTATTATTAGTAGTAGTAGTAGTAGTAGTAGTAGTAGTATTGCTATTATTATTATTATTATTATTGTTATTATTATTATTATTATTAGTAGTAGTAGTATTACTATTATTATTAGTAGTAGTAGTATTACTATTATTATTATTATTATTAGTAGTAGTAGTAGTATTAGTAGTAGTAGTAGTATTGCTATTATTATTATTATTGTTATTATTATTATTATTACTAGTAGTAGTAGTATTACTATTATTATTATTATTAGTAGTAGTAGTAGTAGTATTAGTAGTAGTATTGCTATTATTATTATTATTAGTAGTAGTATTACTATTATTATTAGTAGTAGTAGTAGTAGTAGTATTAGTAGTAGTAGTAGTAGTAGTAGTAGTATTAGTAGTAGTAGTAGTAGTAGTAGTATTGCTATTATTATTATTATTATTATTAGTAGTAGTAGTAGTAGTATTACTATTATTATTATTATTGCTATTATTATTATTATTACTATTATTATTATTATTAATAGTAGTAGTGGTAGTAATAGTAGTAGTAGTAGTGGTAGTGGTGTTACTATTGTTATTATTATTAGTAGTAGTGGTAGTATTACTATTAATTACTATTATTATTATTATTACTATTATTGCTGTTATTGTTATCATTATTGTTATTATTATTATTATTAGTAGTAGTAGTAGTACTAGTAGTATTAATATTGTTATTATTATTAGTAATAGTAGTAGTAGTATTACTATTGTTATTATTACTATTATTGTTGTTATTGTTATTATTATTAGTAGCAGTAGTAGTGGTATTACTATTATTATTACTAGTATTACTATTATTATTACTATTATTGTTATTTTTATTATTAGTAGTAGTAGTAGTATTACTATTATTATTGTTATTATTATTATTATTATTATTATTATTATATCACTTTTGTATCCAGGATGTATTTGAATCTATTGTAGTTAGGATTTTTGAGACTTTTATTTTTGTTGTAATCTTTTAATGTTCTATAAAATTCTTTTAGCAAGAAACATCAATCTTTTTTTCTTTTTTTTTTTTGTACTTAAAATCAGTGCCAATGTCACAGGTGTAATTATTCAGAAGCCAGTGTAGTATTTCCTCAAGCAAATAAATGTCGGTACAAGAGGAGTCAATAGGAAATTAATAAGTTCACAGAAGAGTGAAGGGTAATGTATGCAGATACCATGTGCGTTGCTCGCGGCTATTAGTGCCCATGTTTATTTGGACTTCCGCGTTATTTAGGTTATGGGGTGACCTCAACCTACTGATGAATGGCGCATACGATATGCCAAGTATATACATACAGGGATGTACATAGAGTTGAGGTAAAATATTAAATAACGGCCCATTCTGGTGTTTTTTTAGAAGACCAAGCCCCCAACCACATGGGACAGGAGGATTTGGTGCTTGTATGGACCATGGGGTGGGTATCTCACTGCGCCTAATAAAATCCTTTGCATCGACCGCCCAATTATAGACCCCTGCACTTGGTCCGGGAATTCTCCCTTCAGCATGTATGAGGGGGGCTGGTTTTCTGGTTCATTAGTGACACCAGCTTTCTTCATTGCCAGGGCCATGTTGAGACAAAGAAGGGTGATGGCTCAGTTTTCTTCTAACAGAGCCAAAGCCATCCCCCTTCATACACGTATCCTCATGTTTTTTAAGGGTACAGCACCAGCAAAATGAATGAGATTTCTAAAGTCTCATGCACACACTGCTTGTATAGTTTTTTTCAGATTTGAACCATTAAAGGTTTTTTTTTTACATCTGCAGTGTGTCAATATTTTTAAGGATTTTCTAGCGTGTATCGCCCAATCAAATGAATGGGAAAAAATGCAAGTAAAATAGGATAAAAAAAAGCATATAAAAATCTGCTGTGAAAACTAAATGTGTGAACATGCCCTTAATGCTTTAACCCTGCTGTTCTGTTGGTCAAAAATGACCGACTTTGAACTTCAATATTCTTTAAAATATTCAAGATGCGGCTCTGAAACCCGTGGCCGACCGACCCATCCTCATTTAAGTCAATCAACCACAAGTTTCAGAACCGCATCTTGAACACCCCAAAAAATACCAAAGTTCAAAATAGGTCTCCCCAGACCGAACAGAACAGCAGGGTTAAAGGGGTATTATCATCTTCAGGATCCTATACCAATATGTAGTAGGTGTAATAATAATATTGGTAAATAATTACAATTAGAAACGTAGTGCCGTTTTTCTCATTAGCTATGTTGCTTAACAAAATGGGCAGGGCATTACAGTAGCTTAGGCATCCATGGTGATGGTACATATGGTGCGTTACAAAGTGATAGTGAAGGGTTAAACCACAAATATCTAAGCTCCTTCAATGTCCTGTACATGAGGTAACGACATAGCTAATCAAAAGAACTACACTACATTTCTAAAAAGAGGCATTCACTAATATTATTCCTCACCTCCCAAACACACCCTTGTGCCACTGAGAGCTGATCAGTACTTGATTGCTTGTTTTTTGGCAGTGTTTTTCTTTTTCGTGCATCCTGCAGCACAGTGGCGCAAATCACTATTTTTTCCCTAACCCTAACTATTCCCCCCTCTTTGCATCAATTTTTTTCCTGTCTCCTTTTTTTTCAATCTCTCTTTGCACCACATGCGTGCATGCATCCTACAGCCATCGAGCACTGATCGAGTGCTGGTCAGTGACAAACATCACTGAAAGGCCTCCGGTTGTTTTATTTTTATTTTTTGTGAAAAAAGAATCAAGTAAAAAATCATTTAGATTGGTTGATAGGTGTACATTTTGGATAGGAAAGATATACTTTAGTAATCAATGCCTACTACAGTATTTTTTTACTTGAATTGAGCAAGTAAAGTGTAAAAAAGTAGATAGAAAGTTGATAGAAGTAGATTAGGGGTAGTAAAAATATATCAAAGTAATTGTCCTCTATTACAGTACTGAAATGAATTAGGGTTAGTGTCAGAAAAAAAGAATCCATGCATCCTACAGCCCTTGAGTGCTGATCACTGACGCACATCAGTGATCAACCTCCGGTTGTTTGTTGTTATTTGATAAAAGAATAATTTAGAGTAGGGACAGTAAAATGATACCATAGTAATTGTGATCTACTGCAGTAATCTTAACTGAATTAAGCTAGAGCTAGTGTCCATGGAAAGAAGAATCACATCCGTACTTTCATCCTACAGCCATCGAGCACTGATAAGCAACACATCACTCATCGACCTCCAGTTGTTTTTTTGTGTGAAAAGAGAGTAAAATATTTTTTACTACATTTTTTCTCGTCTACATAAAAAAGTTTATACCAAGCACTCACGCACAAACACATAAATATAACGTACAAACACCACATACGTGAAAAAAATATTGTCTCACCCAAATCCGGCATTCAGTGGAGGAGGCGTATGCTTTCCTTGCCTCTGACAGTGAGGGAGGGGATCCCACCTTCCTTTATTTTTTTTACTTATCCCTCTCATTTAAGAGATACTGAATTGCCACATAGATGCCTCAGGAGAGAAAATGAACTGGCTCCCACTGTTATTGACCCTGAATGGACCTCACCCCTGAAGATTATGAGCCATACATTCCTAATTTTGTCTCGCAATCAAGAATCCAAATTGACACCACTGGCCTCACGTAAATATACTTTTTCAAAGTCCTTTTCTCTGAGGATTTTGTAAACCTCATGGTGGCCAAGACAAATTTTTTTGCCCAGCAATTTTTGTCACAAAACCTCCCTTCATCAATTTCTAACTGGACCCCTGTAGATGCAGTAGAAATAATGAAGTTTTGCGACTTGAATCCTTACATGGGGTTAGTGAAGAAGCCAGAACTTCGGTAATATTGGAATGTTGACGTTTTGTATAACACTCCAGTGTTCCACACAGCTATGACCCGTAAATGTTATGAGGTCATCCACAATTTTTTGCATTACAATGATAATGCATGGTGTCCTCCTCGAGATGACCCCAACTTTGACCGACTTACAAAGTTTGGCCGATCATTGATCACTTCAGCAACAAGTTTACTGAGGTGTACGTGACCCAAAGGTACATCTGCATGGATTGGTCCCTAATGCATTTCAAGGGAAGGCTGAAATTCCAATAGTACCTGCCCAGTAAGAGGGCCAGTTACGGAATGAAGCTGTACAAACTGTGTGAGAGTACCTCAGATTACACCCATATGTTTAGGGCTTATGAAGGGAAGGACACCCAGATGGAACCCCCTGAATGCTCCTACCCGGGAAGAGAGGGGGAAAATTGTAGGTGATTTGGGGCACCCACTGCTGGATTAAGGTAATCACCTCTACATAGATAACTTTTAAACCAGCATCCCACTGTTCAAGTCTCTCTCTGTGCGAGCTACCGCAGCCTGCAGTACTGGCTACAAAAATCAGAGAGGCCTCCCTAAGACTCTAATTGGGCAGCTGCTCAGAAAGGTCGAGCACAGAGCAAAATGTAGCAACCACCTGCTGTTAGTCAAGTACAAGGACAAGAGGAATGCTCTTTTCTTGACCACCATACATGGTGATGGCAGCACCCCCACCACCGTAAGTACCTCTACAAAGGTCCACAAACAACACTGTGTACTGGAGTACAACAAGATCATGGGGGGAGTTGATCTTTCTGATCAAGTCTTCCAGCCGTACAGTGCCATGAGAAAGGTCAAGGTGTGCTACAAGAAGCTGGCCATGCACATCGTACAGATGGCAATGTACAATGCTTTCATGCTATCACAATGTGCAGACCAAACCAATACCTTGAACCTTCAGTTCCAGAAGGTAATGATCAAGGCCCTAATATTTGGCAGTCAGGAAGAAGCGAGCCCCAATTCTTCCGGAACTGAAGGTGCTCATATCGTACCAGGCCACACATTTCATCTGTGAGGTCCCTTAAACCACAAAGAAAGGAAGGTCACGAAAAAGATGTAGAGTCTGTTACAAAAGAGGAATACGCAAGGACACAATTTGGCAACGCGATGCCTGCCCCCACAAAACTGGCCTGTGTATAAGGAATGCTTCAGACTGCACCACATGTGCATGGACTACTAAATACATTTCTGACTAACACAACTCATGTATGACAACCTGACTTACACTACACTGGAGAAATTGCACAACTTTTGGGGTCCAATTTCTCCTGTTTTTTTTATTTTCAAGGCTCTATGTTATAAACTTCTGTGAAGCACCTGGGAGTTCGAAGTGCTCACCACACATCTAGATAAGTTCCTTTAGGCTATGTGCACACGTTCCGGATTGTTCGTGTTTTTTTTCACTTTTTTCACTGTAAAAATGCGATAAAACTGCGAAAACAACGCATCCATTATGCATCCTATAGTTAGAATGCAATCCGCAATTTTTGTGCGGAAAAAACGCATCACGGAAAGAAACGCAGCACGTTCATTAATTTTGCGGATTTTTCACGTTTTTGCTGCTATATTATTCAATTGGGGAAGCTCTGGAAAAAAACACGAAAAATCCGCAAAAAAGCGCAAAAAATGCAAAAAGGGTAAGTTCACACAGGGCGTTTTTGCTGCGTATTTTTGCTGCTTTTTTATGCTAATTTTCAGCTGCTTTTTACAGAACCAGCACAGCCTATGAGATTTCAGAAATCTCATGCACACACATTGTTTTTTTTTTTTGATCAGTATTTTGTGCTTTCCTGCATTTTTGGGACATAGGGCATGTCACTTCTTTCAATGTTTTTGCTGCGTTTTTTCGCCCATTGACTTGAATGGATGTTGAAAAAAATGCAACAAAAACACAGGTATCAAAAATGCACCAAATGCGCAACAAAAAACCACCAAAAACACACCTAAACCTGCGTTTTTGACCCAGCTTCTTTGCAGCCAAGAAAATCAGGTTTTGCTGCAGAAAAAAAGAAGCAAAAACGCCCTGTGTGAACTTACCCTTAAAACGTGCAAAAAACACACAAAAAACGCATGCTGATTTTGTTTGGTGTGTGCACATAGCCTTAGGGGTCTAGTTTTCAAAATGGGGTAATTTGTGGGGGGTTCCACTGTTTAGGCACATCAGGGGCTTTCCTAACATAGTAGTAAATTGACGTGTGCACAACCGAATAAGGTGCAGGGGTAGGTTCCCAAACCATAATACACAAATAATACAAAACCCGGCACTCAACTTTGTAGTGAGAAGAAACAAAAAATTATTATATCCCAAGGCAGTAAACGTTTCGGTCACACAAAGGGACCTTCATCAGTAACTGAAACAAGTATATATACAAAATCAATTACATAATTGGGAAAACACAGACGATAACATCTGTATATAGTGCCGGTTTTTGTATTATTTGGGACTTCCTAACATGACATGGCGTCTGCTAATGATTCCAGCAAATTCTGCATTTAAAAAGTCAAATGGTCGCTCCTTCCCTTTCGAACCCTGCAGTGAACACAAACGGGTATCGGCATTTTCAGGAGAAATTGTGCTACATATTTTAGGTTCTATGTTTTTCTGCTACCCTTGTGAAAATAAAACAAATGGGGTCTAAAGCAAGATTTAAAAAATCTTCATTTTTTTCCTTCTACATTCCTTCTTCCTTCTGCATTGCTTCAGTCCCTGTGAAGCCCCAGAAGGGCTAATAAACTGAATGTGGTTTTGAGCACTTTGGGAAGTGCAGTTTTTAGAATGGTGTCAAGTTCAGGTATTTTTTGTCATATAGTCCCCTCAAAGTCATTTCAAATGTGACGTGGTCCCTAAAGAAAAATTGTTTTGTATATTTTGTTGGAAAAGTTAGAAATCGACAGTCAATTTTTTACTTTTAGAATTTCCTAACAAAAAAGTTGTTGATGTAAACTAGACTTGTGGGAAATCTTATTTATTAACTATTTTATGTGACGTATCTCTCTGATTTAAGGGCATTAGTATCCAAAGTTTGAAAATTTTAAAAACTTCAACATTTTTGACAAATTTATGCATTTTTGTTACAAATAAATGTAAGTTATATTAACCCCTTTCTGCCATTAGACGTACTATTGCGTCCATGTGGGGTGGGCTTTACTTCCCAAGGACGCAATAGTACGTCATATGCGATCGGCAGCGCTCACGGGGGGAGCGCCGCCGATCGCGGCCGGGTGTCAGCTGTTTATCGCAGCTGACATCCGGCACTATGTGCCAGGAGCGGTCACGGACCGCCCCCGGCACATTAACCCCCGGCACACCGCGATCAAAGATGATCGCGATGTGCCGGCGGTACAGGGAAGCACCGCGCAGGGAGGGGGCTCCCTGCGGGCTTCCCTGAGCCCCCCGCAGCAACGCGATGTGATCGCATTGCTGCGAGGGTCTCACCTCCCTCCCTGCTCCCTCCAGCCCCGGATCCAAGATGGCCGCGGATCCGGGTCCTGCAGGGAGGGAGGTGGCTTCACAGAGCCTGCTCAGAGCAGGCACTGTGAAGGCTGCAGCGCTGCATGTCAGATCAGTGATCTGACAGAGTGCTGTGCAAACTGTCAGATCACTGATCTGTGATGTCCCCCCCTGGGACAAAGTAAAAAATTTAAAAAAAAAAATTTCAAATGTGTAAAAAAAAATAAAAAAAAATATTCCAAAATAATGAAAAAAAAAATAAAAATATTATTCCCATAAATACATTTCTTTATCTAAATAAAAAAAAAAAACAATAAAAGTACACATATTTAGTATTGCCACGTCCGTAACGGCCCGACCTATAAAACTGGCCCACTAGTTAACCCCTTCAGTAAACACCGTAAGAAAAAAAAAAAAAACGAGGCAAAAAACAACGCTTTATTATCATACCGCCGAACAAAAAGTGGAATAACACGCGATCAAAAAGACAGATATAACTAACCATGCTACCGCTGAAAACGTCATCTTGTCCCGCAAAAAACAAGCTGCCATACAGCATCATCAGCAAAAAAATAAAAAAGTTATAGTCCTGAGAATAAAGCGATGCAAAAATAATTATTTTTTCTATAAAATAGTTTTTATCGTATAAAAGCGCCAAAACATAAAAAAATGATATAAATGAGGTGTCGCTGTAATCGTACTGACCCGAAGAATAAAACTGCTTCATCAATTTTACCAAACGCGGAACGGTATAAACGCCTCCCCCAAAAGAAATTCATGAATAGCTGGTTTTTGGTCATTCTGCCTCACAAAAATCGGAATAAAAAGCGATCAAAAAATGTCACGTGCCCGAAAATGTTACCAATAAAAACATCAACTCGTCCCGCAAAAACCAAGACCTCAAATGACTCTGTGGACCAAAATATAGAAAAATTATAGCTCTCAAAATGTGGTAACGCAAAAAATATTTTTTGCAATAATAGGCGTCTTTCAGTGTGTGACGGCTGCCAATCATAAAAATCCGCTAAAAAACCCGCTATAAAAGTAAATCAAACCCCCCTTCATCACCCCCTTAGTTAGGGAAAAATTAAAAAAATGTATTTATTTCCATTTTCCCATTAGGGCTAGGGTTAGAGTTAGGGCTAGGGTTAGGGCTAGGGTTAGGGCTAGGGTTAGGGCTAGGGTTAGGGTTAGGGTTAGGGCTAGGGTTAGGGCTAGGGTTAGGGTTAGGGTTAGGGCTAGGGTTAGGGTTAGGGTTAGGGCTAGGGTTAGGGCTAGGGTTAGGGTTAGGGCTAGGGTTAGGGCTAGGGTTAGGGCTAGGGCTAGGGCTAGGGTTAGGGCTAGGGTTAGGGTTAGGATTAGGGTTAGGGCTAGGGTTAGGGCTAGGGCTACAGTTTGGGTTGGGGCTAAAGTTACAGTTAGGGTTTAGATTACATATACGGTTGGGAATAGGGTTGGGATTAGGGTTAGGGGTGTGTCAGGGTTAGAGGTGTGGTTAGGGTTACTGTTGGGATTAGGGTTAGGGATGTGTTTGGATTAGGGTTTCAGTTATAATTGGGGGGTTTCCACTGTTTAGGCACATCAGGGGCTCTCCAAACGCGACATGGCGTCCGATCTCAATTCCAGCCAATTCTGCGTTGAAAAAGTAAAACAGTGCTTCTTCCCTTCTGAGCTCTCCCGTGTGCCCAAACAGGGGTTTACCCCAACATATGGGGTATCAGCGTACTCAGGACAAATAGGACAACAACTTTTGGGGTCCAATTTCTCCTGCTACCCTTGGGAAAATACAAAACTCGGGGATAAAACATATTTTTTGTGGGAAAAAAAAAGATTTTTTATTTTCACGGCTCTGCGTTATAAACTGTAGTGAAACACTTGGGGGTTCAAAGTTCTCACAACACATCTAGATTAGTTCCCTGGGGGGTCTAGTTTCCAATATGGGGTCACTTGTGGGGGGTTTCTACTGTTTAGGTACATTAGGGGTTCTGCAAACGCAATGTGACGTCTGCAGACCATTCCATCTAAGTCTGCATTCTAAATGGCGCTCCTTCCCTTCCGAGCTCTGCCATGCGCTCAAACGTTGGTTTCCCCCAACATACCGGGTATCAGCGTACTCAGGACAAATTGGACAACAACTTTTGGGGTCGAATTTCTCCTCTTACCCTCGGGAAAATACAAAACTGGGGGCTAAAAAATAATTTTGGGGGGAAAGATTTTTTTTTTTAATTTTTACGGCTCTGCGTTACAAACTGTAGTGAAACACTTGGGGGTTCAAAGCTATCACAACACATCTAGATGAGTTCCTTAGGGGGTCTAGTTTCCAAAATGGTGTCACTTGTGGGAGGTTTCTACTGTTTAGGTACATTAGGGGCTCTGCAAATGCAATGTGACACCTGCAGACCATTCCATCTAAGTCCTCATTCCAAATGGAGCTCCTTCCCTTCCGAGCCCTCCCATGCGCCCAAACAGTGGTTCCCCCCCACATATGGGGTATCAGCGCACTCAGGACAAATTGGACAACAAATTGTGGGGTCGAATTTCTCCTGTTACCCTCGGGAAAATACAAAACTGGGGGCTAAAAAATAATTTTTGTGGGAAAAAATTTTTGTTTTATTTTTACGGCTCTCCATTATAAACTTCTGTGAAGCCCTTGGTGGGTCAAAGCGCTCAGCACACATCTAGATAAGTTCCTAAGGGGGTCTACTTTCCAAAATGGTGTCACTTGTGGGGGGTTTCTACTGTTTAGGTACATTAGGGGCTCTGCAAACGCAATGTGACACCTGCAGACCATTCCATCTAAGTCTGCATTCAAATGGCACTCCTTCCCTTCTGAGCCCTCCCATGTGCCCAAACAGTGGTTCCCCCCACATATGGTGTATCATCGCACTCACGACAAATTGGGCAACAAATTTTGGGGTCCAATTTCTCCTGTTACCCTCAGGAAAATACAAAACTGGGGGCTAAAAAAATAATTTTTGTGGGAAAAAAATTTTGTTTTATTTTTACGGCTCTGCATTATAAACTTCTGTGAAGCACTTGGTGGGTCAAAGTGCTCACCACACCTCTAGATAAGTTCCTTAGGGGGTCTACTTTCCAAAATGGTGTCATTTGTGGGGGGTTTCAATGTTTAGGCACATCAGTGGCTCTTCAAACGCAACATGGCGTCCCATCTCAATTCTTGTCAATTTTGCTTTGAAAAGTCAAACGGCGCTCCTTCCCTTCCGAGCTCTCCCATCCACCCAAACAGTGGTTTACCCCCACATATGGGGTATCAGCGTACTCAGGACAAATTGTACAACAACTTTTGGGGTCCAATTTCTTCTCTTACCCTTGGGAAAATAAAAAATTGGGGGCAAAAAATAATTTTTGTGAAAAAATATGATTTTTTATTTTTACGGTTCTACATTATAAACTTCTGTGAAGCACTTGGTGGGTCAAAGTGCTCACCACACCTCTAGATAAGTTCCTTAGGGGGTCTACTTTCCAAAATGGTGTCACTTGTGGGGGGTTTCAATGTTTAGGCACATCAGTGGCTCTTCAAACGCAACATGACGTCCCATCTCAATTCCTGTCAATTTTGCATTGAAAAGTCAAACGGCGCTCCTTCCCTTCCGAGCTCTCCCATCCGCCCAAACAGTGGTTTACCCCCACATATGGGCTATCAGCGTACTCAGGACAAATTGTACAACAACTTTTGGGGTCCAATTTCTTCTCTTACCCTTGGGAAAATAAAAAATTGGGGGCGAAAAGATAATTTTTGTGAAAAAATATGATTTTTTATTTTTACGGTTCTACATTATAAGTTTCTGTGAAGCACTTGTTGGGTCAAAGTGCTCAGCACACCTCTAGATAAGTTCCTTAGGGGGTCTACTTTCCAAAATGGTGTCACTTGTGGGGGTTTCAATGTTTAGCCACATCAGGGGCTCTCCAAACGAAACATGGCGTCCCATCTCAATTCCAGTCAATTTTGCATTGAAAAGTCAAATGGCACTCCTTCGCTTCCGAGCTCTGCCATGCGCCCAAACAGTGGTTTACCCCCACATGTGGGGTATTGGCATACTCAGGACAAATTGTACAACAATGTTTGGGGTCCATTTTCTCCTGTTACCCTTGGTAAAATAAAACAAATTGGAGCTGAATTTAATTTTTTGTGAAAAAAAGTTAAATGTTCATTTTTATTTAAACATTCAAAAAATTCCTGTGAAGCACCAGAAGGGTTAATAAACTTCTTGAATATGGTTTTGAGCACCTTGAGGGGTGTAGTTTTTAGAATGGTGTCACACTTGGGTATTTTCTATCATATAGACCCCTCAAAATGACTTCAAATGAGATGTGGTCCCTAAAATAAAATGGTGTTGTAGAAATGAGAAATTGCTGGTCAACTTTTAACCCTTATAACTCCCTAACAAAAAAAAATTTTGGTTCCAAAATTGTGCTGATGTAAAGTAGACATGTGGGAAATGTTACTTATTAAGTATTTTGTGTGACATATCTCTGTGATTTATTTGCATAAAAATTCAAAGTTGGAAAATTGCGAAATTTTCATAATTTTCGCCAAATTTCCGTTTTTTTCACAAATAAACGCAGGTACTATCAAATAATTTTTACCATTGTCATGAAGTACAATATGTCACGAGAAAACAATGTCAGAATCACCAGGATCCATTGAAGCGTTCCAGAGTTATAACCTCATAAAGGGACAGTGGTCAGAATTGTAAAAATTGGCCCGGTCATTAACGTGCAAACCACCCTTGGGGGTAAAGGGGTTAAAGACATTTTATCATTATCACGAAGTACAATATGTCACAAAAAACAATCTCACAACCAGTGGGATCCATTGAAGCGTTCTAGAGTTATTACCTCATATAGTGACACTGGTCAGAATTGTAAAATTTTGACTGGTTAGGATGGTGCAAAAATCATTGGGGGTAAAGGCTTTAAGCCTAATTGCACTGCCCCCATCTCTACGGCGGAGGAGCGGTAGCATAGCAAGTACTTGTTCTGTATCTAAGGTATGATTATAATAATAATAATAATTTTATTTATATAGCGCCAACATATTCTGCAGCGCTTATTTGTCCTCATACAATAAATGGACTAAAGTCAATGCCTCAGTCACATGTTGAATGATGATGTTTTATTTCTTGCTCCTAATCATGAAATTAAAGCAAAACAGCACATAGGCTACAGCTCCTCTACAGACCCACGTGTTTCCATGATTACAGACTACTTACAAACCAGTGTAGTCAGATCCTCTCAGTGTATTTTAATTCTAGAATCTCAAGTTTGATGTTTGTATATGGGATATGAATAGCTCTTTCTTTAAATGTATTTCTTTAACTTTTCCATCTACACTGGTCTTCACTTCTACGCCCAACAACTTTGGCCTGGCATCCTGGCTGCCTCTGTCAATTACTAAATCCTGTGACATCATGTCTTCATGGCATGATGTATGTGATGACGTGATGTGACGTCTAGTAGGAGCATAAGACTCTCAGGATGTCGGCCTGAGGATGCCAGGGGCCAAAGTGAAGACCGTCCACCACTGAGGAGGACCAACCTGAACGCACAGCAGTGCAAATCGAATCGCTCACTTCTAGTGATGGGTGAACCCCATGATGTTCGGGATTGGTGGGTTCGCCTGAGTTTTTTGTAGAGTTCGGGGCCGGACATGACACGAACTTGCATCCGAACCCTGACCTTGGACTTTACATATATGGGATGGGGAGGGGAAACTGTAAAAAAAGCAGAAAATTAAGAATAAACATTATAATTATACTTACCTGTCCAGCGACGCATCCTTCAGTCCCGCTGTCTCCCGGCCGCATCTGCTTCTGGGGTTGATCATCAACTGCTGGCAGTGTTCACTGCACTCGGCAGTTTTCGGCTTTTTCCGGCAGTTTTTTACTGCTGGAAAAAGCTGAAGACTGCCGAGTGCAGTGAATACTGGCAGAAGGTAATGAGCGGCCCCGGAAGCTGATGTGGCCGGGAGACAGCGGGATGGGAGGATGAGTCGCTGGACAGGTAAGCATAATTAAAATGTTAATTATTAATTTTCTGCTTTTTTTTACAGCCTGAACTGGACCCGAACTGATACACAAGTTTCCCATGGAAACCCGTTTTCGGGACTCTGTGATCGAACACTATCTGTTCGGTACGGTCCCTAACTTTTCAGTTCGGGTTCGCCCATTCCTACACATTTCCACTGTCCAGTAATTTTGAAAAATAAAAAAACAATCTTGCGTTTTTTGGGGGGATATTTTAGCTATTTGTATAGTGTATATAATATATAATGCTGCTTTTGGAAGAAAGTGGTTGTGTTTTTTTTAACCTTTATAAGCTGTAGCTTCAGCCATTAACTATCGCACAGTTGTGCCCTCACTTACTTGTGTCTCCACGTCGGTAAGTTTCCTCGTCTGCTCTGCAGTTTGGCTTAGAAGACTCGTTCCTATTTCCAACATGGTTGCCGTCTGGTTCTGAACTGCATTCTGCTGTATTTGAACCATCTCTGATTTCATGTTATCCACAATGTAGTTCTCCAGCTGTGGAACAAAAAGTGCAAATATAAGATCAGACGAGATATTGTATATGAATCATGAATATATTATACATACTCGCCATTTTCTTTAACTCCCTAGTAATGTTTAATTACTTGATTTATTGCAGAAAGGTCATCCCAAAACAAGAACTAAAGGGCAAAGGAAACTGATAATTTGTATTTTGTTGGAATTAATTAGAAGTTTGAAAAACAAAAATATGTTCTTTTCCCAAGAGAAACCATCTGCAACTTTTGTTTCTTACAGATGATCATCTGTCTTCACTTCAGCAGTCGACTCTCTGCGTGGACCAGTAGCTTCTATATGTTCTTCTATAGAGTTCATTAATGCCTTATGTCCCTTCTAGAGAATAAAAAGGGAATTCAACACTTACAACTGATTGTCCTTCAGTTTACAACTCGCGACCAGCTTAGAATTTGTAGGATGCTTTTCGAAAAAAAGATTGTGAACAAAAAAAAACTAATGAAGCGAAGATTTTCCTGTTGCAAATGATTGAAGAATTATAAAGGTAATATTGTTACAGACTAGAAACCGTTTGATTCACTTTAATATGTTCATCTAGCTATTATCTATATCTATCTATTATCTATCTATCTATCTATCATCTATCTATCTATCTATTATCTATCTATCTATAACCTATCTATCTATCTTCTATCTATTATTATTATTTCTCATGTACAGCACCACAGAATTAATGGTGCTATATAAATAAATAATATCTATCTATCTATCTATCTATCTATCTATCTATCTATCTATCTATCTATCTATTATCTATCTATCATCTATCTATTTATCTATCTATCTATTTATCTATCTATCTACCTATCTCATATCTATCATCTATTATCTATCTATTTATTATCTATTTATCTATCTATCTATCATCTATCTATATCTATCTATCTATCTATCTATCTATCTATCTATCTATCTATATCTATCATCTATCTATTTATCTATCTATCTACCTATCATCTATCTATCTATCTACCTATCTCATATCTATCATCTATTATCTATCTATTTATCTATCTCTATCTATTATCTATCTATCTACCATTTTGAAATAGAAAAACCTAAAGAGAACCAAAGCCTTCACAAAAGACGCGCGTTTCACCCCTGGACGAAGCATTTCATTGCGAAACGCGCGTCGGGTGTGGTGGGTCCCCGGGTGCTCCTCCATGGTAACTATACCTTCTATTTACACTATGGCTACATGTATTGTTCTTTAATGATTTAGTTATACATTCCTTTTGTCTAGGTTAGCACTTACTAGTGCCTTATCTTGTACTTATTATTGCACTTGCTTAATGTACTTATTCTTTACATGATTATATATATTGTATTCATTGTTATTCTCTATACCATTTGGAGATTTCGTTATTGTATATTATTTATTACCATCATGTATGCTGTCTGTATTGAGGTTGCCCCCGAGTGAGTCCCACCCTTGCTGCGGCTCTGGTGGCTACTGCCCTGTTTTTACATTTCTTATGTATACTCAATAAAGTTTGTACTTTTTATACATAGTCGTTGGCCCTTTTTGTGAAGGCTTTGGTTCTCTTTAGGTTTTTCTACTTAGTCCCTTCATGGTCCAGTGTGGGATATTATTTGGTGTTTTTTTTTTTTTGTACCATTTTTAAATACTCTAATGATCCTATAGAAGAAAAAAAAAACCATAATAGCAACAGTATATGTGGTAGAAATAAAAAAAGATCAATAGAATCTGAAAAATATGAATAATAAACCAAAATCCCGTTGCTAAAAAGAGGAAGAAAAAGTGGCAGACCACTCGGAATTTGTATAGAATACAAATAAGCCTTTATTATAACAATATGGCAACAGCGGCACAACAGTGCATGTACTTGGGAAAATATATATACGCGGATAGACAGGATAAAATACGATATAGACAATATAAATATATAAATAAACAATCCCACAATCTTATTGCAAGGACATATATAAAATGGCGTGCATAAGAAGGATTTATACAACTTGTGTATAAAAAAATGTGCAAAATGTTAATTTGAGAATAAATAAAGTGCATATACGCGTCCACATTAATAACGCGTAAACAAGTGCCAAACGATATGTGCAAAACTACACTAAGAAACATGAAGGAGGAACAGCTCCGCAGTGCACAACGTGTCCTCTCATGCACCGCAGTATCACATATGCACACCAATAATTTACTAGAGATATATGGGAATTAGGACAATTAAAACGTATATATACCTGTCGATACTGCGTGCCCAAGTACAGAGCACCCCTGAGGTTAAGATTGTGGGATTGTTTATTTATATATTTTGTCTATATCGAATTTTATCCTGTCTATCCGCGTCTATATTTTCCCAAGTACACGCACTTTTGTGCCGCTGTTGCCATATTGTTATAATAAAGGCTTATTTTTATTAGACCTGTTTTTATTTTGTGGCTTTTTTTTATAATATATAGTATATTTATATATTTTATATTTATATATTTTTGCTAGTTTTGTGAGTCCAGGTGAAGGCCTTTTTGATTTTCTGATCCTATAGAAGGTGAGAATGAATATATAATTTGTTGACCCCCGCCTTGTGCATATGTAGTGTTTGTTTTCCCCACATTATCCCTTTCTTTAGCGGCACATACATCTTCCTTTCTTTTAGTTAAGCCTTCAGTTTTGCTGATTCTGAAAGTTTCCAAAACTGAGAAAATTGAATTCAACACTTTAAATTTGTAAGAAGAACATGATCCGTCCTCACTTCTGGTGGAGGAGACTCTGCCAGGGATTGTAGACTGTTCCTTTCTGAATTCTCATGATTCGATCTATTACCACAAGGTTTTATTTTCAACAAATTACAGCGTGATGTCAATGGAATATAATATTTTACCAGAACTCTCAGAAATCATGCATAAAACATTATCTGCTGTGATTTCACCACTTATTTTATTTGTGCCCTATTGTGTCCGTTCTCCCATAGATACACCAGTGCGGTGACGTAGTATGGAAATGTTCGTGTGTTCAGATCTTAATCATTTCATCATGTAAAGAGGAGTTGTCATTTCTCCTGACATGTCTGCAATTCTTGTAATCTCTATATAAATATCAATTCTGGAACATTTTTCTCTGCTCGCTGCCTTAGGTCGTTATTCTGTTATTCCTCCTGAAATGTTTGTAGAAATTGACACCTTGCTGTTACCATATCCCATGTCGATGGTGCATGTCCATGTATGATCTGATATTGTCTATTTTTTTTAATAAAATGTGCATGATTTCATAGATTACTTAAAAAAATCTTAAACCTGATGAGGCTGGTGTACTTAGTTTGGAAATCCATTTAAAAATGGCCGTATAATCCACTGTGATATATTCTCCATCATAATAATATGAGATTAGATCAATGAAATGCCCATTTTAATTTATGCATTATACCGCCATTAAGCGCACCAGCCTGCTCAAGTCTAAGAGATGTGTTTAATATATGTACATGTGCGTCTCACAAAAATAGAATATTATCAAAAAGTGAATTTATTTCACATCTTTCAATACAAAAAGTGAAACTCATCTATTATATAAAGTCATTACACATAGAGTGATCTATTTCAAGTGTTTATTTCTGTTAATGTTGATGATTATGGCTTACAGCCAATGAAAACCCAGAAGTCATGATCTCAGTAAATTAGAATAATTAACAAAAAACACCTGCAAAGGTTTCCTAAGGATTTAAAAAGGTCCCTTCGTCTGTTTCAGTAGCTCCACAATCATGGGGAAGACTTCTGACTTCACAGATGTCCAGAAGGCAGTCACTGACACACTCCACAAGGAGGGTAAGCCACAAAAGGTCATTGCTAAAGAAACTGGCTGTGTCCAAGCATATTAATGGGAAGATGGGTGGAAGGAAAAAGTTTGGTAGAAAAAGGTGCACAAGCAACCGGGATAACCGCAGCCTTGAAAGGATTGTTAAGAAAAGGCCATTCAATAATTTGGGGGAAATTCACAAGGAGTTGACTGCTGTTGGAGTCATTGCTTCACGAGCCGCCACATACAAACATATCCAGGACATGGGCTACCAGTGTCGCATTCCTTGTGTCAAGCTACTCATGACCAATAGACAACACCAGAAGCCTCTTACCTGGGCCAAGGAGAAAAATGACTGGACAGTTGCTCAGTGGTCCAAGGTGTTTTAAGATGAAAGTAAATTTTCCATTTCATTTGGAAATCAAGGTCCCAGAGTCTGGAGGAAGAGTGGAGAGGCCACAATCCAAGCTGCTTGAGGTCTAGTGTGAAGCTTCTACAGTCAGTGATGGTTTGGGGAGCCATGTCATCTGCTGGTGTAGGTCCACTGTGTTTTATCAAGACCAAAGTCAGCGCAGGCATCTACCAGGAAATTTTAGAGCACTTCATGCTTCCCTCTGCCGGCAAGCTTTTTGGAGATGGAAATTTCATTCTCCAGCAGGACTTGGCACCTCTCCATACTACTAAAAGTACCAATACCTGGTCTGAAAGCAACAGTATCACTGTGCTTGATTGGCAGCAAACTCGTCTGACCTTAACCCCATAGAGAATCTATCTGTATTGTCAAGAGGAAGATGAGAGACACCAGACCCAACAATGCAGACGCGCTGAAGACTGCTATCAAAGCAACCTGGGCTTCCATAACCCCTCAGCAGTTCCACAAGCTGATCGCCTCTATGCCATGCCGCATTGATGCAGGAATTGATGTAAAAGGAGCCCCGACCAAGTATTGAGTGCATTTACTGAACATACATTTCAGGAGGCCAACATTTCAGATGGTAAAATAATTTTTTCAAGCTGGTGTTGTAAATTATTCTAATTTACTGAGATAATGAAATTTTTTTGTCAGCATTTTAAAGCGTTAGTTTAAAAATTGTTACATCAGTTTCTCATTATCTGTATAGGTCATTACTCGTATTTAGGCATCCCGAACATTGTGCTATATGGTTTCATTGCCCCCAGGCTGCTGTGCTTTATTCTAGCAGACATCCCAAAATGATGCCCCCCCGTTTGCTTATGAAGCGTGTGACTACTGATTGCAGAAATCAAGAGGTTTAAGTGTGTTTTAAACTAAAATCCATGCAAAAAATATGATAAATATAAGTTTACAAACTTTTGCACAGTGATAATGCACATTGGGCATTTGTTTTCTGCATAGGAAAAAGCATCATGTCTATTGTTTTTTGCTTTTTCCGTGTAGCAAAAGTGCTGAATTTGGCCATTAAAAGGTATCTTCAATGAGAAAAGCATAAAAAGTGTGTGTGGCTTTTTGGACGTTTTTTTTCCACGGGAGATTTCCTTGCCAGTTTTATTCATGGAAAAAGCCTCATGTGAACATGTAACATGATGGTCAATCACCCACCCACTGCTGATCTTATGTTGATGACCTAATACTCTATATGTTACAAGGCTACAGGGAACCGGTCATCAGGAATTAGCCCTATAATGTTTTAGGAGAGATGTCTCAGCTTTCTATTAGGACTTGTGCATACGACCGTAAAAATCGGATGAGTGCTATTCGTCCTCATGTAATTAATTGAGGTTGTGTATGTTTCTAATTTTCTTTCTTCTGGCTGATTTTCGAAAAGTGGCGTAAAAGGTTTGTAAAGTTGCAACCTTTTTGCGCAACTTGGAGTTTTCACTCCAGTTTGCAGTAACCCTGCCAAAATGAGTTGAGCTGTGAAGAAGCGTCGATAGGACAATTCCTGTCCAGTTCATTAAAAGTGACGATGTTTGGTATGCCAGAAATGCTTCTCCAGTCTTTTAGCATTTCTGGTGCTGCCACCACTTAGAAATTGTGCCAAATTGATTTACTGTGGGCCTCCTAATGAATTTGGCGCGTTATATTCTATCAAGACTGCTGCAGCGCGAACATGTGCTATGCCAGTCTTGATAAATCAACCTCTATGGCCCCAATTTATTAAAACAAGCTATTTTCATGCTGGTCTTGATGAAGGGGCGTGTTTGAGACAGACGCTCCCAATTCACAAAGATCTGCACTCCTCTTAATCAGTCCTGCGTATCTGACAGGTGGGGTTCATCTCCGTGCACCAGGCCACTTATCTTAGTTCAGTAAGGGACTGGAGCAAGATTTCTGGTATTGTAAAGAACACCACAGCTTGCCTTGAATTAGATGAGCTGTGCCATCATGCCCGGGTCTTGCCACAACTCTGGACATTTGGGCCAAATTGGGAGAAACTGGTGTGAAAACACCAACTTTTTTGTGGTGCAATCTGAGTTGCCCACAATTATGTTGTATTTTGAAAGCGATTTATGCCAGAATTTTGGGAAAATTTCCTTCATGGATAAAGGCCTAAATGCTACAGCAGTTAGTCTGAAAGTACAGTATAATCCCAGCGTGCATTATATTCCATTACTAATCTGAGACGTTGCCACTAGTTAGCGTCTCAGACTAGTTTCGGTAAATTAAATATGGTGCCCGGGATATTACTACCCTTTTAAACTAAATGCCGAATCACTTAGCTATAAAAATGGGGTGATTAGAAAAGCTAAAAAAAGTGGATACAGAGCTCCTGAAACATTATTGATGATCAGTTCATCTGTTAGTTAATATAAAGCATGACAGTTGTAGAACATGTACAGGTATGGATTATAATCGGGGCAATCTGGGCAATCACCCAGGGAGGCCCATGGCCAGATTGTTTTGTGTGCCACCATCAGCAGCGCACATCTCTGGGCATGGTGCTTTCCTAAAGCTCTGCTACCAGCAAAACAGAATGGCAGTGGAGCTCCTGTCGCCTTTTCTCTGACGTGTTGGCTTGATGACGCCATCAGCCAGAGCCAATGTCTAACCCATCGACACGCATTTACACGTTGGCCATAAGCTAAAGTGTAGCTGCCGGGGATCGTATGCAGAAGTAAGTATTAAAAACTTTTTATTTTTCCAATAAAATAAATGACATGGTGGTGGGAGAGATGAAAGTATAATGAGCAGAAGGTGAGGGATGGGAGAGAAGATGTATATAAGAAACTAAATAAATGGTAAATAAAGAAGTGTTCTGAACGAAAATAAAGATTTATTAAAGTTCTAAACTAATGATCCAGACTAAAGCTACATCCGTGAGTATCAGGCATGTATTGTTGTTGCCAAAGTCACTCTTGAAATAACTTGTGACTTTACAATTAGGGTTTTCTATTTATTTAAAAGTGTCGGATCGAAATCTGCCCATGGGAAAAGTAAACATTTATTCTACAGATGGTTTGCCCCTCTCTAACTTATGAGGGTTCTTTAATGGATTTCCTTCTTGTTTTTTTTTCTTTTCTACAAGCTTCACGTTAAAAAATACACAGCTACCTAAATTATATTATATACAGGATTTAACCTTTATTAACAAATTATGGGCTAAAATTCATATTAAAGAAAAGACAAAAAGTAAAAAATGTAGGGAAAAAAAAGGAATAATAGCAATAAAAGTGATGATAATTATGATAGAACTAATATTAGTAAATAAATAGTAATCTAATATATAATTGCCTAGAATACTACTTCCTGCAATTTGTGCCAACTTCCGTGGCTTTATCCGGAGCTAATGTCCGGAGCTAATGTCCGGAGCTAATGTCCGGAGCTAAGTGACGTCAACAGTGTCCAGTGTCTGATTGGTTGCCGCCTGCTGCGAGCGACCAATCAGAAACGTGCCGTACTGTGACACACTCCGCCCGCCATTTTGGTGTGATTTTTGAATTTTTACCTCACAGCAAGTTTCTACTGCGTGGAGGCGGGCCCAGTGACGTTGCTCTTCAAGCTCCTGCCGAATTTCGTCAAAAAAATGATAATACCATTTACCAAAACTATATATATTTAGTTGTGAAGTGGTTCAGTGACATTTTCACACCAATTTTGAACTTTTGTTTGGTGTTTTCTCCATATACTGCCTATTATTTTTGTTCTTTCTTACTATTATTTATTAATTGTATTATTCTTACATTTGAATAAATAAAGTATATATGGATTCTAGACTCCCGATTCTTTAGAATCGGGCTGCCATCTAGTAGTAAAATAAATATATATAAAACATGTTACTTTAGTTTTCAAGTTTAGAAGTCACTGCCATTATTTTTTCACAAATTATTTCAGATCTAAAAAAAATAAATAATTCACAATGAAAGGCAATTTTTCTTTGTGTCTGATATTTAATCGGTTTGTCCAGAAATAGAAAAAATAAATTGTTATTATAAATAAATTCTTGTTTAAACTTAGCTAACCACAGTTGTTTTATAGAAAGTAGTAATTATTGTTACACATTTAAAAGACTACGGTCTTGTTAGGTCACGTCACGTCACCTGCTCAGTATTTGGTCAGTAATTTATATCAGTAGTAGTAAGCCAAAATCAGGAGTGGAACAAATCAGTAACTGTAACCACTCCGCGTTTTGGCTTCCAACTACTGATGTAAAATACTGATCAAATACACCAAATACTGTGAATGTGGTCTTATACTGACAGAGACATGTAGAAGAATAGCACAGGTTCCTGTAAGCATGGGCAGTAGAAAGCTCTGTTGTTAATGCAAGGGAAGAGGTTCTCATAGTAGATGTTCTGATCTAATACTGGAGGTACCAGGGGTGCTGTGGTAAGAAGAGGCTGCTCACACTGCTGTCCACCCTATCTGATCTAATGCTGGAAATACCAGGAGTATTGATATAAGAAAAGGCTGCTCACACTGCTCTGTCCACACTGTCTATCTGATCTAATGCTGGAGTTACAAGGGGTGCTGAGGTAAGAAGAGGCTGCTCACACTGCTGTCCATCCTGTCTATCTGATCTAATACTGGAGATACCAGGGGTGCTGAGGTAAGAAGAGGCTGCTCACACTGCTGTCCACCCTGTCTATCTGATCTAATGCTGGAGATACCAGGAGTGCTGAGGTAAGAAGAGGCTGCTCACACTGCTGTCCACCCTGTCTATCTGATCTAATACTGGAGTTACCAGGGGTGCTGAGGTAAGAAGAGGCTGCTCACATTGCTGTCCACCCTGTCTATCTGATCTAATACTGGAGATACCAGGGGTGCTGAGGTAAGAAGAGGCTGCTCACACTGCTGTCCACCCTGTCTATCTGATCTAATGCTGGAGTTACAAGGGGTGCTGAGGTAAGAAGAGGCTGCTCACACTGCTGTCCACCCTGTCTATTTGATCTAATGCTGGAGATACCAGGAGTGCTGAGGTAAGAAGAGGCTGCTCACACTGCTGTCCACCCTGTCTATCTGATCTAATACTGGAGATACCAGGGGTGCTGAGGTAAGGAGAGGCTGCTCACACTGCTGTCCATCCCGTCTATCTGATCTAATACCGGAGATACCAGGAGATCAGAGGTAAGAAGAGGCTGCTCACACTGCTATCACCCTGCTTATCTGATCTAACACTGGAGATACCGAGGTGCTGAGGTAGGGAGATGCTGCTTGCACTGCTGTCCATCCTGTCAATCTAATATAATACTGCAGATACCAGTAATGCTGAGGTAAGAAGAGGCTTCTCACACTGCTGTCTACCCTGTCTTTCTGCTATAATACTGGGGATACCAACAGGGCCTGTTTTAGACAAAGTTGTGCCCTAGGCAAAAGTTTACAGTGAGGCAGAAAATGCTCACATATTGCACCATCACACAGAAACATTTTGTTTGTATTTATTCAGGCCATTAAACAAGTGTGAGCAACAATATTAAAGTCACTCAACGATTGTTTCCTGGCCTCTTTAGACTGGCTTAGACAGAATGATAGGCACAAAACAGTTGATCAATCTGTCCCTGTACAGTTTCATGTTATCAGCAGCATATCTTCAGTTTTCACTGGGCGATGTGCTGCTGAGAACAATGATTTCTATTCCAGCATAAACAATCCAATCACTCGATGAATAGGCAGCATTTTTCTCATTTCGTATAAATCACCCCATAGTCCTTCACAGAGTATAATACACCCCATAGTCCTCCATATCATATAATGCACTCCCCATATTCATCCATAAAGTATAATACACTCCCCACAGTCCTCAATATAGTACAATGCACCCCATTGTCATCCATACAGTATAATGCCCTCCCCCTAGTCCTCCATATTCTAAAATTGTATGAAAACAGATTACCGTATATACTCGAGTATAAGCCGAGATTTTCAGCCCATTTTTTTGGGCTGAAAGTCCCCCTCTCGGCTTATACTCGAGTCATATACCCGGGTGTCAGCAGGGGACGGGGAGCGGGGGCTATGTAATCATACTTACCTGCTCCCAGCGCGGTCCCTGCAGTCCCTGGCTTCTCCGGCGCTGCAGATTCTTCCTGCACTGAGCGGTCACATGGCACCGCTCATTACAGAAATGAATAGGCAGCTCCACCCCCATAGGGGAGGAGCCGCATATTCATTGCTGTAAATGATCGGTGCCATGTGACCGCTCAATTACAGGAAGAAGCTGCAGCGCCGGAGAAGCCAGGGACTGCAGGGACCGCGCCGCAGCAGGTAAGGGGAGCGCAGCGCTATAATTACCTGCTCCTCGCTCCGGCTCCGTCTGCAGCGTCCTCTAGCAGTGACGCTCAGGTTAGAGGGCGCTGTGACGTAGTCAGTGCGCGCCCTCTGCTGAGCGTCAGTGCTGGAGACGGAGCCGCACGAGGAGCAGGTAATTATTGAAAGCGCCGGCGTCCTGAGAAGAGAGGTGAGTATGTGATTTTTTTTTTTTTATGGCAGCACCAGCAGCATTCTAAGGAGCACCTATGGGGCCATAAAGGTGCAGAGCATATAAGGGGCACAGCATTATAAGGAGCACAGCATTATAAGGAGCACCTATGGGGCCATAAAGGTGCAGAGCATATATGGGGCACAGCATTATAAGGAGCACCTATGGGGCCATAAAGGTGCAGAGCATATAAGGGGCACAGCATTATAAGGAGCACCTATGGGGCCATAAAGGTGCAGAGCATATATGGGGCACAGCATTATAAGGAGCACCTATGGGGCCATAACGGTGCAGAGCATATATGGGGCACAGCATTATAAGGAGCACCTATGGGGCCATAAAGGTGCAGAGCATATATGGGGCACAGCATTATAAGGAGCACCTATGGGGCCATAAAGGTGCAGAGCATATATGGGGCACAGCATTATAAGGAGCATCTATGGGGCCATAAAGGTGCAGAGCATATAAGGGGCACAGCATTATAAGGAGCACCTATGGGGCCATAAAGGTGCAGAGCATATAAGGGGCACAGCATTATAAGGAGCACCTATGGGGCCATAAAGGTGCAGAGCATATAAGGGGCACAGCATTATAAGGAGCACCTATGGGGCCATAAAGGTGCAGAGCATATAAGGGGCACAGCATTATAAGGAGCATCTATGGGGCCATAAAGGTGCAGAGCATATAAGGGGCACAGCATTATAAGGAGCACCTATGGGGCCATAAAGGTGCAGAGCATATATGGGGCACAGCATTATAAGGAGCATCTATGGGGCCATAAAGGTGCAGAGCATATAAGGGGCACAGCATTATAAGGAGCACCTATGGGGCCATAAAGGTGCAGAGCATATATGGGGCACAGCATTATAAGGAGCATCTATGGGGCCATAAAGGTGCAGAGCATAAATGGGGCACAGCATTATAAGGAGCACCTATGGGGCCATAAAGGTGCAGAGCATATATGGGGCACAGCATTATAAGGAGCACCTATGGGGCCATAAAGGTGCAGAGCATATATGGGGCACAGCATTATAAGGAGCATCTATGGGGCCATAAAGGTGCAGAGCATATAAGGGGCACAGCATTATAAGGAGCACCTATGGGGCCATAAAGGTGCAGAGCATATATGGCACAGCATTATAAGGAGCATCTATGGGGCCATAAAGGTGCAGCGCATATAAGGGGCACAGCATTATAAGGAGCACCTATGGGGCCATAAAGGTGCAGAGCATATATGGGGCACAGCATTATAAGGAGCACCTATGGGGCCATAAAGGTGCAGAGCATATATGGGGCACAGCATTATAAGGAGCACCTATGGGGCCATAAAGGTGCAGAGCATATATGGGGCACAGCATTATAAGGAGCATCTATGGGGCCATAATCAAAGGTGCAGAGCATATATGGCACAGCATTATAAGGAGCATCTATGGGGCCATAATCAACGGTGCAGAGCATTCTATATAGCACAGTTGTATATGGAGCATCTATGGGGCAATAATGAACGGTATGGAGCATCTATTTTTATTTTTGAAATTCACCGGTAAATGCTGCATTTTCTACCCTAGGCTTATACTCGAGTCAATAAGTTTTCCCAGTTTTTTGTGGCAAAATTAGGGGGGTCGGCTTATACTCGGGTCGGCTTATACTCGAGTATATACGGTATATAAGGATATTAACTTATTTGTGATCTATCTACTATGCACACTTTGACTTATACTGAGTGACTTTGATCCATAATATGGATTAGTATACTGCATGCGGGACTTTTTTCACACAGACTATTGGTCTGTGAATAAAAACATTTACTTGTATTGGTCAGTGTGCTGTCCACATGCTACGCATTTTGCATTTTGAGAGAACATGGACTGATAATACTCTCGTCTAAATGAGCTGTAAGGCCCATTTAGTCAGCATTAATGAGCACCAATCAATCAGGTGATCAGTGCTCGCTTATTAGCCTGTTTATAATGGAAAACAAAAACTGTTAGAATAGTTAATAAGATTATTCAGTGATGCTGAGGTAACAAGGGGCTGCTCACACTGCTGTCCACCCTGTCTATCTGATCTAATACTGGAGATATCAGGGGTGCTGAGTTAAGAAGAGACTGCTCACACTGCTGTCCACCCTGTCTATGTGATCTAATACCTAACATAGCAGGGGTGCTCAGGTAATTTGAGGCTGCTCACACTGCTGTCCACCCTATCTATCTGATCTAATGCTGGAGATACCAGGGGTGCTGAGGTAAGAAAATGCTTTTCGCACAGCTGTCCATCATGTCTATCTGATCTAGTACTGGAGATACCAGGGGTGTTGAGGTAAGAAGAGGCTGCTCATATTGCTATCCAACATGTCTATCTGATCTAATACTGGAGATACCAGGGGTGCTGAGGTAAGAAGAGGCTGCTCACACTACTGTCCATCCTAGCTATCTGTTCTAATACTGGAGATATCAGGAGAGCTGAGGTAAGAAAAAGCTGCTCACACTGCTGTCCACCCTGTCTATCTGTTCTAATACTGGAGATATCAGGAGAGCTGAGGTAAGAAGAGGCTGCTCACACTGCTGTCCACCCTGTCTATCTGATATAATATTGGAGATACCTGGGGTGTTGAGGTAAGAAGAGGCTGCTCATATTGCTATCCAACATGTCTATCTGTTCTAATACTGGAGATATCAGGAGAGCTGAGGTATGGAGAGGCTGCTCACACTGCTGTCCATCCTGTCTATCTGATCTCATACTGGAGATATCAGGGGTGCTGTGGTAAGGAGAGGCTGCTCACACTGCTGTCCATCCTGTCTATCTGTTCCACTACTGGAGATATCAGGAGAGCTGAGGTAAGAAGAGGCTGCTCACACTGCTGTTCATCCTGTCTATCTGTTCCACTACTGGAGATATCAGGAGAGCTGAGGTAAGAAGAGGCTGCTCACACTGCTGTCCATCCTGTCTATCTGTTCCACTACTGGAGATATCAGGGGTGTCGAGGTAAGAAGAAGCTGCTCACACTGCTGTCCACCCTGTCTATCTGTTCAAATACTGGATATATTGAGGGTGCTGAGGTAAGAAGAGGCTGCTCACACTGCTGTCCATCCTGTCTATCTGTTCCACTACTGGAGATATCAGGAGAGCTGAGGTGTTGTGAATTCTGTGGCAGAGCTCCCTCCTGTGGTCACAAGTGGTACTTCGGCTGATTCTCTCTGTAAGCTTCCGTTGGTGGAGGGAAGTGGTACTGCGGCTTCTGAGTTTCCTCCCTCAGGTGATGTGGTGAGGTCGTTAGGTGCTGCTCTACTTAACTCCACCTAGTGCTTTGATCCTGGCTTCCTGTCAATGTTCCAGTATTGGACTTGTTTTCCTCCTGGATCGTTCCTGTGGCCTGCTGCTCTGCATAGCTAAGTTTTCCTTTGCTATTTTGTATGCTTTTCTTCTGTCCAGCTTATCTATTTGTTTGCTGGAAGCTCTGGGACGCAGAGGGTGTACCTCTGTGCCGTTAGTTCGGTACGGAGGGTCTTTTTGCCCCCTTTGCGTGGTTTTTAGGGTTTTGTGTTGACCGCAAAGTTACCTTTCCTATCCTCGCTCTGTTCAGAAAGTCGGGCCTCACTTTGCTAAATCTATTTCATCTCTACGTTTGTCTTTTCATCTTACTCACAGTCATTATATGTGGGGGGCTGCCTTTTCCTTTGGGGTATTTCTCTGAGGCAAGGTAGGCTTATTTTCTATCTTCAGGCTAGCTAGTTTCTCAGGCTGTGCCGAGTTGCATAGGTAGCGTTAGGCGCAATCCACGGCTGCCTCTAGTGTTGTTGGATAGGATTAGGGATTGCGGTCAACAGAGTTCCCACGTCTCAGAGCTCGTTCTATGTTTTTGGATTATTGTCAGATCACTGTATGTGCTCTGACCTCTATGTTCACTGTGGTACTGAGTTGCCTAATCATAACAGTACAGGAAGCCAAAGTACTAATGATTCTCAATAGAGGGAAAAAAGAAGTTCTGAGACCATTTTTTTTTCTCTGCACTGTGTTTTGCCTTTTTTTTCCCCTAGACATTTGGGTGGTTCAGGACACAGGTGTAGCAATGGACATTAGAAGTCTGTCTTCATGTGTGGATCAGCTCTCGGCAAGAGTACAAAAGATTCAAGACACTATTGATCAGAAATCTATGTTAGAACCAAGAATTCCTATTCCTGATTTGTTTTTTGGTGATAGAACTAAGTTTCTGAGTTTCAAAAATAATTGTAAACTATTTCTGGCCTTGAAACCTCGCTCCTTTGGTGATCCAGTTCAACAGGTTTTGATCATTATTTCTTTTTTGCGTGGCGACCCTCAGGACTGGGCATTTTCTCTTGCGCCAGGGGATCCTGTATTAAGTAATATCGATGCGTTTTTCCTGGCGCTCGGATTGCTGTACGATGAGCCTAATTCTGTGGATCAGGCAGAAAAAAATTTGCTGGCTCTTTGTCAGGGTCAGGATGAGATAGAGTTATATTGTCAGAAATTTAGAAAGTGGTCCGTGCTCACTCAATGGAATGAATCTGCGCTGGCAGCTATGTTCAGAAAGGGTCTCTCTGAAGCCCTTAAGGATGTCATGGTGGGATTTCCTATGCCTGCTGGTTTGAATGAGTCTATGTCTTTGGCCATTCAGATTGGTCGACGCTTGCGTGAGCGTAAATCTGTGCACCATTTGGCGGTATTACCTGAGCTTAAACCTGAGCCTATGCAGTGCGATAGGACTTTGACCAGAGTTGAACGGCAAGAACACAGACGTCTGAATGGGCTGTGTTTCTACTGTGGTGATTCCACTCATGCTATCTCTGATTGTCCTAAGCGCACTAAGCGGTTCGCTAGGTCTGCCACCATTGGTACAGTACAGTCAAAATTTCTTCTGTCCGTTACCTTGATCTGCTCTTTGTCATCGTATTCTGTCATGGCATTTGTGGATTCAGGCGCTGCCCTGAATTTAATGGACTTGGAGTATGCTAAGCATTGTGGGTTTTTCTTGGAGCCCTTGCAGTGTCCTATTCCATTGAGAGGAATTGATGCTACGCCTTTGGCCAAGAATAAGCCTCAGTACTGGACCCAGCTGAGCATGTGCATGGCTCCTGCACATCAGGAGGTTATTCGCTTTCTGGTGTTGCATAATCTGCATGATGTGGTCGTGTTGGGGTTGCCATGGCTACAAGTCCATAATCCAGTATTAGATTGGAAATCCATGTCGGTATCCAGCTGGGGTTGTCAGGGGGTACATGGTGATGTTCCATTTCTGTCAATTTCGTCATCCACCCCTTCTGAGGTTCCAGAGTTCTTGTCTGATTACCGGGATGTATTTGATGAGCCCAAGTCCGATGCCCTACCTCCGCATAGGGATTGTGATTGTGCTATCAATTTGATTCCTGGTAGTAAGTTACCAAAAAGCCGATTGTTTAATTTATCTGTGCCTGAGCACGCCGCTATGCGCAGTTATGTGAAGGAGTCCCTGGAGAAGGGGCATATTCGCCCGTCATCGTCGCCATTAGGAGCAGGGTTCTTTTTTGTAGCCAAGAAGGATGGTTCACTGAGACCTTGTATAGATTACCGCCTTCTAAATAAGATCACGGTTAAATTTCAGTACCCCTTGCCGTTGTTATCTGATTTGTTTGCTCGGATTAAGGGGGCTAGTTGGTTCACCAAGATAGATCTTCGCGGTGCGTATAATCTTGTGCGAATTAAGCGAGGCGATGAATGGAAAACTGCATTTAATACGCCCGAGGGTCATTTTGAGTATCTAGTAATGCCATTCGGACTTGCCAATGCTCCATCAGTGTTTCAGTCCTTTATGCATGACATCTTCCAAGAGTACCTGGATAAATTCCTGATTGTGTACTTGGATGACATTTTGATCTTCTCGGATGATTGGGAGTCTCATGTGAAGCAGGTCAGAACGGTTTTTCAGGTCCTGCGTGCTAATTCTTTGTTTGTGAAGGGATCAAAGTGTCTCTTTGGTGTGCAGAAGGTTTCATTTTTGGGGTTCATCTTTTCCCCTTCTACTATCGAGATGGATCCTGTTAAGGTCCAAGCCATCCATGATTGGACTCAGCCGACATCTCTGAAAAGTCTGCAAAAGTTCCTGGGCTTTGCTAATTTTTATCGTCGCTTCATCTGCAATTTTTCTAGTATTGCTAAACCATTGACCGATTTGACCAAGAAGGGTGCTGATGTGGTCAATTGGTCTTCTGCTGCTGTGGAAGCTTTTCAAGAGTTGAAGCGTCGCTTTTCTTCTGCCCCTGTGTTGTGTCAACCAGATGTTTCGCTTCCGTTCCAGGTCGAGGTTGATGCTTCTGAGATTGGAGCAGGGGCTGTTTTGTCGCAGAGAGGTTCTGATTGCTCAGTGATGAAACCGTGCGCCTTCTTTTCCAGAAAATTTTCGCCTGCTGAGCGAAATTATGATGTGGGCAACCGAGAGTTGCTGGCCATGAAGTGGGCATTCGAGGAGTGGCGTCATTGGCTTGAAGGAGCTAAGCATCGCGTGGTGGTCTTGACTGATCATAAGAACTTGACTTATCTCGAGTCCGCCAAGCGGTTGAATCCTAGACAAGCTCGTTGGTCGTTGTTTTTTGCCCATTTTGACTTTGTGATCTCATACCTTCCGGGCTCTAAAAATGTGAAGGCGGATGCTCTGTCTAGGAGTTTTGTGCCCGACTCTCTGGGTGTATCTGAGCCGGCGGGTATCCTCAAAGAGGGAGTAATTGTGTCTGCCATCTCCCTTGATTTGCGGCGAGTGCTGCAAAAATTTCAGGCTAATAAACCTGATCGTTGTCCAGCGGAGAAACTGTTTGTCCCTGATAGGTGGACGAATAAAGTTATCTCTGAGGTTCATTGTTCGGTCTTGGCTGGTCATCCTGGAATCTTTGGTACCAGAGAGTTAGTGGCTAGATCCTTTTGGTGGCCATCTCTGTCGCGGGATGTGCGTACTTTTGTACAGTCCTGTGGGATTTGTGCTTGGGCTAAGCCCTGCTGTTCTCGTGCCAGTGGGTTGCTTTTGCCCTTGCCAGTCCCGAAGAGGCCTTGGACACATATCTCTATGGATTTTATTTCAGATCTTCCCGTTTCTCAAAAGATGTCAGTCATTTGGGTGGTCTGTGATCGCTTTTCTAAGATGGTCCATTTGGTACCCTTGTCTAAATTGCCTTCCTCCTCTGATTTGGTGCCATTGTTCTTCCAGCATGTGGTTCATTTACATGGCATTCCAGAGAATATCGTTTCTGACAGAGGTTCCCAGTTTGTTTCGAGGTTTTGGCGAGCCTTTTGTGGTAGGATGGGCATTGACTTGTCTTTTTTCTCGGCTTTCCATCCTCAGACTAATGGCCAGACCGAACGAACCAATCAGACCTTGGAAACATATCTGAGATGCTTTGTTTCTGCTGATCAGGATGACTGGGTGTCCTTTTTGCCTTTGGCTGAGTTCGCCCTTAATATTCAGGCTAGCTCGGCTACCTTGGTTTCGCCATTTTTCTGCAACTCTGGGTTCCATCCTCGTTTCTTGTCAGGACAGGTTGAGTCTTCGGACTGTCCTGGTGTGGATACTGTGGTGGACAGGTTGCAGCAGATTTGGACTCAGGTAGTGGACAATTTGACCTTGTCCCAGGAGAAGGCTCAACGTTTTGCTAATCGCAGACGCTGTGTGGGTCCCCGACTTCGTGTTGGGGATCTGGTTTGGTTATCTTCTCGTCATATTCCTATGAAGGTTTCCTCTCCTAAGTTTAAACCTCGTTTCATTGGTCCGTATAGGATTTCTGAGGTTCTTAATCCTGCGTCTTTTCGTCTGACCCTTCCAGATTCTTTTTCCATACATAACGTATTCCATAGGTCATTGTTGCGGAGATACGTGGCACCTATGGTTCCGTCTGTTGACCCTCCTGCCCCGGTTTTGGGGGAGGGGGAGTTGGAGTATATTGTGGAGAAGATTTTGGATTCTCGTGTTTCAAGACGGAAACTCCAGTATCTGGTTAAGTGGAAGGGTTATGCTCAGGAAGATAATTCCTGGGTCTTTGCCTCTGATGTCCATGCCCCAGATCTTGTTCGTGCCTTTCATGTGGCTCATCCTGGTCGGCCTGGGGGTTCTGGTGAGGGTTCGGTGACCCCTCCTCAAGGGGGGGGTACTGTTGTGAATTCTGTGGCAGAGCTCCCTCCTGTGGTCGCAAGTGGTACTTCGGCTGATTCTCTCTGTAAGCTTCCGTTGGTGGAGGGAAGTGGTACTGCGGCTTCTGAGTTTCCTCCCTCAGGTGATGTGGTGAGGTCGTTAGGTGCTGCTCTACTTAACTCCACCTAGTGCTTTGATCCTGGCTTCCTGTCAATGTTCCAGTATTGGACTTGTTTTCCTCCTGGATCGTTCCTGTGGCCTGCTGCTCTGCATAGCTAAGTTTTCCTTTGCTATTTTGTATGCTTTTCTTCTGTCCAGCTTATCTATTTGTTTGCTGGAAGCTCTGGGACGCAGAGGGTGTACCTCCGTGCCGTTAGTTCGGTACGGAGGGTCTTTTTGCCCCCTTTGCGTGGTTTTTAGGGTTTTGTGTTGACCGCAAAGTTACCTTTCCTATCCTCGCTCTGTTCAGAAAGTCGGGCCTCACTTTGCTAAATCTATTTCATCTCTACGTTTGTCTTTTCATCTTACTCACAGTCATTATATGTGGGGGCCTGCCTTTTCCTTTGGGGTATTTCTCTGAGGCAAGGTAGGCTTATTTTCTATCTTCAGGCTAGCTAGTTTCTCAGGCTGTGCCGAGTTGCATAGGTAGCGTTAGGCGCAATCCACGGCTGCCTCTAGTGTTGTTGGATAGGATTAGGGATTGCGGTCAACAGAGTTCCCACGTCTCAGAGCTCGTTCTATGTTTTTGGATTATTGTCAGATCACTGTATGTGCTCTGACCTCTATGTTCACTGTGGTACTGAGTTGCCTAATCATAACACTGAGGTAAGAAGAAGCTGCTCACACTACTTTACACACTGTCGTTCGTATCTAATACTGGAGATACTAATAATAATGATGTATCTTCCGACTGTTTCTACGTTGTGGTCTACATACATGACCTGTCACAGTGCCCTTCATATTGTAAACAATAAGTCACAGTGTATCACTCTGGACATTGTTTCTTCTATATACACTAATCACAATTAAATTATAACAACAAGGAAAACTTGTGGACTTATGGAAATTGCAGGATTGATAGACATGTTAATGACAGCATTTCAATTTCTTTAATATTGAGAATGAGCGCCACATGCAGAAATACACACTGTTACACACCTTGGCTGAGATCAATGAGGCTTAAGATGTTATCCTATAAACAAAGTTTGTTTTAATCAATAGATTTTTGTATAATAATAACTTGCACAATTGGATATGTTTAAAAAAAATTATGTGCTGAGATAATCTGATAAATGTTCCCCTACTGTGTACTGTGTAATGCCTGTGTCTGACCCTAGATGGACATGGTCTGATCATACCACAGCTCCTAGGCAGGGGAGGAAGTAAATAAGTATACAGATGTTACAGTATGGGATCACAAATAATTATTTCTTTGAGGTAAAACTTTCTTTAAAACCAGTCAACAGGCAGGGAAATGCTTTACCTCCCAAAAAGAATCAGCTGCGATCCCCTGCTGTGTGATCTGTATACTCTCTTTTGCTCCCTCCCCTGCTCAGAAGATACAGTATTGTCAGACTACATCCCTGTATAAGAACATTTCTTCTTTTAAAAATATCCAATTGTGGAAATTATTATTCCAAGATCTGTTGATTAAAATCAACTTGAAAATTAACTTTGTGGAAAAACCCTTTTAATGGTTTTCTGAGGAATGTTCTCTTACATTAAATGCACTTAGGCTCGTAAATCATCAAGATCTGCTGCTGACAGCTTCCTTTCCAATTGCTGACCAATGACGTCCAGATGAGCTTGATAGGAGACATATCTTGTGATGCTTCAGGGCATGGTCACAGATTCAAGCCACACAGACTCCTCATGTTGAAAAACAGCTCCTGGGACACTTTAGGGAAATATCCATACCACTGGTTTCACAATTATGCAGTGTAATCTTGAGCTCTTAGTGTACCTGGAACGAAGACTAGAGGGGTCTGGCTACCAAATATTATGCCATCTTACATCATAGTCCAAGAAGATGGACCTGTATGATGGTCCATTATGAAGGCATCTACATGGTGTTGCTCATCTAATCTCATTAGATTCAAAGAAAGGATTGCATTGATCCATTCTGAACCACAAATGTAATTGCACATCATATATTGAGCCTAAGACTTCAAAATTAAACAATGTCTAAACAAATTGTCAGAAGATGTTTGCATGATATTGGGCTATGAGCCAAACATTAAGCTTGAGTAGTTCCATTGACCTCAGAGCACCAAATTTCATGGCTATCATAGTGCAGAGCAAGATGTCAATTAAGGCTGAAAACAAGGTCTAGGCCCTTCAGCAATGCATTATGCTTTTGTCTTGACCAAAATTATAGCCAAAGATTGGTCTGGAGGATACCATGTGGGCAACGCTATGAATAATAGCATCATAGAATGATAGAGTTGGAAGGGACCTCCTGGGTCATCTAGTCCAACCCCTTGCTCAAAGCAGGATTCACTAATTGTCTAGATGTCTGTCCAGCCACGGTTTGAAGACTTCCATGGAAGGAGAACTCACCACATCTCGTGGCAGCCTGTTCCACTCATTGGTCACCCTAACTGTCAAAAAGTTTTTTTCTATTATCTAATCTGTGTCTCCTCCAATTCAGTTTCATCCCATTGCTTCTAGCCTTTCCTTGTGCAAATGAGAATAAAGATGATCCTTTTACAATGTGACAGCCCTTGAGATATTTGTAGACAGCTATTAAGTCTCCGCTCAGTCTTCTTTTTTGCAAGCTAAACATTCCCAAATCCTGTAACCGTTCCTCACAGGACATGGTTTGCAGACCGGACACCATTCTGGTCGCTCTTCTCTGAACTTGCTCCAGTTTGTTGATGTCTTTTTAAAATGTGGTGCCCAAAACTGGACACAGAATTCCAGATGAGGTCGGATCAAAGAGCAGTAGAGGGCAATAATGGCATTGCGTGATCTTCTGTTAATACATCCCAGAATTGCATTTGCCTTTTTGCTGCATCACACTGTTGACTCATGTTCAGTTTATGATCTATTAGTATACCCAATCTTTTTCACATGTGCTGTTGCTTTGCCCTATTCTTCCCATTATGTATATGCTTTTTCATTTTTATTGCCCAGATGTAGTACTTTGCATTTTTCCTTGTTAAAACCCATTCTGTTAGTTGCTGCCCGCTGCTCCAGTTTATTTATATATTTTTTAATCCTCTCTCTCTCTTCTCTAGTATGAGCTATCCCTTAAAGCTCTGTGTCATCAGCAAATTTAATCAGTGTTACCTCAATTCCTTCATCTAAATCATTGATAAAGATGTTGAATAATACAGGGCCCTGGACAGAACCCTGTGGTACCCCACTTGAGACATTCTTCCCACTGTATGTGCAGCCATTTATGACCATTCTTTGGGTTCGATCACTGTCAACGTGAAAGCTTCCCATGAGACATTTTTCAACATAACCATAGGCAACATGTTTCTGGTGCTACTTTAAGTAGCCTATGTGTCCTAAACATGCTACCTTGGCCTTCAGCGTCTCCAGAGTTGTCTCTCATCGAGCACATCTGGGAAGTCATCAGTCAGTAATTTTAAACAGAGCTGCCAGCAGCGGAGCTTTATGATTTGCCCAAGTGCAATCAACGTGGCAGAACATTCTTCAGACAAGCATGAATTACCTCAATAACAGCAGCCAAGGCTGTAAGTGCCGGGATTTCTGAACATGGTACTCATACTCAATACAAAATAAATCGAGATGTTTTGAAAACTTTGTTTCCATTTTGTCATCATGCACATACAGTATTCATATCATTAACATGTCTACCCCCATGCTGTAATTTCCATACATTTTCCATATATATTTTCCTTCTTGGTGGTGTAATTGAAATATTTGAGACGTGTGTGTATATAATTATATGTTTACTCATGTCTGTGCTGACATTGCAAAAAATGATCCATATGCTATGGCTATATATATATACTAGATGGTGGCCCGATTCTAACGCATCGAGTATCCTAGAATAAGCATGCACAAGTAGTATAATGCACAGCCCACGTAGTATATTGCCCAGCGACGTAGTATATTGCCCAGCCACGTAGCATATTGCACAGCCCACATAGTATATTGCCCAGCCACGTAGTATATTGCCCAGCAACGTAGTATATTGCTCAGCCACGTAGTATATTGCCCAGCCACGTAGTATATTGCCCAGTGACATAATATATTGGCCAGCCACGTAGTATATTGCCCAGTGAAGTAGTATATTGCCCAGCCACGTAGTATATTGCCCAGTTACGTAGTATATTGCCTAGTGACGTAGCATATTGCGCAGCCACGTAGTATATTGCCCAGCCATGTAGTATATTGCCCAGTGACATAGTATATTGCCCAGTGATGTAATATATTGGCCAGCCACGTAGTATATTGCCCAGTGACGTAGTATATTGCCCAGCCACATAGTATATTGCCTAGTGACATAGTGTATTGCCCAGCCACGTAGTATATTGCCCAGTTACATAGTATATTGCCCAGTTACATAGTATATTGCCCAGTCACATAGTATATTGCCTAGTGACATAATATATTGGCCAGCCACGTAGTATATTGCCCAGCAACGTAGTATATTGCTCAGCCACGTAGTATATTGCCCAGCCACGTAGTATATTGCCCAGTGACATAATATATTGGCCAGCCACGTAGTATATTGCCCAGTGAAGTAGTATATTGCCCAGCCACGTAGTATATTGCCCAGTTACGTAGTATATTGCCTAGTGACGTAGCATATTGCGCAGCCACGTAGTATATTGCCCAGCCATGTAGTATATTGCCCAGTGACATAGTATATTGCCCAGTGATGTAATATATTGGCCAGCCACGTAGTATATTGCCCAGTGACGTAGTATATTGCCCAGCCACGTAGTATATTGCCTAGTGACATAGTGTATTGCCCAGCCACGTAGTATATTGCCCAGTTACATAGTATATTGCCCAGTTACATAGTATATTGCCTAGTGACGTAGTATATTGCCCAGCCACGTAGTATATTGCCCAGTTATGTAGTATATTGTGCAGCCACGTAGTATATTGCCCAGTGACGTAGTATATTGCGCAGCCGCGTAGTATATTGCCCAGTTACGTAGTATATTGCGCAGCCACGTAGTATATTGCCCAGTTACATAGTATATTGCGCAGCCACGTAGTATATTGGCCAGTCACGTAGTATATTGCCCAGCCAGGTTTGTCACAGGTGAAAAAATAAAAAATAAACATATACTCAACTTTCCGAGGGAGCCCTTGTAGTCCACGGCAGGTTCCGGTCCCAGTGTTGGTATTAGCGCAGGACCTGTGATGACGTTGCGGTCACATGACCGTGACGTCATGGCAGGTCTTTGTAGCGCAGGCACGCAGGGCCTGTGATGACGTTGCGGTCACATGACCGTGACGTCATGGCAGGTCCTTCTGCCACCCGGAACCTGCAATGGAAGATGGCAGCCGGCGCGAGCTGAAACGGAGGGTGAGAATAGCAGATTTTTTTTTTTATTATTATTTTTAACATTACAGTTTTTACTATTGATGCCACATAAGCAGCGCCAATAGTAAAAAGTTGGGGACACACAGGGTTAATAGCGGCGGTAACGGAGTGCATAACGCGGTCCGCTACCGCCGGCATTAACCCTGTGTTAGCGGTGACCGGAGGGGAGTATGGGGGCAACAGGCACTGACTGCGGGGAGTATGGAGCGGCCATTTTCTTCCAAACTGTGCCCGTCGCTGATTGGTCGCGGCAGCCATGACAGGCAGCTGGCGAGACCAATCAGCAAATGAATAACCGTGACAGAAGGACAGACAGACAGAAGTGACCCTTAGGCAATTATATATATAATATATATACAGTATATATATTTGTAGATTTATAGATATTTTTGCACTTTCAGCATATTGTTTGTGCATGTTATTATTATCTTTTTAGATTTTGAGCATTTTGTTTTCTCGCTTCTCCAATCTCAGGTCATAGTAAAACATGATCTTCTGTCGTAACAATGTCCTGGGAGGTTTACTGCTGTTTTGATGGAAGAGCTTTATGATTGCCGCCATTCTGTAACCACTGGGAAATAGAAGGACAGATCTCTATCCCTTTGTAAATAATTAATGTTTCCATTCAAATACCGCAAGCAGAGTTTTTAAAAAACAAGAAAATTTGATATAAAATAATGATATATTAAGAAATTGTGTAACATATCATACAATGGTTCAGCGTCATGTACTGATGATGATTGATGGGTACGAGCCACATATGTGAGGACTGGACAGGAAAACACGGACTTAAGAGTATAAATAAGCAGAACGTGTGTTTAGGTTACATTAGCTCACGGAATTTGGTGTAATAACTTGGAGAAAGCTTTTCCTAACCATCATGACAACATTGAGCTCTTAAAAAGCAAGACATTTTACAACAATTTCTCAGATTGGAAGGAAATGCTCAGTGTCACCTATCCCATTACTGTATAGCAGCATTATAGAGGTGCATGGGATATAACTATTGCTGCCATTGTTTCTAAACAGAATGGACAGAACTTGAACAATTTAATCAAGATCCCAAACAAGACACAATATAATAAGTGTGAGAAGATCATCCAAAATGGTTTCATATATTCTCCATGTAGAAATGTAATATTTTCCTTTATTACTTGTTAGTATTTTAAGATCTCGCTGCCTCGGGGTAATCCTTGACTCTGATCTCTCCTTCAAACCGCATATCCAAGCCCTTTCCACTTCCTGCCGCCTTCAACTCAAAAATATTTCACGGATCCGTACATTCCTAAACCAATAATCTGCAAAAACCCTAGTCCATGCCCTCATCATCTCCCGCCTCGACTACTGTAACCTCCTGCTCTGTGGCCTCACCTTGAACACTCTCGCACCCTCGAACTCTCGCAATCTATTCTAAACTCTGCTGCCCGACTAATCCACCTGTCCCCCTGCTATTCCCCGGCCTCTCCCCTCTGTCAATCCTTTCACTGGCACCCCATTACCCAGAGACTCCAGTACAAAAGCCTACCCATGACATACAAAGCCATCCACAACCTGTCTCCTCCATACATCTGTGACCTCGTCTCCTGTTACTTTCCTGCATGCAACCTCCGATCCTCACAAGATCTCCTTCTCTACTCCCCTCTTATCTCCTCTTCCCAGAATCGCATACAAGATTTCTCTCGCGCATCACCCCTACTCTGGAACTCTCTACCACAACATATTAGACTCTCGTCTACCATCGAAACATTCAAAATGAACCTGAAGACCCACCTCTTCCGACAAGCCTACAACCTGCAGTAACCACCGATCGACCAAACCGCTGCACGACCAGCTCCACCCTCGCCTACTGTATCCTCACCCATCCCTTGTAGATTGTGAGCCCTCGCGGGCAGGGTCCTCTCTCCTCCTGTACCAGTTGTGACTTGTATTGTTCAAGATTATTGTACCTGTTTTTATTGTGTATACCCCTCCTCACATGTAAAGCGCCATGGAATAAATGGCGCTATAATAATAAATAATAATAATATTTTACAAAAAAAGGAACTGTTATGGATTAAGAAGATCCCCTTACTGACTTATTAAATACTAATATACCTCCCTGAAATTCTAAATGCAGAGCATGTTGTCTTGGAAGTGTGTGTTATGTCATTCAACTGTTATTCCTCTTGGAAATACACAAATTTTCTCTTCAGAGACGAAAAGGATAAGAACTCTAGTACCACTTATTAGGTTAGGGTCACACGAGAGTATCTTCTCACATCTGCAAGAATAGGGTGGATAATGCAAATTACACTCTGTGCCGGTGATGGTAGTTCCCTTTGCACCACTCCACAGGTTATGTGTTTCTTTGGGGAAACTTCCCATAGGGTTACCACCAGCAAATTCAGAGACAAATTGTTTCCAAGGCACCAGAGGGATGATTCTTTTCCTTTATTCATCCAAAACGCACGATAAAAGCAACATTTTGGCCGGCAAGTGTGTTTTTTCAAGCATTAACAAAATGACAGAACTCTCTAGTGCCCGGGAAATGATTTTTTTTCTGCAAATTACAGTCTGATCACAATCTGATCAGTGGGATTGTAAGGAGATAAAAAAAGTGAGAAGATGCACACAGTTAATGCCTAACAGAGTGTCTGCGAGAGAACACCACCTTTTGCTGGTCAAAGGTTATTATTATTATTATTTATTGTTATAGCACCATTTATTCCATGGCGCTTTACATGTGAGGAGGGGTATACATAATAAAAACAAGTACAATAATCTTAAACAATACAAGTCATGACTGGTACAGGAGGAGAGAGGACCCTGCCCGCGAAGACTCACAATCTACAAGGGATGGGTGAGAATACAGTAGGTGAGGATAGAGCTGGTAGTGCAGCGGTTTGGTCGATCGGTGGTTACTGCAGGTTGTAGGCTTGTCGGAAGAGGTCGGTCTTCAGGTTCTTTTTGAAGGTTTCGATGGTAGGTGAGAGTCTGATGTGTTGTGGTAGAGGGTTCCAGAGTAGGGGGGATACGCAAGAGATATCTTGTATACAATTGTGGGAAGAGGAGATAAGAGAGAAGTAGAGAAGGAGATCTTGTGAGGATCGGAGGTTGCGTGTAGGTAAGTACCAGGAGACAAGGTCACAGATGTATGGAGGAGACAGGTTGTGGATGGCTTTGTATGTCATGGTTAGGCTTTTGTACTGGAGTCTCTGGGTAATGGGGAGCCAGTGAAGGGATTGACAGAGGGAAGAGGCCGGGGAATAGTGGGGGGACAGGTGGATTAGTCGGGCAGCAGAGTTTAGAATAGATTGGAGGGGTGCGAGAGTGTTCGAGGGGAGACCACAGAGCAGGAGGTCGCAGTTGTCAAGGCGAGAGATGATGAGGGCATGGACTAGGGTTTTTTCAGATTCTAGATGCAGATGCAGATGATAGAGAAAGGAAAAGCAGAAAGAATTAAATTGGCAGGAACTGAAGAGTGAAGTGCTTGCTCCCGCAGGGAAGGCATGGAAGGAGACGCCAGTTCAAGTGACAGCTGTGGTGCAGTTAATAGTTACGAAAGGCCTGGGAGAGCCAAGATGGGGAGTAGATGGCACCTCGACTTGTAGCAGGATGATTGTGTGAGGAGCAGTGTAGGCCTTTAGCTGCCACTACAAGAGACCAGACCCAAGTAAAGGAATAGAGAAGATCGGAGAGAGAGATAAGATCCAAGTGAATACCCGAAAGAGACCAGATCCAAGTGAAGACTCGAGAGAGACCTTAAGAAAGAGGCATGGGAGTTAGTAGTATTGGCCTTCCACATTCTTATTTTGGCTGTGGATCATGACAGGTTACATGGGACATAATCATATAGTACAAAATGTGACACCACTAATAATCTACTGGGTGTGACATTTACTTAATAAACTTATAAAATCAAAACAATTAAAAATCTGTAAAAGAAAAAAAGAGCAAGGAGAGCATGAAAACTGCTTTTTTTTCTCATCTGGATCACTTTGACTTTAGAAGAACTGCTTTGGGGATTAAAGAGCAAAGGTTTGGAAAGTTGGGGCTTTTTACAGCTCAATAGGCTCAGATCCAAGGAAGCAATTACAACAGCATGGACGGAGGAATCATTTCCAGCTTGATTTATATATGTTGAAACTTTTTCCTTTATCAAATATTATTTTTCATCTTTTAACACAAGCATTAAATTTAGAATTCTGACTTGCATTTTATGTCATTTTACCGCAATTCCCAGAAAACAAATTGCTTCTTGGGTCATAATGGATAAGTGCTGCAATTAATATAAATGATTACCAAGAATGATAATTAGGTTTCCAATTTTACTTCTGTCATCACATTTTGGATGATTGCATGTAATAATCTAGTAACTGTTATGAGATCCTTACTGGTTACATGAGTTACTGCAGAATTTTGGATACGCTATCATTGATTGGTTGGGTCCCAAAGGTTGGATTGGAGGGGTTGTAGTTGCTAAAATGTTGTGCTTTGTTCACTGCTCTTCCAGCTCGAGCGAGACCCCATTTGACCGAGCTGCAATCGAAGACACATCCACATAACAGAAGTGCCACTATGTCTAGAAAGACAATGCCAAATAGATCAAGACGCTGGAAGGGATCAACTTCATTAAACATCAAAATGTCTTACTTTGTTCAGATATATTAAAACATTGAATGAGCCAACAATCTTGTTGGCCATAGCGGGTCATAGCTTCACCAGTCACATATTGTAAGATTGGCCATTGCTAGAACATCGATGGATGTTTTTAAAAAGCCCCCTATTGAAATAGAAGTGTGATGAGAAGATAGCTACTTCTGTCCTCATTGTTGTTGCCATATTACAACTCTTCTCAGAGGGAAGTCCAAGAAAGCAAAATAGGTGGTCTACCTATGACAAAGATATTAGATGCAATCAAGGCGATGGTAGCTAATGAGAAAAAAACTCAGAAGATCCCTGTCGGAAAGATACAGTGGTCAAGCATAGGCACTCATCCTTGCTTCATTTATTTTCTATAAATTTTCTAGAAAAATCTAAATACATTCTTGTTACCCACCCACAACAGATGAGCATGGCAGGTGCTGCCCTGACATGTTGGAAGGTACAGTTTTGCAAAACCTCAAGAATAGCAATTTAGGGAGCACTTCCCTACTGAATATAATAATAATGGAGAAATAAGTTTCTATGTATTTGTAAAATAAATATATGTGCAATTTAATGATAAGGTTACCAAAATATTCAAGTTTGTAAGCAAATCTAAGTATCTTGCATTCAAAAATCTCCGGGGAAATAGTATTTGGATTCAGTTTAATTCTTAAATCCAAATTATTTTTAGATTCCAAAACAAAACGCTTTAATGTAGAACTTGTCCTTGAAAAAAAGTTCAGCCATTTATTACTCCGTTATTTGCCGATGAGTAGAAAAGTATGAAAATATATGAATGTGAGAATTTTTTTTTACAGATTAATTAGGATACTTTTTAACATATAATGCCAGATGTCTATTTTCTCTGCCATGAGATGTGAATGAACAAATGAATTTAAAGGGGTCTTCCTGTAGGAAAACATTATCAACTGAGTACTGAGATCTCCACAGGCTGCCGAAATAGCTGACTTGTTTGAATGGAGTGGTGGCTAAACATGAGCTCTTTGGGACTGATAAAGAATGTACTCCCTCCATCAGTTCCATGGTGAATGAGTGATGCTTTAGTGCATATGACCACCGCTGCATTGAAATTCTAGGCAAAACCGCTGTTGATTGGTGGGGTCCAATCCACATTGGGATCCTGTGGACAATTGATGACATGTTTCTACAGGAATACCCTATTAAGGAATAATAATAGGTGGCAAGTACTTTTTTACATGGACCATATTAGGGTTATAGAACTGTTAAAGTTATGTAATAAATGCAAAAACGTAATAGGGTCTTATCCAAATAGTAGAGAGGAAACAAAGGTAAATGTGTTAGTTGTCGAGTTCCTGCCTCTGCACAGGGGGAATCTGGAACCATGTCCTCTGCGGTCTCCTATTCTCCCTCAGCTGCAGGGGATCCTGCTCAGCAGAGATGTCAGTCCCAGCATCTTGCTCAGGCTGATGTTGTGCGCCTGGTTACTGCTGCCCTCCCAGGTCCAGATATTGTAACCAGAATTAGTCAGCGGCTAGCAGACATTCCTGGGACTAAGTCCTTTTTGTGCCTACTGAGTATGCCCGTGAGATGACCACTCATTGGTGGTCGGAGGTCACATGTGTTATGACCTGGTGGTTAGGAGCACCCGGAATGACCTGATAGTTAAACCTCATACAGGACGAGCTCTGGGATGTGGGTGCTCTGCTGACCGCAAGCCCTAATCCTATCACACACACTAAAAATAGCCGTGGAGCGCTCCTGACGCTCCCTAGGCGCCTCGTCACAGCCTAAGGACTGGCTAGCCCTAGAGATAGAAAATAAAGCCTACCTTGCCTCAGAGAAATTCCCCAAAGGTAAAGGAAGCCCCCCACATATATTGACTGTGAGTAAAGATGGAAGTCACAAACGCAGAGATGAAACAGGTTTCAGCAAAGGGAGGCCAGACTTACTAAATAGACAGAGGATAGGAAAGGTAACTTTGCGATCTGCACAAAAACCTACAAAAGACCACGCAGAGTGTGCAAAAAAGACCTCCGCACCGACTCACGGTGCGGAGGGGCCACTCTGCATCCCAGAGCTTCCAGCTAGCAAGGCAAAATCATGATAACCAGCTGGACAAGAAAACAATGAACAAATAATGACTATCAGGAACTTAGCTTCTGCAGGAGAAGGCAGGTCACCAGAGAGATCCAGGAGCGAACAGAACCAATGCAAAAACATTGACAGCTGGCATGGAGTAACGATCTGAGAGGAGTTAAATAGAGTAGCCAACCAAAGGATAACCCACGTCACCTGTGTAAGGAACCTCAGAAGCAGCAACTTCACTCATAGCCACCAGAGGGAGCCCATAGACAGAACTCGCCGAAGTACCATTCACGACCACAGGAGGGAGTTTGACAACAGAATTCACAACACACATGCACAAGTCCTCAAGCGGCTCTGGTTAGTCCACTGGTAAGGTCCCGGAGGGCTGCGACTATAAAAGGTTTGCATGGCCGCTCGGCCATGCGCTAGTATAATCCGAAATCGTGGTGTGTGTGGATGCATGTATGATTCTGGTGAAAGCTCCTAATTATCCCCTTCCCTAGCGTTGCTGTCTGAGTCTGGGTGTTTTGAGCTAGTACAGCGCCAGTTAGTGCATACCTGCACAGTGCGCGATTACCAAAGTCAACTAGTGGCGTTTGCCAGTGCGACGTCAGTGCACTTTATTCTCCTAGTTAGGGTGGTTAGTGGCTTTCGCCAGCATGATGCTATGCGCACTCAGTGGGCTAAATTTATTATTTAGAATTGTCTAGGCATCGCAGGTGCGATGCCGTGCGCTTAGTGGGTCTAGACTGAGGGACTCTAACCCCGCATCCTTGGGACTGAGTCCTGTGACTGTACACTAGCGCTCATTCTGCTGTGCTCTGTGAGGTTTAACAGGGTATGGCATTCATATTCTGCGGTACTGTGGCTCGGTGAGGCTTCACAGTCCATCTCAGTACATACCCAGTGATGTTAACCCATGTGTGTTCATTACTATACCGCCATATAGTGTCTGCCATTACTAAGCAGCAGGTTACATCTCTGCATTTACCATCCTTTTACTATTTGGAGCGTTCCGCCAGCCTTAACAAAATGTGCTCATCTTGTGAGATTGTTTGTGACACAACCCCTAAAAGTGCATGAATTCCAGCTTCTTCAGCTTCCACAGTGATGTATACAAATTATGCTAGGGAAGAAGGAAATATCCTGCTCTGCTGCATAACAATGACAAACCAAGACAAGAATGGAGGAATGGTGGTTTAATGTCAACACGTTTAAGAGTCACTGTGATACTTCTTCAGGACAACCATAGATAGAGCTATTATCTGTGGTCATCCTGAAGAAGAAGCCAGAGTGACTCTGAAACGCATTGGCATTAAACTACCATTCCTCCATTCTTGTCTTGGATCAACATTGTTAATCAGCAGCGCAGGATACTTCCATCTTCCCTAGCATAATTTGTTAATTAAAGTCATCTCTGAGCAGACATCTGACCACCGTGTCCAGCCATTGATTAAAATGAGTGACCCATACGATTTCAAAGTGAAAAAAAAAGCAAGTGAAGCTAACAGGGGATAAAGAGTTAAGGAATCTGTTATCAGTGTTCCCAATCAAGAATTGAGAAAAACATAACTCCTATTATTAATGTAATATTAAACCTAAACATGTGCTATCTTGTCTTATCTATTGCTGTTATATTCATAGGACATCACTTTATGGTTACTCTGTGACCTCTAAATAATCTTGAGAGTAAAGAGTTGCAGCAGGGTGTTACCTGTGAACGGATTTGCGATGCAGTTCCTTGCACTGTGTATTAAAAATCAGTGAAGGCGACATGGGGTTTGACCAACACTGGCCCCATCATTTCCCGAATTAGTTGTAAAGGTCAGAACAATGCTGATCATAAAGTGAAGACCTACCATGTTTTAAAAACCTGCATGATGTAAAAGGAAACCAAATATAAAACTTCTCAATTATATAAAATTAAAAATAAGATGGATTCCAGTGTATATAGCAATTGCAGAAGGCTGTAAACAGCAACTGAGGTATATACTGTCAGTGTGTTGAGACTTTATGTGTATCGAATGTAGTTAGAAAATTGTGTCTCCAGGAGTCCGGATGCCACATTGGCAACGCCTTCCTTATGGGAGGATGATGTCATGCCTGGAGGTAAGGAGGATCCCCTTAGCAGGTAATACAAACATGCAACAACTTCCTGACTCCAGGCCAGAAGGGGGAGCTCTAAACCAGGTTACAGGGTAGCTTCCCTATAAGTTCTGGTCTGGAGGCGGGGTTAGTGAGTTTTGTGTGAGACACTGAAGGGAATGGAAGCACGTGAGGAGAGAGACTGGGAATGGAGTTATAACTGAGCTCTTCCCAGGATTAAGCGTAAAAGAAACCGGACATTAGAGTCCGTGGTTGCACGGGTACTAAAGGGCCAGCAACTAGAACTGGAGGGCAGGAGATTGCAGGTCTCCTGGCCCATCTGACACCTGGAGGCACCACAGCAAATCAGGAGCCTGGGGCTGCCAGTGAGAAAACAGTGTCCATGCAAGGCTCATGCTGTCAACCATACAGGTTAAGAGAAACAGACACTAAGAGGAACTTGTCTAAAGCGTCAGGCAGCAAGGGACAGAGAGCACAGCTCAAAAGTAAGGCTTCTGAACCCACCTGGCTAAGTGGATGTCAAGATACTCTCAGGCTGCCCAGACCCCATCTGTATCCTGTGCCCTGGACTGCACCTGCAATTTCACCAGTAAAAGGTAAAGGAAACTGCAATACCTGTGTCCTCCAATTATTTCCTGCACCCTCAGTCCTGCACCCCACCATATATCATCCCTTACCAACTGCACCGGTAGCCCTGGGGACTAAGCTCTACCTGTGGGGAGCTATACCAACTCTGCTGCAACTTCATCAGCCCCTGTGGTCCCCTTTAAGCAGCGTCGGCGATCCCTGGCCGAGTACCACAGGTGGGATCATGAACATTTCTCCATAGACTTTATTTCCCACTACACTTCTTCCTCTATAATTGCACGCCCAGGGCCATGAACCGGGTCACCGAAGCCATGACCTTCCCCTCTAAGTACCGCCGGACCCAGCCCGAGTACCCCACGTTCCTAGCGGGCGCTCCAAAATCAGATTAACTCTTCTTTTTCAGATTAACGTTTACAAGCAGCTATGTCCTCTTCTTGCTGATTAATCTCTTAGAAACAGATGTATCCTCTTTTATTTGGCCTGTATAATTTGCAGGGACATATTATTACATGGCTGATATGCGATGTTATCAGCCAATATTGTTAGGTGTTGTATAACATTTTTCAGAATGAAATAAAATTCAGGTTTCTAGTGGGAAGGGAGGTAAAATGTCAGCAGATTTGCATGTCACAGGTTCATTGGCCATAGGATGCATTGGCAAATTAAGTAACTCTGTTTGGGATTCTCTTTTGGTAAATTTATTAGAAAAATAGGTAAAACATTGTATTCTATAGACAAGTGAGTCGAGAAGATGGTAAAGCATGCCAAATCCTGTCCAATCTGAGCTCAAGTATAATTCCAATACTGCATAGAATCGGCTAAGAATCAGATGTAGAGAAGAGACTCTCATTCGATTTTGTACTTCATAAAATTTGAGTAATCACTTTGTTCCTGTAATAGTGAGGGCAATCATTTATGAACATAACATGTATTTAACCAAAATCTTACAATTTCATCCACTGATACTTTTTATGTTTTTCTCAAAACCAATTGGTTCTTTTCAAGAGCTCTAAAGAATAACACAAGGTCTATGGCTTTGGTACTGCAAAACTGTTGATCAATGTGTTACCTAAAACAATAGTTGAAAAATACCAATGAATATGCGACTGTGAAAAGAGTTTTGTACAACTGGTAATTGAGCGTCCAAAAATGTTGTACACCCTTTGCCACATATAATCAAATTTGATCAAAATAAAAAATTCAAAAAAAGAAAATATTGTAGTTGTCTATACAGGGTGGGCCATTTATATGGATATATCTAAATAAAATGGAAATGGTTGGTGATATCAATTTCCTTTTTGTGGCACATTAGTATATGGGAGGGGGAAAACTTTTCAAGATGGGTGGTGACCATGGTGGCCATTTTGATGTCAGCCATTTTGGATCCAAGTTTATTTTTTTCAATGGGAAGAGGTTCATGTGACACATCAAACCTATTGAGAATTTCACAAGAAAAACAATGGTATGCTTGGTTTTAACGTAACTTAATTCTTTCATGAGTTATTTACAAGTTTATGACCACTTATAAAATGTGTTCAAAGTGCTGCCCATTGTGTTTGATTGTCAATGCAACCCTCTTCTCCCACTCTTGACACACTGATAGCAACACTGGTGGTGCACCATCTTGGTTGTCAGGTTGGAGCATTCCTACATGAACAGTTTCCTGGAAAGTGGATTGGTCATCGTGGGCCAGTTGAATGGCCACTAAGGTCTCCCGATCTGACCCCCTTAGACTTTTATCTTTTGGGGTCATCTGAAGGCAATTGTCTATGCTGTGAAGATACGACATGTGCAGCATCTGAAACAACGGATACTGGAAGCTTGTGCTAGCATTTCTTCTGCGATGTTGCTATCAGTGTGTCAAGAGTGGGAGAAGAGGGTTGCATTAACAATCCAACCCAATGGGCAGCACTTTGAACACATTTTATAAGTGGTCATAACCTTGTAAATAACTCAAGAAAAAATAAAGTTACGTTAAAACCAAACACACCATTGTTTTTCTTGTGAAATCCTCAATAAGTTTGATGTGTCACATGACCCTCTTCCCATTGAAAAAAAAACTTGGATCCAAAATGGCTGACTTCAAAATGGCCGCCATGGTCACCACCCATCTTGAAAAGTTTTCCCCCTCCCATATACTACTGTGCTACAAACAGGAAGCTGATATCACCAACCATACTCATTTTATATAGGTGTATCCATATTAATGAAGAGTTGGGGAAGAAAGTAAAGGAACTGGATGCACAGGTAATTTTTTCTTTTTTTTTTTCTTCTATCCTTCCAGTAGACGGGCATGGCACCAGGAGATGGAACAGGATCCTTGATGCAAACAACTGGCTAAGACGATGGTGCAGACAACAAGGATTTGGATTCCTGGACCACGGTGTGAATTACTGGTATGATGGACTCCTCGCCAGAGACGGACTACACCTCAACAAACCTGGGAAACACACATTCGCCAGAAGACTCGCTACACTCATCAGGAGGGCGTTAAACTAGAAGAAGAGGGGACGGGAAGAAAAACATTAGACTCGAACAAAGACGACCCAGGAAAACATACTCAGAAGGGAGGTAAGAACATTTCTAAAACAATCCACAGTGAGGAGATTGGAACAAAACAAAATCCTCTAAACTGCATGCTCGCAAACGCCAGAAGCCTGACAAACAAGATGGAAGAACTAGAAGCAGAAATATCTACAGGTAACTTTGACATAGTGGGAATAACCGAGACATGGTTAGATGAAAGCTATGACTGGGCAGTTAACTTACAGGGTTACAGTCTGTTTAGAAAGGATCGTAAAAATCGGAGAGGAGGAGGGGTTTGTCTCTATGTAAAGTCTTGTCTAAAGTCCACTTTAAGGGAGGATATTAGCGAAGGGAATGAGGATGTCGAGTCCATATGGGTTGAAATTCATGGAGGGAAAAATGGTAACAAAATTCTCATTGGGGTCTGTTACAAACCCCCAAATATAACAGAAAGCATGGAAAGTCTACTTCTAAAGCAGATAGATGAAGCTGCAACCCATAATGAGGTCCTGGTTATGGGGGACTTTAACTACCCGGATATTAACTGGGAAACAGAAACCTGTGAAACCCATAAAGGCAACAGGTTTCTGCTAATAACCAAGAAAAATTATCTTTCACAATTGGTGCAGAATCCAACCAGAGGAGCAGCACTTTTAGACCTAATACTATCTAATAGACCTGACAGAATAACAAATCTGCAGGTGGTTGGGCATTTAGGAAATAGCGACCACAATATTGTGCAGTTTCACCTGTCTTTCACTAGGGGGACTTGTCAGGGAGTCACAAAAACATTGAACTTTAGGAAGGCAAAGTTTGAACAGCTTAGAGATGCCCTTAATCTGGTAGACTGGGACAATATCCTCAGAAATGAGAATACAGATAATAAATGGGAAATGTTTAAGAACATCCTAAATAGGCAGTGTAAGCGGTTTATACCTTGTGGGAATAAAAGGACTAGAAATAGGAAAAACCCAATGTGGCTAAACAAAGAAGTAAGACAGGCAATTAACAGTAAAAAGAAAGCATTTGCACTACTAAAGCAGGATGGCACCATTGAAGCTCTAAAAAACTATAGGGAGAAAAATACTTTATCTAAAAAACTAATTAAAGCTGCCAAAAAGGAAACAGAGAAGCACATTGCTAAGGAGAGTAAAACTAATCCCAAACTGTTCTTCAACTATATCAATAGTAAAAGAATAAAAACTGAAAATGTAGGCCCCTTAAAAAATAGTGAGGAAAGAATGGTTGTAGATGACGAGGAAAAAGCTAACATATTAAACACCTTCTTCTCCACGGTATTCACGGTGGAAAATGAAATGCTAGGTGAAATCCCAAGAAACAATGAAAACCCTATATTAAGGGTCACCAATCTAACCCAAGAAGAGGTGCGAAACCGGCTAAATAAGATTAAAATAGATAAATCTCCGGGTCCGGATGGCATACACCCACGAGTACTAAGAGAACTAAGTAATGTAATAGATAAACCATTATTTCTTATTTTTAGTGACTCTATAGCGACAGGGTCTGTTCCGCAGGACTGGCGCATAGCAAATGTGGTGCCAATATTCAAAAAGGGCTCTAAAAGTGAACCTGGAAATTATAGGCCAGTAAGTCTAACCTCTATTGTTGGTAAAATATTTGAAGGGTTTCTGAGGGATGTTATTCTGGATTATCTCAATGAGAATAACTGTTTAACTCCATATCAGCATGGGTTTATGAGAAATCGCTCCTGTCAAACCAATCTAATCAGTTTTTATGAAGAGGTAAGCTATAGACTGGACCACGGTGAGTCATTGGACGTGGTATATCTCGATTTTTCCAAAGCGTTTGATACCGTGCCGCACAAGAGGTTGGTACACAAAATGAGAATGCTTGGTCTGGGGGAAAATGTGTGTAAATGGGTTAGTAACTGGCTTAGTGATAGAAAGCAGAGGGTGGTTATAAATGGTATAGTCTCTAACTGGGTCGCTGTGACCAGTGGGGTACCGCAGGGGTCAGTATTGGGACCTGTTCTCTTCAACATATTCATTAATGATCTGGTAGAAGGTTTACACAGTAAAATATCGATATTTGCAGATGATACAAAACTATGTAAAGCAGTTAATACAAGAGAAGATAGTATTCTGCTACAGATGGATCTGGATAAGTTGGAAACTTGGGCTGAAAGGTGGCAGATGAGGTTTAACAATGATAAATGTAAGGTTATACACATGGGAAGAGGGAATCAATATCACCATTACACACTGAACGGGAAACCACTGGGTAAATCTGACAGGGAGAAGGACTTGGGGATCCTAGTTAATGATAAACTTACCTGGAGCAGCCAGTGCCAGGCAGCAGCTGCCAAGGCAAACAGGATCATGGGGTGCATTAAAAGAGGTCTGGATACACATGATGAGAGCATTATACTGCCTCTGTACAAATCCCTAGTTAGACCGCACATGGAGTACTGTGTCCAGTTTTGGGCACCGGTGCTCAGGAAGGATATAATGGAACTAGAGAGAGTACAAAGGAGGGCAACAAAATTAATAAAGGGGATGGGAGAACTACAATACCCAGATAGATTAGCGAAATTAGGATTATTTAGTCTAGAAAAAAGACGACTGAGGGGCGATCTAATAACCATGTATAAGTATATAAGGGGACAATACAAATATCTCGCTGAGGATCTGTTTATACCAAGGAAGGTGACGGGCACAAGGGGGCATTCTTTGCGTCTGGAGGAGAGAAGGTTTTTCCACCAACATAGAAGAGGATTCTTTACTGTTAGGGCAGTGAGAATCTGGAATTGCTTGCCTGAGGAGGTGGTGATGGCGAACTCAGTCGAGGGGTTCAAGAGAGGCCTGGATGTCTTCCTGGAGCAGAACAATATTGTATCATACAATTATTAGGTTCTGTAGAAGGACGTAGATCTGGGTATTTATTATGATGGAATATAGGCTGAACTGGATGGACAAATGTCTTTTTTCGGCCTTACTAACTATGTTACTATGTTACTATGTTAATGGCCCACCCTGTATACATGTATGTATTCTATAAACTCAATAAAAGTAATACAATTTAAGTGGCCAAAAGACATTCTTACAATTTTATGTGCCCCCTATGATTTTACCCTAGATCATATTTCACGGTGCTGTTTACCAATTTTAATGTGGACTGATGGCAATTCACTGCTATCAGTCATCACATTAATGACCATCTGAGACTCATACAATTTTTTTGGTAGTAATCCAAGAATGTTTACGGTTTTCATTCATGACCAGACTTTCAACATTGTATAAGGTTTTACCACAGATTAGTTCCATTTGCTGCTTTCTTCATTATCGATAAATATATTGAGCTTGTTCGCAGCGTGTCAGCACATGTCAATGTCACAAAGACAGGGCTTCCCAAACAAAAGTTTAAATTCGACTATGTTGCTCCACTATCAAGTTTATTCTTACAAGAACATTTAGAAGTTGATCTGAGACTTTAATATAGTGAGACATAATAAAACAAGCTCCATATTTAAAGAATCATTCACTACAACACAAGATATCCAAGCCGGGGCTATATATTACATGATTACATCAGATACCTTGGCCTTCAAAACACATTGGCTTATTTGTTATGGAAATGTACACCACTGGAACAAGATCTTATCGACTTGGACTCTACTGGGTTGATCGGAGATAATGTAAATAAGCGTCGATAGGGGAAACTTGAAGCAAATAAAATTGATGAGGGGAGGACCTTGTTACTAAAACAGCTGGAAATATGGATCTAGCAGGCCCAACAATCCCACCCACTGAAGATCTTATCATATATTACACTTGAGAACAAGTAGAGCTGCTCAGGCTTTGATGTCCATAAGTCATTTTCTGACTTACTATAATATTTAGATGACATTTAGGTTATTTTTATAGCTTTGAATTTATTAGATATTTCCATCTCTTTTCCAGTAATATAAGGAAATACTACCTCTCTTTCTCCAAGGAATCAGGGGTCTTTTTCAAGGTGAAAAGCACAATTTATTATATGTCAAAGTACTGTCACACCTCAGCATACCAGGAAACATTTTTGTTTAAATATTGGGTTAAAAACAATACAAATTGAGTATATTCTCAATATTCTATTATTAGATTATTTTGTATATTTTAACTTCAAAATTGAGAACATGTGTAATTTGCCTAGTGTAGATGTGCTGCACACATTGAAAATAATGGGATTTCCTTTAAAAAATAAAATGCCCAAGAAGTTTCCCGGTAAAAAATAAAATGCCCAAGAAGTTTCCCGGGGGACATTTGGCCTTTATTTCTATGATGCTTGGCTGCAGTGAAATGAAAGTTCAGGTGCAGTAGTTGCTTTCCATTGTGGTCCACTGTCCCCCCACAGTGGACCTCATACTGTATGAGTGTCCCCACACTGTATAAGGGCCCCCACAATAGCCTCCACATTATATGGGATCCCCTTCAGTAGCCCCCACACTGTATGAGAGGGTCCCCGTACTTTATGATGCCTACAGTTACTTCACACATTTTTGTTAAAATAAAAAACATCATATTTTGACCTTATCCAGGACTCTGACAAGTCCACATGCAAAGCGTGTTGATGTAATTGAATCAATGAATGCAAAAGATACAGTCAACATCACCATACAGGGACTCTGATGTCCTGTGCATGCTCCGCCACCTGTGTCCTTGCATCACCCTGCCATTCTGTAGATCACAGGCTTAAAGCGACCTGCTGTCTACCAGAAAAGAAAGCTGTAGTGTGGGAAGACATGGTCTTCCTGCTCTACCACACAGTTTAATTATTAAGGGTAGTGGTAGCTCCAGGTGGATCCCTCTGAGAGCGGGGCCCAGGGCGACTGCACCTTCTGCCCCTCCAGCAGCCATGCTACTGCTCCTGGGACATACAGATATGTCTCTTTACCCTTTATGTTGACTCAGATATCCTGACTAGTGTTGAGCATTCCGATACCGCAAGTATCGGGTATCGGCCGATATTTGCGGTATCGGAATTCCGATCCCGAGTTCCGATATTTTTGCGATATCGGGAATCGGGATCGGGATGAATATTCATGTGTAAAATAAAGAATAAAAATAAAAAATATGGGTATACTCACCCCTCCAGCGGACCCTGGACCTTAGCGGTGTAACCGGCAGCCCCCGTTCCTAAGAATGAGCGGGTAAAGGACCTGCGATGACGTCGCGGCTTGTGATTGGTCGCGTGAGCGGTCACATGAGCGGTCACGCGACCAATCACAAGCCGCGACGTCATCGAAGGTCCTTCACCTGCTCATTCTTAGGAACGGGGGCTGCCGGTTGCAGCGGTTAGAACCAGGGCACGTCCGAGGGTGAGTATATCCCTATTTTTTATTTTTATTCTTTATTTTACACATAAATATGGATCCCAGGGCCTGAAAGAGAGTTTCCTCTCCTTCAGACCCTGGGATCCATCGAGGATGCATTCCGATATTTGTGTCCCATTGACTTGTATTGGTATCGGGTATCGGCGATATCCGATATTTTTCGGATATCGGCCGATACAATCCGATACTTTCAAATATCGGACGGTATCGCTCAACACTAATCCTGACATGTGTGACACAAGTTGAACATTATTTTAAAAACATGATTTTGTAATATTCTATCTGAGAGTTTTAAATAACATAGTTAGAGATTGTATATAAGGCTTCCCCAGACTGGTGTTTCACTGGTTGGGTCTGGTCCTTTTGTCTGCTCTTATTCACACTGAGGTCAACATTGACACATGGTAAAAGGTTTTAATATTAGACAGTGTCAGGGCCGGCTCCAGGTTTTTGAGGGCCCCGGGCGAAAGAGTCTCAGTGGGCCCCCCCCCTTTAACACATACCCGATTTATGATGCACAGATACGGCAGAGAAATGTATAGTACAATGCCAGATTTCACTTCTTACATGAGTGATAGCTATTGTAAATTCTGCAGTGTATATATACAGGACAGGAGGAATGGTACTGTGCAGTGTATATATACAGGAGGAAAGGTGCTGTGCAGTGTATATATACAGGAGAGGTGCTGTGCAATGTATACATACAGGAGGAAAGGTGCTGTGCAGTGTATATATACAGGGGGAAAGGTGCTGTGCAGTGTATATATACAGGAGAGGTGCTGTGCAGTGTCGTGAGCAGGGCGTTGTTGTATCAGAAAATCTTTTCTGTTTTGAGTTTTTCTATGAAACAAAGACTTTTCTACATAAACAACGTTGTTTGGTTTTGCGGCCCTAACAGATCTGTGCTACAAAGTAACATCGCTCGGGCATTAATGAGGGACCTGATGCTGAATCCTTTCCACAAACCCTAATGACCCAATTAGTGCCCCGTCATTAGAAGCTCATTAAACGCCTCCCTGTCCCGAGCAATCATGTACAGTATGGGGGGATCCTGCAGCCCACCCGTGACTGCTCCATACCATACACTGCCCTCTGTCGCTCTCACTATTATCCTGTGCATTTCTCCTTCATCGTTACCCCATGTTACACTTGTCACCCCCCACTACAGAGTAGCAGGGCAGCCAATGTCACCCCCTCCCGGACCCTAATGGCAGCAGGAAATGTCTGCTCCTCTATTGGGTTGGAACCTGATTTAATCAAGGAATAATGTGGATTTGTTGCCGGTGGCTGCAGGGGAAGGGTTAAGTGATGCCATGTCCTTGGTGGGAGCAGTGGCAGCTGCTGGGACCTGGACAGACACAACCAATGTTGCTGTGACTGCACAGTGTGACCTGGAGGAGAGAAGCTGAGACTCCGGAGCAGAAATCACCCACATGCCAGCACTGGGCAGAGTCCCTCCAGTCACCAGCATGGGGCCACGGGGCCCCAACCTACAGCCCACATGGCAGCAGCTCCCCTTCCTCCTGGCATCTGGTTAACCCCATTTATGCGGGTCAGATTGTTATATTTAAGGTTTAGCAATAACCTTCATACAGATGGGAAGGGGTTAAGCTTCTTCCTACCCCACTGGTGCAGGTTTGGTGCAGCATGCATGTATTCTGGGGTTCTGGGAGAGCTGGGTGGTTGCAGGCTGCACCCCACCAGCTGCTCCTCCAGACATCACCCACATTTTTAGGCAGCAGAGACAGACAGCAGCAGACTGAGCCACAGGACCAACTGCAATTATTGCTGGATACCTTTGCACTCTGGTAGGACTAGCTCCTCCAGAATCTTCCTGATAAGTTCAGCTCAGCAGCACTGTCTGCAGCCAGCCAGGGGCCAGAGCAGAGAACTGCTCTCTCCGCCCACAAACAGTCACGCTGGCTGCCTTCTCTTAACCCCTATGTGTGCCTGCCTGGCTGCACTGACTGAGTGAGAAGATGCTTGTGTCAGAGCTGGCACATAGGGGTTAAGAGAACGCAGCCAGCAGTGACTTTGTGGGCGGAGAGAGCATGTTATCTCCTGCTCTGCTCTCCCAGCTGCTAGTGGGCCCCCCTTTCTTCCCAAGGCCCCGGCATTTGCCCGCTGTGCCGGGTGCTGACGCCGGCCCTGGACAGTGTAGGACTGTCCAGATCAGAGCTACCTTGTTGTGGTGGGCTGGCTTTTATGCTATTTTTTTAATCAAAAAGTTTTACTAAAATCTCTGTGTTATTTAAATGCACTTTTTGCTTTTTATTTACTTAGCTACAGCAGGGATTTTGCTCATTTTTTCTCTTATAGGTTTTGGATGTCAATTCCTTAGAATCTTGTAGGTGTGTTGCAGTGTTTATCTTTATGTTTTGGTTGTTTTTACTGCTAGATGTATATGCCACTTTTTATGACCAAACGAGTTTTAAACCAAGCTTCAGATGGATTAACATGGTCGTAATATTTTTATAACATCTTGGGTTACTTGGGTTCCTTTGTCTAATATTACATTTTATTTGAAGATCCTTTGGTAGAAATGAACCATCCATCATATAGTCAGATTTATGCTGGATGAACATCAAATCTTTTAACCAAGTGATACCATAGTAATATTACAAGTCCCTATTGAATTGTTGGATGACCCCATTATCATAAACCTTTGGCCAAACTCATGCATGTCCTTAGTGCTTGTTCTTGATAATAAAAACATCCTGAATACAATTCTCAATATTCTCATTCATCAATTTTATACCATAAAACAAGACAAGTATACAAATGGAATACTTAATGACAATGAAATATTGGGTACATTTTGCTTCATTGCAGCAGGCGACCAAACGGAACCATACAATCAGGCCCATCGTCTAGAGTTTACAGCTCCGGATGCAGGTAAGGCTTTATTATTAACATACCATGACAAATTTAAACATTTGGAACAGTTCTTAGACTTTTTATGCGTGAAAAGAGGTTGGAACAGTTCCATATGCCATTGTTGTTTGCTCAAGCCCATGGAGAAACACCAAAGACTTTACTTGCATCTTGAGGACATCTGGTTTAACAAATGAAAAAAAGTCTAAAGTGAAAGAGAGATTAGCCAAAGTCTTGTAAGTGCAGCAAACAAATGAATGATGGGAATTCTAAAGAAAATTCTTTAAGCTTCCAGTAAGTCAGTTAGTAAGGTGGAGATTTATGGAAGCAAACACCCTTTTCAGTTGTGGAAAATATCAACTGAGACATTTGTAATTTTGAGTATTTTAGTAAAAACTAATCTTTAGTGGTTATGTGAACAGATATACATCCTAAAGTTTTTTTAATTCGCACAAAATTAATGAACTAATGAGCTTTTTTGAAAAATATTGCGCAAACATGTCGTTGCATACTAGAACAAAAAATGAATTAATTTTTTTTAATTAAAATCTTTCAAATATTATGTAACGTAAGAATGTGTAATATTGTATAATAGAAGTAAAACTGACAAAACATTCCTGATGCAGCAGAGCTTGTTGTGAGCCCAGACAAAAGCGCGTAGTGTGTGAATTGTGATTAATAAATGTGCCCAGTGTCTGAGAAACTTCACACAGTCACCACAGGAATCTAACAATCAGGGCAGAACCTCGAACAACGTAAATAATGTTATGTTATTCCACATCGCTGAGATGTAAAAGTGCTTATGTGCAAAGAATCAAGCAGCCATTAAATGAGCAAACTTCCCATGTCAATCTCTTTCCCCCCTAAAAATAATCATCAAAGCTTTGTCGACTCCATATCCAGAGGCCATGTTCCTTTAAATGCTTATTGATGATGTGAAAGTCTCACTTTTCTTCCAAATAGTCATTTATTGTAATTAGCATTTCTGATCTCGGCGTTGGAGCGAATGGCATCAGGTGACTTTATTATAAACATTCAACGGGAGAAGGAAATTGAAAATACGGAGATGGCACTAAGGTAAATAAACAGAACAATGGGAAAATTATTACTAATTAATTAGTAATTTATGCAACATACGATAATATCATGATTATTTCACATGGTCAGTTTACTCAATTATTTTGTTGTCTTAATAAATAAGCAATCAAGTAAATTATAATAGTGAGACTAATAGAAAAATACAAAAATGCTGAATTTTAAAAATGTTTGTTACGTTTCTAAATGATGGGCCCGAGCACAAGTTGGTACACGTGCAATGTATATGTCACGAGTGTATCCTCCTGGGAGATGTGGAATTAGAAGATCACTATGTATCATGAATCACATATCTTCCAATTTAGCCTGTGTGTTTGTGTCTCATATTAAATGGATTTGGTTTCCTTTGGTGCTGAAGAGGTTAATGACCCTTTCTATGCTGGTCAGAAACTTGCAGCTCCATTTCAGCTGCTTCTGATCTAGTCATTACCTCCCCCTATCAAACCTGGCCAGACCCTCTCTGTCTTGTCAGTGAAAGTTATGCTTTCTAGCTCCTTAGAGACGCTGTGCTAAATTCCAGACCGTTGTTGTTAACGGTGATTGTTGCGTGCTGTTTTTGGGTGTATGCTTTCCTCATTGTCTTATTTCCATTTGGTTGTTACATTCCTACTTTTTCCTATATACTTCTCTACTTTTGGTGAGTGTTTGTATGTTTGTTGATTTTTGTTATCCCTGTTTTGTTTTTGTGCCTTGTTCACCTTACATTTCTGTCCCATGCCTCATGGGGTCAGGGAAGGGACAGATCTTTGTTTAACATGAGCACAGTAAGGTCGGAGAATCGGGTCTAAGTACCTTCAAGAGGATCCGTCCCTTCCTCAACCCCCATTCTACTAAAATGCTTGTGCACACCCTCATCATCTCCCGCCTTGACTACTGCAACATCCTTTTCTGTGGCCTCCCTGCTAACACCCTTGCACCTCTCCAGTCCATCCTTAACTCTGCTGCCCGACTAATCCATCTCTCTCCTCGCTACTCCTCCGCTTTCCCCCTCTGCAAATCTCTTCACTGGCTCCCATTCCCTCAGCGTATCCATTACTAATTACTAATACTGGCCTACAAAGCCATCCATAACCTGTCTCCTCCATATATCTCTGAACTAATCTCCCGATATCTTCCCTCACGTAATCTCCAGTCCTCCCACGACCTCCTTCTCTCCTCCACACTTATTCGCTCCTCATCCAATTGCCTCCAAGACTTCTCCCGAATATCCCCCATCCTCTGGAACTCTCTGCCCCAACACATCCGACTATCAACCACAGTCGGATCCTTCAGACGGAACCTGAAAACCCACCTCTTCAGGAAAGCCTACAGCCTGCACTGACACCTCTGCCGCCTCATCACTATCGAAGCTACCGCCTCACCACTACCGGAGCTACCGCCTCACCAACACCGGAGCTACCGCCTCACCAACACTGGAGCTCCTGCAACCCTCAACCTATTGTCTCCTTCCCCATAATCCTGTAGAATGTAAGCCCGCAAGGGCAGGGTCCTCGCCCCTCTGTATCAGTCTGTGATTGTTAATTTGTTTACTGTATGTGATATCTGTAACTTGTATGTAACCCCTTCTCATGTACAGCACCATGGAATCAATGGTGCTATATAAATAAATAATAATAATAATAATAATAATACCCCCGAGACAGGGATAGTTAGATTCCCAGTTCCAGGGACAGTTTTAGGCCCCCCTTCCTTACTGAAGACCGTCAACTTGACAATATAAGAGCATGTTCACACTGTAGGAGGATACTCATGGTGAGATGGCTTTTAAATAAAAAAAACTGTGTTTACTAAAGTACCCTGGATTATTGATATGTACTATTACTATTTACTTACTTTTCTGACAACACGGTATATGTTCCTTTTTTTCAATCTCCAGTTTTATCTGTTAAACGGCCACAGTGTGAACATGCTCCTACACGTTGCATATGTACCAACTGATACTCGAGCTCATTTCTTTGGCTTTGCTGTAGTTTCCTGAACATTGTATAAATGGGAGTGTTGTCCTATTTCTTGAGCGACACATTTCATTTATATAGCTGCCCATGGCTGGGTGTCTGAAGAGTCGGGCCTTAATCCTGTTCTGCCTCCATCTACATTGAGATCATCTGAGACAGGATAGAACTATTCTGATGGGTACACCTTGTCGCAGTAGGGTGGCTTTTATAAGTTTTTTGATCAAAAACAGTGTTCACTAGGTACCCTAAGTTATTTATATGTTTTATTACCATTTACTTACTTGATGCAGGGTATATGCTCATTTTATTTCTATCTTAGGTTTTATTTCTACATGGTGGCAGCAATCAATGAGTCTTATAAGATTGGATTTTGGATGTAATCATCCCCATTTTTTTACTAAACCTACATGGGTGTCATTACAGATCCAAGTTTACTAAAAGCCTTAAAGGGATTGATAACAATTGTACTTAGTCACTCAAATACTAAATTAAAGTATTTTTGCCTGCCCCTTTGTTGAAAATTGATATCATAGTCTGGGATTACTTCTATAGTCACAGTCAAAACCCTATAACAATCAGCACCACTTGACAACTCAGCCTATTCCAAGTGACTCAAAGAGTAGATTGTCATGATGCTACAATCCCTTCATGGGACAGTATAATTTTGGTGTAACGACCAATCAAAATTTAGCTATTTACTTTAGGTTATTTACATTTTTTTCATTATATCAAGTGCTTTGTGCACTTTTATACACATTTGTTTTATACACATTTAGCATTACAATGACCAAATCAGGCAAAAAAAAGTAGACATTTTTACTTTTTTTAGATATATGTTTCTTTATACTTACTTTCTTTCCTCTTTTACACCACTTTTTCTCTTTTTTTGTAAACCCTTTCCACTGTGGTTTTTTTTATTTTTTTTATGAAAGACCAAAAGGGAGATTTTATTATTTGATATTAACGGGGTCCCATGCTTACTAGGCAAATCATTCCCTATTTATCCCTCTGTTCAGGCGATCACATAACCAGACAGAAGATGGGATCTAATAGGCCACAAAACTGTATTAAACTTCACCATACACAAAGAGCTTAAGGAATATGGTGTGTACATGAAATTTGGAAACAAAAGTGGAAAGGTATATTCCATGAGTAAAATAAAAAAAGAGTAAAATAAAATCAATATCAATAAAGTAAAAATGCCGTGGTGCCCAAGTTGGTGTATCATGTCCTAATAAATGCAGACAGTTCTGCAGTCCAGTGCTATGGCTGCTCTTAGTATAGTTACACTACAGATATTTCACACTTCACTATTCTAATGATAGAAAATGTCCGTCTGATTTATTTATGGTGAAGGAAATTCCTAAACCTTTCATCCAATATGAATTCTTTATTAGTGCCAAATGCAAGGTCTATAAAAAAAATCATTTTATTTTGAACTGGAGACATTCTGACTCACAGAATTAAAGTTATGGTAAATCTACTAACACCATGGCTAAAACGCAAAGCTCAGGTTTTCATTGACATTTTTGGGGCTGGCAGCAGAGAGGACAGACGGACAAGGCTGGTACACTGAAAGAATCGTCAGGGTCCGGTCTGCAGGCAGGTATGTAAAACAGGTAAGAACCTGTTCAGGCTGGAGGGTATATCAGAAACAGGTATAGAAAGACCGCAAGGAGCGGATCAAAGCAGAAACGCAGGGGATGGAGCAAAGAAGAGAAATGCAGGAGGCGGAGAGAAGAGCAGGAGGCAGAGCTAAGAACAGAAACGCAGGAGGCAGAGCCAAGAGCAGGAGGCAGAGCCAAGAACAGAAACGCAGGAGGCGGAGCCAAGAACAGTAACGCAGGAGGCGAAGTCAAGAACAGAAACGCAGGAGGCGGAGCCAAGAACAAAAATGCAGGAGGTGGAGCCAAGAGCAGGAGGTGGAGCCAAGAACAGAAAGGCAGGAGGCAGAGCCAAGAACAAAGATGCAGGAGGCGGAGCAGGAAAGAACCACAAGGAGCTGAGCAAGGTAGAACAGCAAGGAGCGGAGCCGCAGAGCAAAGCCACAGAGTGCAGAGTAGAGAGCAGAGCAAAGTCAGAGTGCAGAGAAAAGCTACAGAGTTCAAAGCTGAGAGCAAAGCGAAGCTACAGAGTGCAGAGCCGAGAGCAAAGCCACCGAGTGCAGAGCAAGGTACAGAGTACAGAGCTGAGAGCAAAACCACAGAGTGCAGAGCAAGGTAACAGAGTACAGAGCAAGGAGCAAAGCAAGGTTGCAGAGAGCAGAGCAAAGCAAGACAAAGAGTACACATAGCAGAGAAAGCAAACCAAGACAGGGATATAAACGAACACAGGAACAGGACTAGACTAAGACAGAGTCAGGAACGGGACCAGGCACAGAGACATGGACACAAGCCTGAGTATGACCCCCCACTGGGTGGCTACACAAGGACACAGGCCAGGGTACTATGCCCCACTGGGTGGCAAACACAGGACACAGAACAGGGTACAATGCCCCCTGGGTGGCAGTCACAAGAGTCACAGAGACAGGGCCTAGCACCTCAGCAGCTAAGAACTGACTGAGGCAGTAAGTTGCATGTCTTAAATACAGAAACCCTCATGGCAATTGGCCGGGGACACCTTAGCAAGGTGCACACAGTCTCAATAAGAAACAGGAGTGTCCGGCGCCACCCCCCTATGCACACAGAGCATGAACAGAGCAAGCAGCAGACATGAGGCACACAGCATGGAGCTGGCAGCAGAGAGAAGTTACAACATGGCCCAGAGAAGTAAGTGAGTTTGAGTGTAATGCAGGTGAGGGATGGGAGGCCATTCAGTGATGCCAGCAGGGTTGTTACACTAATAGGAGTTGCAATCTTATTTCCTTGTCACACACTTGACACTTGAGTCAAAGTTAAAAGAAGCATGTCAAACAAAAACCCATCTAAATGTGGGAAAAACACAAAGAGAAATTGCTATAAATCCCTAGAGGACAGTAAATAATATCATAACCAGAGATGAGTGAACATCGTTGGCTCCCTCCTTTATCGGCAAGCTATAGCTCTTACCAAAGAAGCTGCATCGGGAATCCGGATACCCGGAGGGCTCCCGATGATCATCTGTTCTATGCCGCAGCTGCATGTGTCGCCACTGTGTTACAGTCACAACACACAGTCTCTCCTTGCATGTATTGTGACTGTCACACAGCCATGGCACATACAGATGAGGCCTGGAATAGCTAATTATTGGAAGCGCTCCAGGTATCCGGGTTCCCGAGGCAGCTTCTTCGGTAAGCGCTATAGCTTGCCGAATAAGGAGGCAGCCGACGATATTCGCTCCTCTCTAATCATAACCTGCATCAATACTTTTATGATGTGAGTCAATGAACCTCTTGAATTTTGTGCAGAATCAAAAATGGTCTATATTTTTGTGTTTCAACTTTTTAGCGCAAAAAATGAAGCAAAATTTATGCACAAAAATTATGCAAATGTTTTTTAAAAGTCATCATCGATAAATCAGCAAAAATATTTGGAAACTCCAAATTCTATCCGCAATGCCAATCATAAAAGCAAACATACAGGTGAACGCATAAAATGGACTTAAAATGGCGTAAAATAAAAAAAAGAATAAGGAGCAAATGAAAAACAAGCAAAAACAGCAAAAACTAGATGAAAAAAGGTGCAAGTTAAAAAAAAGTGTTATTACATTTGAGAAGTGATAATCCCAGATGGATTGACTCTAAATATGTGGTCATGCAAATCACAGTGATTTATCTTACAACAGCATAACCTTTCTTTCTTATTGAAATCACATTTGGCTCATGTCTCATTAAACTTTGACACTTCGCCAGTAGTGTTTTGTGAAGGAGAGAACTCTAGGTTTGACTTTCCCCAACTGGAGTGACCGCCAAACACTCACTGCACTTTGGGGGATATTCGGTGAAGGTGATCTGAAATGCATACAGAATATGTTTTTCTACTCAATATTATTTGACGTTTTTACTGTAGATGTTAACATAGAACTGAATTAATACATATTTTGGCAGACATGTTGCAAAAATATCAGATTTTGACCAGGTGTAGGCAGAGAAAGCAAAATAACAGTGATATGAAAACCACATCTATGTACGTAGAACCTTTACAGATCCAGACCGTGAAAAAGTGAATTTTAATTATTTTCTGAAGCATCAGAAAGTGTACTGGTGATTGATATTTTTCTAGAGAACTATCATTTTCTATTAGCATTTGATGCTTTTTAAGCATTTTCCATCAGGACATGACTTATCTAAATGCAGACCAGTCGGGTGATTCAACAGATGAAATGTCCAAGGATCATTTTTTATTACTAGTTAAAGCAAATGCGGTATCACCCACTGCCCATTCAAAGAAATTTAGGACCATGTATTAAAAGGGGTTATCTTATTGTAACACAGGGCAAGATATTTTAGGGAATCTGTGATCAGGATTTAATGCCCCAAACTGATGACATATCTATAAAGGCACTTTAATACTAAGTAAATACTTTCTTTACTTGTAGAAATCTGATTTGCTGTTTTAGAGAAACACATAGCTGAATTTTATGCTAATGAATTGCAAGTGCAGTAAGCAGGCGCTGCACTTACAGCTCTCTCACAGTTACCTGCCCACTGCCTGTCTCTGACTGATTTGTCACTCATTTTTCAGTGAGCTGTCATGCAAATACAAGAGGCAGGAAATGGACGGCAAAAAGGCAAAAAAAAGCAGGAGAGCTGTAAGTGAGGTGCCCACCCACTGCACTTGCAACTGATTAGCATACAGTTTCAACTATGAATTTCTCTAAAACAGCCAACAGTAATTTCTAAACGAAAGGTAAGAATTTAAAGAGCATTAAGATTCTCAAGCTAAATGTTATCCAAGAAGAAGTAGTAAATAAAAATAAATAAATTAAGCAGTTTGTGTATGGAGGGAACAGTAAGGAATTTGAAATTAAAGTATACTAGAAAAGAGTTTAGATTATTAGAATAAATAGATATTTATTTAGGTATAAAATAAATTTTAGTTCTGGACACCCCTTTAACGCACCATCAGAATCATCTGACAATGATTTTCTCACCTCCCCCTATTGAAAGTATATGAATATTCTGCCAAACTGAGTGTTCATGTGCAGGGGGGGAAATAGATACTCAGTCAGCGCCTATCTCATGTGTATAGGCACATAATTTTCTATTCCGTTATTCAGCAACACCCAACACTGCAATGAACACTCGTCTATTGCTCCACACAACAACTACTAACCATGACGGACCTTTGGGACGCTTAGTATCTAATGATTGAACCCTACTTAAGCGAACATTTTCCACCCATCCTCTAGATATTAGATAAATGTTAATGAGCGATAACACACATATTACCTATATTTCCTTTAATAAAAGTTACTTACAAACTGAGAACGATCTTGAAATGAAACTGAAATGCGTTGTACCACTTTGTATGTAGATTAAAATGTACTACTTTTGTAAGAAGGCCCGAATTTCCATTCCCGTTATTACTCAGCAACTGACACAGTCCAGGAGAGACTTTTCTTATCCTTTAAGCTTAAGTTCCTTTACTCTCAGGCACAAGTCTTTCTGCAGAACAAACCCAGCTTGAGGTCCATCTATAGCCCGAGGTGTTGTTTTAGCCGACTTATCGCTACACTTCCTTCAAAGACTTTTCGACTAACACAACTTAGAAAAATCTTTTCTGTTATTATTTTCTTCACGCTTCACCATTGCTACCTAATACGATTGACTTGCAGGTCAAAAAAGAGGCAACAGGGAATCCATCAAAAGACCCACATATGAAATCCGATCAAATCTAATCACACTATTCGTGTTCATTTTCTTCTTCACTTCAAAGCACCATTATCGCAAAATCACGGTCTACATAAAAAGGTAAAATACAGATAAATTGCTAATTTTGTCTATGATGTAAATTCACGTGCCGTACCTTTCTAGTACACTGATTTCATGATAGCCAGAGGTAGAACCTGATGCAAATTCTCTTGCAGAGTTTCTCACAGTCCTTGTGTCAAAAGGGATTTCTAAACCCCTTGTAATAATCTTATGTAATAATGAATATTGCTGTCTATTTATTTGTTGCTTTCCTCTGCATAAATTAATATTATATTTGTTGGATTATTTAGTAACAATCATCATTACCATTATAATAAAATACAAATTACGATAAAATGTTAAAAACCTATAAATTGTTAACAAAAGGCGACCTGTGCTCATTCCATGTCAGGACGGGGAGTCTAAATAACATTTACTTAGGAATTTTCTTTCATCTGAAAATCTGTTTGCGTCTTAGAATTAGAGAATCCGACTTTATCTTATCTCCTTTGCCAAAACAAAATACTTCCAAGATGTTTATCTACAAGTGAATCTAAAAACAGAAAGTATTTTCTTACTTTTAACTAAATAACTTTCTCCGTAATCAGATTTGGAAGAATCTTCTCTTGTTTTTACTGTAATTCTCCTCACATGACTTGTTTCTATCACTGTATTTATGATATGTTAATAATCCTAATATTAGTTAAAAAAAAAAAATAAATGGAAAAACATGATTTCTAAATTGCTTAAAAAAAATGTAGCAAAAGATGCAATTCCAGACATTGCATATCCACAAGAGTGGTGCTGTTTCTAAAAAAAATACTTTGGAAATACTATTAATATAATGTATTAAAATTAAATGGTCATATACGGATGCGAATCCAGGATGATAAAAAACAAGACAGGAAAAAAGTGAAAATGTGGTGCTGGAGAAAGAGGTCAATCAATACCATGGATGGCAAGAAGAACAAACAAATACATTTTGAAACAAAACAAGCCAGACATGTCACTCGTTTTAAGGATCAGCAAGATATGGCTTGCCTACTTTGGGCACATCATACGAAGAGAGCAATCACTGGAGAAGGACATCATGGTCGGAAAACTAGAAGGACCAGGGCGAAGAGGAAGACCAGCAACCTGATGACTTAATAGCAAGATAACGGTGGAGAAGACCCTGGTGGACCAATCTAGGCTTCCACAAGATCGATCTTCCTACAAATTATTCAACCATAAAGTTGCCATAGCTTGAGATTGGGCCGAAGAACGTTAAAAAAATAAAATAAAACTACAGACCATTCTTATAAACCCCCTCTTAACTATTATTAGTCCATAGTAATTTCAGTGGAGAACCAGAGTTAGTTGCATCAAATGCACTTTTATTTTCTTTAGCCAAACCTTTGATCCTTGCTAGAATTCATGTCATCACTATTAGATCTTATAGAAATGAACTCCATTGCAGGAGAAGAAAAGTTGACTTTCTAGTGCTGTCTATTGCAGGTAGCTACCCATTAAGTAAATGTCTGACCCTTTATCAAGCATTAGTCATATGACTTAGGATATTTAGCAAAGCAGAATTTTTTTATAAAAGGAAAAGCCACCAACACAGACGATTTCAGGGTTCTTCTCACTCATCAGTACAGAGACGGGTACTGGGCTGTTGAAGGATATAAAAAGTGTACAATTTCATCGTGTGAAAACCACTAGAAGATGTAGGGAGACTTACACTCCCTGACAGAAGTTATGTCGCTCATCCATGTTATGTAAATAAAAGCTTATAACCCGATGTTAAATTCATCCATTGGTTGTATAAATTATTCTTTTGAAAGCTGAAACCCTTTGAAATGTGGTTTAGGTTAAGAAAATAAATTGCCATCAATGCAGAAATATTGATCAGTTAATGGACACAGAATGGTCAGATTTTGGCAAGAGAAAAGGTTTGTCGCCTGGTCATATAATGCACCCAATCCTAGTTTACATCCTCACCTGTGCTCAGTAAATGATCGGTTAATTAGTTTGTGTGTGTATAAAAAGAAACGCAGCACCCCAGACTTTCACTTGAACTGAACTTGAGCTCTGACAACATGCCAAAAATCCACCTTGTGACCAAAGCCTGGATTATCAAGAGGCTGAAGACCGGATCCGCTGCTGAGTTGTCGCAAGACAACTGCTCATGTGGAACGTTTGTTGGTTAGAAAATACAAAGCAAGCCCCTCTTCCACTGCAGCAGGGCTCCAACAGGCCTGGTCACCTCAAGTCCCTGTGTCAACTAGAACAGTTTGTAGGATTTTGTCTCGACATGGCCTCCATGGTCAAATCAGTGCCCAGAAGCCAGCATTAAACAAAAGGCAAACTGTGTGGCATTTGCACAGTCCCACAGCCTGCTAAACAAATGGATGCCGGAAAAGTGGTGGAAGGTGGATTTCTTTGATGAATCTTCAGTAGAATTACATCACAGCTGCCGCAAATACTGTAGGAGACCTACTGGAGCCCGTTTGGATCCAAAATACAACCAGAAAACAGTTAAATTTGGTGGTGGAAAGATCATGGTCTGGGGTTACATTCAGTATGCGGGTGTGCAAAACATTTGCAAGGTAGAAGGCAATATCAATAGCCTAAAATATCAAGAAGTATTAGCTACCTCTTATATTCAAAATCATAAAAGAGGTCAAATTCTGCAGCAGGATGGTGCTCCATCTCATGCATCCATCTCTACAACAAAGTTCCTGCAGGCAAAAAAGATCAAGGTGCTCAAGGACTGGCCAGCCCAGTCACCAGACATGAACATCATTAAGCATGTTTGGTTGGATGAAAGAGGAAGCTTGGAAGACAAAACCAAAGAATCTACATGAACTCTGGGAGGCATGTAAGACTGCATTCTTTGCTATTTCTGATGACTTCATTAATAAATTGTATGAATCATTGTTGAACCGCATGGATGCAGTCCTTCAAACTCATGGATGTTGCACAAAATATTAAATATGACTCTAATAGCACCACAACTTCATTCACCAATGTTATGCAACATATATTTGTATTTTAAGTTAATTATTTGTTTGAATATCCCATTACTTTCTGTGGGCGACAAAACTTTTGTCTTGCCAAAATCTGACCATTCTGTGTCCATTAACTGATCAATATTTCTGCATTGATGTCAATTTATTTTCTTAACCTAAACCACATTTCGGAGGGTTTCAGCTTTCAAAAGAATAATGTATACAACCAATGGATGAATTTAACGTCTGGTTATAAGCTTTTATTTACATAACATGGATAAGCGACATAACTTCTGTCAGGAAGTGTAAGAGACTAGAAAATGTCCCATGTGAAACAAATATGCAAATTAGCCCTAGTCGGGAGTGTCATGATTCTAATAATTTATTAACCTCAAATTGGGTCTAACTCCTTTTTTACACATTTGGTCTAGAAATTGCATTCTCTGGAAGTTAGACAACTTAACCTAGAAGTGATGAGAATTGCGTCAAATAATAATAATTATCCTGCCTGGCTTAGAGTTGACATCACAGGATGTGGGGATTAGCAACAAAGGACCAGGTTTTAAGATCTTGGATGTTGGCCATTTTTGGGGGGGTAAGTTGAATAGATTGTTTTTTGGTTTCTGTCTACTCCAAGTGCTGGATCCTACGCAAAATATGTGAGTGTTAGGATGCTGTCACACTAGCAGTATTTGGTCAGCATTTTACATCAGTATTTGTAAGCCAAAATCAGGAGTGGGTGATAAATACAGAAGTGGTGCATATGTTTCTATTATACTTATCCTCTAATTGTTCCATTCCTGGTTTTGGCTTAGAAATACTGATGTAAAATACTGACCAAATACTGCTAGTGTGACAGCAGCCTTAGTGTTAATGCTGCAGACTTCTACCCTAAGGCCGGACAACCCCTACATTTGATTAATTGTGTCTTGTGTAATATGTGGAGAGAAGTTAAGCTCAGATGAGCAAATATATTCAAGTACTAGAGTGGAAATAAATTTTACTAGAAATTTTACAAAGATCTCTATTTGCCAAAATGCAGCTTTTTTGTAATTAATTTTTGTGAAAATTCAGCAATATGCACTTCAAGCCTTGATGAGGCCCAATACAGTTCAGTGTAAGGTCATGTCGTGAAGTCATGATGTTGTGACCTTTTGTGCACTTGCATAGGGATTTCATGGCTAGCAGAGGTAATCAGAAGAGGTGTCAAGGACTGGACGGGTGATGGTGACGAGCAGGGGGCAGGAGAGGTGAGTCTAAATATAATTTTTATTTTTTAAAATCTAATGTTTGATATACGCTGGGGTCTGGAGAGACCTGGAAGCCTATTAAGGGACATTCAATTAACGGAGAGTAACTTCTCGATTAATCAAATTTTTAGCCAATGGATAGCCGAAGATGATCAGGAAGTTGCGTCAATGTCAGGATGCCAAAAACAGGAACAGAATCATGAAGTTGATGGATTGTCAAAATATAGTCGAAGGCAAAAGAAAACATGAATCAAGCAGATTGAGCAAAGAACTGAAAAACAGGACTGAATCAGAGGTAGTGTAAACTAAACCGGCAACTCTCAGTAGTATGCTGGGAGATTGACGACAGTAGTGAGATGATTAATCCTGATGGACCGAACATACACACATTTTGCAAGACTGGGCAGCACATCAGGTTCCCCCACACTAGCATCCCTTGCTGGAAAGAGTCTGCACCAAGAACGAGGCGCCAGGTGACAGAAGTACACATCAGGTTTAGGTAGAGATGTGACAATGTTCTAGCAGGGCTTCCTCTGTCCATGGTTTTCCATACACATTTAGATCACTTGATACAGCTTTATGTAACCTAAACTCATGGGTGTTGCTGGAACAATTTCCAAATTGACTGTGTACTCAAAGCAATCAAGTGGTCATCCAAGAGCAACGGCTCGAGAGACCACTCTACAGGACTGTGCTGTTTTACAGCCAAAATATATGCACCTAAGGCTTTTGGCAGTAGATTTAGAGAATATTATTTAATGGCTTTGAAGGATGTTGTGCAGGATTATTACATAAATAGATCTGTTACTAAGTAGCTTTAGATTTTGCTTTGTCACCATTGGTTGCAAATGATCAAAGACTGATCACTCTGTCCGTGTTCTTGGTATCTTATGTGATCAATGTTACTTGTATCCGCAGCATATCGTCATTTACATACGGAGTCACCCTTCCGAGTTTATATGGTTCCAGCCACATTTTGCAAATTTACTTGCACAAAAACAACAGATGCAAATATTTTCTTTCGTGACCACAGATCAGTCTGCAACATTTCAACTGAATGAGAGCTAAAAATAATATAATTGCTGTAATATTTTGCAAATAAAATATTTAATCTGACATCAAGGGGCCAAGGCAGAATCATGAAATGAAGTATATCACAAAAATAATATAAGTTTTATACAATTTAAAGGGATTGTACAGCTAAAAATCTAGTTAGATGTCCTAAAATGAATAGGTCATAAACATTTCTTACATTTATTTATTTAAGTAGCACTAACATTGCATTACCATATAATGCAGCGCTTTTTAAAATCTCTAGTGAGGGACATAACCAAAATTCGCTATGAATATGTCTGAAAGGTGCCCCAATATTCAGCTACAAGGTGGTGTTTGGGGTCCCTTCAGGTCCCTCTCAAGATGATGTTCAACACGGAATAAATAATGTTTTCTATGTGACTAGAGCTGTGAGTGAAGGGGGCTGGCTGACTGCTCATTTCATTGACTAAGTCAATAGTTTCTTGGTCTATACATTGGAATTTGGAATTGGGTGAAATGTTGAAATAATCAGTCAGCCATCACTGGGGCCATGAGGCTGAGACCCCCAATGATCTTAGGAATTGGGCTCTAATAATCCCAATGATTTTTTATCCATGAAACTGTTTAAGATAAAGGATCATGGCACTGGGCCATCTCTTGTAGACCCATAGGCAATAAATGAAGTGTTGACGAGCCTGCAGACCACCAAGTGGGAATAACTCATTTAAGCAAATATGATTAAAATTGATTTGCTGTACAACTCCTTCATGTATGGCACGTTGTGCTCCGAGTCTATCTTTTCCCCTTTTTGCATCATCCTCCCCTTTTCTATTGATGTTGTACTGCAGCTGCACCTCCCTCATATCCCCTTTGCCTTCCTTTTATTTACTGCATAACGGTATGTGCACACAACATCTTTTTATGCAGAATCCTGCCTGGAACATGCCTCAAAGAGGACACCAAACCATAGCAAGCAGAGTTGCCAACTCAGCTTTTCGTGTTTTTTCTGGACACCTTTAGAAAAAATTCCCAGTCAGGCAGAATTTTTTATGGACACATTGGAAAACCGTAATAAATTATTAGGATTATTCATGTCTACAGTCCATAATTCTGATATGTAGACATCAACTGCATTCAATGAAAGCTTATAATGATGATAATGGGTGGGGTTAGAACTTTTACAGTGGTGTAAGAAGTGATGGAGTTAGGTACTTGCTCAGCCTTTACATTTTCAGATGGCTGGAACTTCTGACAATCTCCTCTGTCTGTATAGCTCAGCAGACGATACAGAAGAGGAAGAGAAACCATAGGGCAGGTTAAGAAAACCATTTTCTTTCCATCTGAGAAAATTGGTTTACGTATGTTAATCACACTCCGAGAGTTTTAACAGAGTGTGATCAGAGTGGGATCCAATTTTCTCAGAGGTGGAGAGAAAATAAAACGATCTACCTTCTCCATTCATTGAGTTCGTCATACGAGTACTGTCCAAATTTTTCATGGATGTATTGACTTTAATGAGCAAGTTCCATCTGATTCTTGGAGGCAAATTTGGCCATTTTTTTTACTCAACCAATCCAAGAAAAAAATCAGTCAATTGCACAGCCCCAACATACTGTAGGTACAAATGCTACCATCAAAACCAGGAATAGCACACGTCTGATTTAAGTGATGGTGCGCACGGTACAAGCCGTTATGGTTTATTACTTACACAATTTTGAAATAAAGAAAAATTAGCATGGGGCTTACTCAGGTTCCTCATCATATTTTTTAAGCAAGAAGCTGTCCATTTATTGCAAGATCGAGATCCCCAACTAATCTTTATAATGACTAATTTAATTAAAAAGATATTTAATTGATACAGTAAGAAAAAGGTTGCAAAATATTATTCCTAATCCTAATCCCATTCCTACAGAGATTGGGTTCAAAACCCAAGTCATCAAATTAATTCATGTTAATGTCACTCCATGCACACAAACTTTTTCAATAGCTTAAAATACAAAAAAAAATCAAAAACCATATTGGACCTTTAGATTAGATGCCGTGGTCCATGGACCTGTACCAAAGAAGATAAAACTGAATCTTTTATTAAAAGCATCACTGACAAGCTCAACTATAAACATAATCCATGAAATCTGTTTTATTTCAAAAGAAGCAAATGTAATCAATCTATTAAGTTCTCTGAACCACTGGACGGTTTAATATCCTTTTCTGGAGAATCGATGTAAACTTTTTTGGATATCAGACATGATTGTTTCTACAGAAAAAAGCTTATTTCCTGTTCTTTCTGAGAATATCGCTGAGATTCATTAGGGTCATTGGCAGGTTCATTGGCAAGATATTGCTCTATATCTACAGCTCTATTGTGCAACTTGGAAAATAGAAGCCGTAAATTTCACAGAAAGAACAGAACTTTGTCTGTTCTGATGTCGAAAAAGACAAAATGTTACTTTCATTACAAAGAATGGACTGAAAATTTTACTTACTATTGAAAAACTGTAAAATAGAGGACAGATGTTCCCCGAATGTAATATTCATAATAGTTATTATAGACTACTGGCTGCCCCATACTTGCTGCAAAACTACAACTCTAGCATGTCCTTATAGCCTTTGGCAGGATAGACCTGTTTAACTTTCAGAGTTCCCATCAGTTTTCTGGGGCTGCCCTTTTTATTTAAAAAAACTGACCAGCCATAGCCAGATGATTTTACTAAATGACAATAGTTAGATAGAACACCCGGAAATTCACTTAATGCCTAGCTAAATAATCCAAAGTCCTAGCAAAAGTTTGGTTAAAACTTTTGGGTCGTGAGATCCTGGTATGCAGAGCTGGATCCCACAACCCCTCATGGCCCATCTCACTGGCAGAACTCAGAATCGACCTTTCTAGAAAGTCGGGTCCATTATGGTGGCAATAGGAGCACTTTTAGACATTGTTTCAAATAAATATTACACCTGTCTAAAAGGCTGCCCATTGTTAGTCAGATCAACCCTCCTAAGCCATCTATATGGACATGTAGGTCATAGGAAGCTGAATAATATGGCACCTTTATATCTTTGATCTGATCTCTTATTCCAGAGAAATCCATGTTTTTGTATATGTAGGAGCTGTAAAGATCTATAGGCCAGACATAGATATCCCTGAGGATCTGCCTTCAGAAATTATTATAAATTAATGGGGGCGCTACCAGTGTGAGACATGTAACTAACACAGAACAGTAGAACTGAACTTTGTCTCATAACAAACACAACAGCAGCTGCAGCTCTCACAGCTTTGCTGTATTGCAACAATATGACAACCTTGTCTGTCTGTGAAATGGAAGCTAAAGATGAGGAACCTGCAGATGTGTTAGTTATAATGACGCACAGCTCTGCAGTGAGATCAGGAAAGCAGAGAGCGGCCATTTCATGACTCACACTGGTAACTAGCCATTTTATTTTAAAGAATTTCTGGAGGCAGATCCTCAGGAGATCTATGTCCGGCTCACAAATTTTAACAGGTCATTTATCTACAAGAAAAATCTGGATTTCATCGGAATAAGATATTGGATCACAGATATCAAGGGATCATTTTACTCAGCTTCCTATAACCTACATTCCTATAAAGACAGCTTAGGAGGGATGATCCCACTGACAGATTCCCTTTAACTAAAAAAGCACAGCCCCAGACAGGTGATATGTTCTTTTCAATACTTCATCAGCAGTTTCTGCATTTTGCATGGCCATCCTTATTCATAGCATCTAAAACACAAAAGCTGCTGGCTACGATTTCATTTGTGGTTTAGACATTTTAGCAAGATCACCAGCTGGCATGCTTTTCTAAGGGTCAGATAGGTTAAAGAGGTTGCCTGGTGAAACAACCCTTTTTCATATATACCGTAATATGGAATTTTTAGTTAATAGATGAGTCATCTCTTCAGGAGCCTCCTCTTTTGGTAAGAGCGGAGAGCAGTTGCAAAAGCAGTTGCACATAGTGTCTCCCATCTTCTATGACCTCTCCTGCTGATCCTAGACAACCCATTGAATTGAGTGGACATTGCACATTGCTTATTCTTCCTTATGGTGGTGATTCAGGAAAATTGAACAGTTACTGCTGGAGGTCTGACGACTGGGACCCCAAGTGATCCTGAGATTTGGCTCTAAAACTTCTGGATCGAGACTCTGCAGTTCCGTCTCACATGGAGTGGAGGTGTACATGCTCAACCTCGGCTCCATTAAATATCTAAAGGACTGCCAGAAACAGCTGAGCTCTGAAATCGGCAGCCCCATAGATGATGGAGCGGAGGTCAGGTACGTGCACCTAGGCTCTATTCAGGACAGGGCTGCAGAACCCCATTTTTAGGGTTCTTGGGATCGCTATGGGTCCCTTAACCTGAAGTAACAGCTCCTTTGAACCCCTATTATAAACGTTCAAAACTGATCAAAAGTTTTACTGATATGTACTTGAAGTTAATAAATGGAAATATTATTTCACAAATAGAAATTTGGTGGTCTGCAGGCTGGATAAAGCACAGTAAATATCACAGAAAAATGTTGTGACAACTTTTTCTGAAAACGTAGCACACACATTACAAAAATGTTTCTAGGTGCTGTCAACTCGTCAGGATCTATTTAACATGAAAGCCTTAATGTACTCCAGAACGTCAGGCGGCACCATCTTATTGGCAGGACATTGTTTGCTGTAGGTCTCCAGCTTCATCATTGCTTTTAGCCAATAAATTACAGAATAATGAAAAACAGCTTTACCTTTTTCTTATGCTGTTGTCGATAATGTACACTGATGTAAACATTCTGATGCCAAAAAGCTAAAAACCCTGGTTTTGCTTAAAAGATCATTTATTCACGGTTAGGTCCTTGATATTCTGATTGCTGTATCTGATGGTGACCTCTCGCTTCCCAACTTAGAGGGTGACGATTTCCAAACACCTCATTTCTGTATATTAGTCCAATGTCATGGATAGAGAAGGAGTGTTACACTGAACTCTTTATGCGTAAGACATGAAAAGACTAAACTGCTTCCTATCGTTGAATTGTTTGTACTTCATGTGTCTATAGGTCACCACCACTCATTGGTTGTAGAGTGAATTACGACATGTCTAGGATTTTGCCAGCATAGCGATAGGATTGAATTTATAATGTGACAAGTTGGACTCTTTTTACAAAATTTGCATAAAGTTAAAGGTAAACGCATGTGAGTTGATGCTTTAAATTAATTTCCAGGTGCAAGTCAGCCCAGTTGTTATTTCCTAAGGAGTATCTAAAAAATGCAGTTAATTAAACTGATCAACTCTTGCGACAAATGTCCTTAGCAGGGGTTGCCAAAATGTAAAATAATGCTCAGCTTTTTTTTCTCCAAATATAGTGCAATCTTTATTTAGTGTTTGTGTCCTATTTTGCAGTTTAGCTCCATTCAAGGTAAAGGGAAGCTAGTATCAGAAAATGACTAAAAGAAGCCCTCCTCCTCCTTCAATCAAAGTTTTTATCCTCTTAAAATATTGCAGTCATCATATTACATAGCACCGTGTACTTACAATTGCTCATTTTGCCTTTCTACCCAGATAATTCTTCTCTTTTCTCTGCTCTACGTAAAAACATTTATCATCCCCCTCTTCAACTATTGACCCAGATACTCTCTCCTTCACCTGCCAGTGAATTTTGCAGTGACTGATGACTCATGCAGTGAAAATGTACCTCCTTTTTCTACACAAAGCTTAGAAGGATTCATCTGGTCAGTTTTTATACATGTGATGTCATAGAACTAATGGAAAAACAGATGATTTATCTGGGTAGAAAGGCAAAATGAGCAATTGTAAGTGCACGGTGATACATAATATAATGAATGCGATGTATTAAAATGATAAAAACTTTGATGAGAGGAGGGGTGCTTCTTTAAATCAGGTTTTTGTGCTAAATGTATTTTTTTTTAGCTTCAGTATCACAATTTGCATTACAAAAATAGATTTTTTTTTAACTTTAACATGTGCTTTCAGAAAACACATAGGCTATATTAGCCACAATGGATATACTCGGAAGTTATATTTTGTATTGATGCATCTAATGGGCGTGTGCAAAGGTGATTGTGAAGAGGAGGGCATCTGTGAGCTATTGTGATTGGCTGATCCTGTGTTATATACTGTATATATATTGTATCCCTGTCTCTGCTGATAAGGAACCTGCTGAAAACTCTTCTTCAAAGGACACGATGTATGAGTCTAAAAAAAATGCCCCAGTAGCCAGTGTGAAAATTGTAATATTACAAATTTTGTCTCTTTAAAAAAATCATGATATGAAAAATAGATATCTGTATCAGAAAAACCTTATTTAAACAATATGTTATTTTTTGGATGGAACCTTCCCTTTAAGGCCATACACAAGTGATATCTTTTTCTATTCTCAGGCAGCGAAGATAACCTCCGAAAAAAAATTCCATTTGTATAAAGCTTAGAAAATTAAAGGAAATTTATCAAAACTAGAGCACATGAAAAGTGAAGTAGAATTCTTTGATGGCCCTTGGGAAAACGATGCAGCAACCTAATTAAATGCTATGGCCAATTAATTCATTTTGTGCAGGTTTGGATACATCTTCCCCACAGTTTTCTTATCATGGATGTATGATGATGTATTGATTATTGGCTGGTGATGAGTCTTGAAAGTTAAATTGGCAGAATGATGATGAACTTTATGGGCCGTTACAGACCAAACACTGGATATATAAAAGTTTTTGTAACTTTAGCAACAATTTCTAAAACTTCTAAAACCTAAAATATCGTTCATACTGAACTATTAAGTCCAGATGAAGTCTAATAAAATGAACACAAGAAAATATAATGTACATTTATAAAAAAAAATAGCCTTGATGCAACGTTCCCTGAAAAACAGAACCCCTCTTACAGGGAAACGATGGCCCATTTTAAGGTCAGTGCACAGCTATAGAATGCCAGTGTTATTCCCAGGCTGCCGGCATGGAGACGTGCCAATTGGAGAATGTGATGCCTCTGTTGCAATACTATACAGACATGGATTGCGATCTAGCTATGCTTTACAGCAAAACGTCTTCAAGCATGAAAAATTGTGATTGTTAGATCTTAATGGATCATCTACTTAAACTCTTAAACCCAACTCGATTCTGTCCATCTGGACATAGAATACTTCAGCGGAAGGAGATTTGTAAGGATATTACACATGTTCTGCATGTAAGAGATGATTGTCTGAGTGATGTAATGAGATAACTCTCTGCTAGTCGCTTAGTTGAAGACCCCTGGATCTTAGCTTAATACCTGACTAAGAATTACCTAAGGGACATGGAGGCACATTTGTATGGAAAGTCTCTAGAGCTGAAACCTTTTTTCATATTGCGTCCTGATTTTTTATTTTAAGTGTGAGTGAAAAAAAAATCTAAATACAATATATATATATATATATATATATATATATATATATATATATATATATGTATATATATGTATACATATATATACACGTGCCCCTCCAACCTCCCAAAATATTGTCAAAGAGGCATTCCCATCAAAGTTTTTATCATCTTCATATATTTCAGTCATTATATTATATATGTAGAAACAATAATTCTATTTTCCCTGCATGAGTCATCATTAGAACTACCACTTTAAATCACTGCATAATCTCTGGCAGCAAAGCGCCTCCTTGTCGTCAACTCCTGACCCAGCTTCCCCCTTTTCCTTCCTGCCAGGGACTTTTGCAGTGATGATTCATGCAGGAAAGAGAGATTTCCTGTTTCTATGTAGAGCCTAGAATGATTCAGCTAGTTAGTTTTTATTCATGCGATCTCATAGACCTAATGGAAAAAAAAAGAATTAGCTGGGTAGAATGGGAAAAATGAGCAATTGTAAGTACACAGTGTTATGTAATATGATTATGACTACAATATACGCCCCACGACGAAGGTTTTTACAACCGAAATGCGCGTTGGGGCGGAGGTGCGCCCCCGGGATCCTCGGTCCACATTGCGGTGGGTATCATTTTGCGGCGGCTTATCTGGCATCATTGCTGTAACAGACCGGTAATCTCATGCTGTATTTGTATCCTTATATTAAGTATGGTTAGTGCATTGGCAGCTGTATGACTACGGTCTGTTGAGATTCTCTTCGATTGCTGCCTGCAGACTTGTTTTCCCACGTCTAATGGATTTTTCCATATACTGTACAATTATATGTTGTTTTTTCTATTTTCTTAGTTTTTTTCTACATTTTGATTAGTTTTTTTGGTCCATGTTGGTATATATTATGAGTATTATGTGGACCAATGCCCCTGGGCACGCGCCTCCTGCTAGTCTTTACAGCGATCTCCCATGTGTCGCCACTTTCTGTATTACCTTCCTTGCACTTGTTCACAATAATCTTCAATAAAGTATTTTTTTATATGATATTTGGTTTGACCTTCTATCATCTTTTCCTTGTGTGTTACAATATATTAAGAGGATAAAAACACTGATGGGAGTGATTCTTCAATTTCTCACAATACAAATTCGATACATTATTATGATACCCAAAAACCTCCAAAATTAGGCACATATAGCATAAACATCTCTCAACAAGTGTCAAGAAATCATTTTATTTTTTCAAGGGTGGTCATCTCATGCCACTCATATCAGGATTCAATGAGCCAAGAGTAATGGTAAAGACCGACTCATCTGTCTTTGTATTATATTATCCTGATGTAAAAAAAATAATTCTGAGGTTTGTTCAATCACATTGAATACACTTGGGTACATCCGGAGATGCTGCAGGCTATGGAAGCACAATTAGGCCACACAGGCTGCTTACCGTAGCACGAGCAACATGAAACCTCATGTTGATAAATGGCTGCCTGGACACTTTGGAGAAGTAACCGTAAATACTGGTTCCACAACCAAATCAACATAATGCTGAGCTGTTAGTGTACCTTAAATGAAAGCTAGCCAATCTCCCCTCTTATTGCATCCAAGACAAAAGTGTGACTTATCGCTGAAGTAGATAGACCTCCATTGTAGCCACTAGTAGTTGGAGATTGGTCTCGAGACCACATGGACAATGCCATAAAGAGGCCTTCACAAGGTAACGTTAAACTGGTCCTACTTCCTAGATAATGGTCTGGGGTGGCATAATGTACAGTAGCCTGACACTTCTAATCTCAATTCCAGGTATACTACCATCTCAGCGTTACATTGATTTGGTCAACACGACAATGCCAGGCCAGATGTTGCACGTTCTATAGTATGAAGCCTACATGGCCTAAACGAGCATTTCAAGACTTTTCTTTCATCCGGCACACATCATTGGGAAGCAATAGCAAAGTGAGCTGCCAACAACAGATCTTGATGATTTGACAAAGTGCATTCAACGCTGCAGAAGAATCTTCAAACATCCATTGATCACAGCCAAGACATACAAACATGGGGATTTCTGCATGTGACACTTATACTCCATGCTGAATAAATTAAGATGTTTTGAAAATGTCCTTCCGTTTTTCCATCATTTGATTTTCAGTAACATGTCTATCCACCCTATGATTTCCATAATTCCACAGCTTTTCCTTCTTGGCCTTACAATTTCAATGTTGAGGAGTGTCTATAAACATATACAGTATTATTTCGGACCATTAAAAGCGAAAAAATACCAGGAGCTAAAAACATTATGCCATGTGTGAGATGAGAGAATTGTGATAGCATATTAGCATAAAACTGTCTAATCATATTGACATTACAGAGGTTTTTCAGGCTTATAATCATGCTGCAAAACGCTCTGCTCTGCCCAATTAACCACCACAAGGCCTCATCAAATATTTTTTGGGGGTTTTGGAGCTCACCTAAGTCCATCATTGTGCACTGTTATTTTTTTTTTGGAGCCACTTTTGTCTCCAGAAATTATGCCACTCCATACGACATTGCCATATTTAATTGCACTTGCTCAGAAGCTCCCCAAGATGCCTTCACACAATTTCTTCATTCCTTATGTGTCTGCTCATCAGACAATTCTCTGTTGGCGGTACACCATCTTCCAAGCTCTCGCTCTGTCTCCCCGCAGTAGCAACAGGGAAAACCCTTTTAGATAATCAGCTACTATTTCCTGTATGACAAATATTCTGGTTTTTAAAGTCCCTCAAGTTTTGCATGGTTCTAAATTATTTCAGAAATCTTCTGACACAGTAATGAATTGCTCAATGTATGTCGTGGCGTGATCTGTTATGTTTCACATCAGTTTATGTGTTTATCTAATCACTAATTCATTGGAATAGAACAAACTTTATACAAAGTCCAGACATTTACAGTGTTCATCAGGGGAACATAATGAATAACACTGTATAGTAATGGAAATTAGTGCTGTCATTTCTGTTTTTCAGTAGCCAGAATAAAAAATACAGAAAATTAAATGCATGCAATAATGGCTGTTGTCTAATTTTGTTTCTAGTTAATGAGCATTTCCTCCTAATTTGAAAAATGTTGTTGTCTTCTTTTAATACTTTCTTCATGTTAGCGACCCTTATCATGGAAATAATCATTACGGTGCTCCGTGGGGGCAGGCAAGAGTAAGCTAGGGCTCCAGTCATCAAATATTATATCAAACAAATGAAGCAGCACACTGAATTTGCCAATTCATGTGTACGTTATGTTAGGTCCTGGAAACGAGAATCGCCTTAACGTGGCTTCCAGGTACACATGAATTGGCCAATTTATGCGCTAAACATTCTCAATTTTTCATATTTCTAGTGCAGTAATGCAATTCAATTTCATAATTGCATGCAATGGCGCTACAGAGTGCTACTTTATTTCTTTGATTGTATATGAGTTGGTGACTCTAGGTAAGCAACTGTTAAAACATAGTTTATGTTTGGATGTGATGGGCAGTTTTTTAAAATCAAATATTATAGGCTCAATTTCCATTTTTTGCAAATCTTATATTTTTGGACATCCTCTGGGGTTTGAAATCAGTATCATCGTACACTAATTGTTCTCTGATGTGATGGCATTGTTCCTTGTACACTGCAACTCTGGTGTTAAAGGGGTTATCAAGTTAAACTTATGAATATCGGTAAGTTATGACTTATTGATTGGTGGGGTTTCAACTGACTGGTGGAGTGGGGGACTTTTGTCCCTGTTAGAATGAAGGATGATGGCTCCTCCATTCATTTCCTTTGGGCTGCTGAGCTCTATGCTTGTTTTTTTTTGAAGCCCCATAAAGAATGAATGGATCAGCTGTCTGGTGTCTGACCTGCCACCCCATTTTGTAACAGGGGTAAAAGTGCCATAACGAGAATAAAAATTTCCAGTACGGCCTATCTAAGAGGTAAAAAAAAATAAGGCAGCACATTGTAGCGCCAAAACCTGCAAACATGAAACATGAAAATTTAATTGCATTACTGCACTAGAAATATGAAAAACTTAGAAAGTTTAGGCCATAAATTGGCCAAGTTATGTGTACCTTGTAGCCTTGTTAAGGCATTTCTCGTATACAAGGTCCTAGCAATGCCTTTCCTCTCTGAGAATAAAGTCTTCATCTGAATGTGAACCTAAATGCAGTCCTCTCTTTGACTCAAAATCTCTCTCTCTATGGAGGGGTAGTGGACCTACCGTGATTAAAAACACCTGTGGCTAAAGGGAGGAGTGCTCAGTCAGAAGGCTAAAGAATACAAACTTCAAAAAACTGACCGTCACATTTTGAGTCAAAGAGAGGACTGCCTTTAGGTTCCCATTCAGATGAAGACTTTATTCTCAGAGAGGAAAGGCATTGGTAGGACACGTTTCATGTTTGCAGGTTTTGGCGCTACAATGTGCTGCCTTATTTATTTGACTGTATACGAGTTGGTGACTCAAGGTTCAGCACCTGTTCACACTTAGTCTATGTTTGGATGTGACAGTCAGTTTTTTAAAGTTTGTATCCAAGAGGTCAGACACCCTACACTTTGGATACGTTATAAAGGGGTTTCCAAGGAAAAGAAGTTAGTTACTGAGGAACCACTATTACTGAGGCCACATAGTCAGTCTACTCCGAGTGCTCAATTAAATTATCATCTGGCCTTAAGGACAAATCAGCGTCAATTGTTATGGAAAATACTATCCTATGTCCAGTATGACCGTTCACCTGACAGCTATTAAAGTTGCATGAACCTGTAGATCACTCTGCCTGTCTACTCAGACACTACATTGTCTTACAACAAAACCTATTTGATTTTTGTGAAAACTTAGAAACCCAAGGTTTTCTCGGACTGTGGTATAGAATTCAGATCCAACAGATAATCCATATCTACTCCAGAACCTAGCCAATCCTATTTCTCCACATGGGATTTCCATTATTTTCAATGTTAAGAAAGCCCTCACAAAAAATAAATGACTAAAACATTAAATTAAGACTAAGTCAAATTCTTTTAAAGGAATCTGTCACTAGAAAAAATGCTATTAACCTGCAGATATGGGGTTAATCTGTATGTTAATAGCGTTACTAACTTGCCCAGTGCCTGCACTCAGCTGAACGCTGCGGGGAGAAAATTAATTTTATTCCCCCTGGTAGCATTCATTTTCAGTCATGGGGGTGGGGACGGCACTGGTTCAGTCACCACTTTGAGAATACAGAGCAGCGACTGTAAGTGTGCCCTTGGCCCTCACTGACACTGGCTCTGCATTGGGGGCTGGCTGTCAGTCAGGCCTGAGGGTGCAGTTACAGCTCAGAGTGGTGACTGAACAGGCGCCACCCCATAACTGAAAACAAATGCCGCCAGTGGGAATAAAGTTATAAAGTTCATTTTTTCCCCCGCAGCCTTTGGCTACATGTTGACCCCGGGAAGGTTAGTAACTCTAATAACCTGCAGATTAACCTTATATCTGCAAGATTAGTGTGTTTTTTTCTGATGACAGGTTCCTTTTAAACAAATTATTAAAAAAAGCTTTTATCAGCCAAGTTTGTTGTTTAGTTCTTACTTAGGGCTTCAGAAACACATAATAAAACAAATTGCAGTAAGGCATAGAGTACACAATGATCACAAACAGATTACCATTCTGTTATTTGCAATTTTTTAGTCCTAATCTGAACACTGTGATTGCAGCGTAAGGTCATGTTTGTGTCTGTCGACTCGTAGACAATTAACAAGCTCTATCATGTAACTTTTCAATCTTATCAATAATTAAACACATTACTCAAGATAAGTGCCAAATGGCTTCTCCGAAACACTGTTTCCAATTACCGTAAATTGTGGTTTCACGTATCATTGATTAGGACGGCATGCACTTAACAAGCGATTATCCTATTCTTGTATCTGGAAACTTACAATTTTCATGTTATCATAACGGCCTAAGGGTACCGTTACACTATACGATTTACCAACGATCACGACCAGCGATACGACCTGGCCGTGATCGTTGGTAAGTCGTAGTGTGGTCGCTGGAGAGCTGTCACACAGACAGCTCTCCAGCGACCAACGATGCCGAAGTCCCCGGGTAACCAAGGTAAACATCGGGTTACTAAGCACAGGGCCGCGCTTAGTAACCCGATGTTTATCCTGGTTACCAGCGTAAAAAAACCCAAACACTACATACTTACATTCCGGTGTCTGTCCCTTGCCGTCTGCTTCCCGCACTGACTGACTGCCGGCCGTAAAGTGAAAGCACAGCACAGCGGTGACGTCACCGCTGTGCTCTGCTTTCACTTTACGGCCGGCAGTCAGTCAGTGCGGGAAGCAGACGGCAAGGGACCTGACAGACACCGGAATGTAAGTATGTGCTGTTTGTTTTTTTTTTACATTTACGATGGTAACCAGGATAAACATTGGGTTACTAAGCGCGGCCCTGCGCTTAGTAACCCAATGTTTACCCTGGTTACAAGCGAACGCATCGCTGGATCGGTGTCAAACACACCGATCCAGCGATGACAGCGGGAGATCCAGCGACGAAAGAAAGTTCCAAACGATCTGCTACGATGTACGATTCTCAGCAGGGTCCCTGATCGCTGCTGCGTGTCAGACACAGCGATATCGTATGGATATCGCTGGAACGTCACGAATCGTACCGTCATAGCGACAAAAGTGCCACTGTGAGACGGTACCCTTAGTGAATATTAGAAGATTCCCCAAATCCAAAGTCAGAAGAAATGAACTGGCCAAAGATGTTACATTGACCAATTAATTGTCACATGTACAATAAAATATAGTAACCAGACCATACATGAACATACATGAAGGAGACATGGTTTCTTCTGATTTTTTTACCTTAGGACTATAAAAGTTTCAGGATCCTGTAAGTTCAAGACTCAATGGTTAGAAAAGAAAATCATATTGACCAAAAATGGCAAATGATTCTTGTTCAAAGCTTATGGAAATTGTCACTTTCATACTGACCAGTTTCTTTTACAATAAAATAGGTTCTTACTTTTCTCTTTTCTGTTAACAAATCTGTAACATTTGTTGTCATTTATGTTTTTATTAACCTTGCTAAGAATTTTGGACTTTGTTTTGGCGACACATGAAATTTCAAAGACCCGTAGCCACAGACCCGGAAAAGAACTGGACCATCGGGAATGCCAATGGGTTTGGTATTGGCTTAAAGGTATATTTGTTCTTCACTCTTAACTCTGACAAGGAGATATGGGCTTTTCTGTAAAATAATTATTAGATTGTTATCAGAGAAAATTCGCAATTGATAACAGATGACATGAATATTGGGAAACCCAAAGCCAATTAAATTTTCTACAGAGCAGTGCATTGACTTGGATGGGGTGGCATCATTCGGTATCATGGAGAGGCTTATGCTATAGTTTTACTGTAGAAGACAGGCCCCAACATGGAAAAGAACCCACTATTTCTCCATAATTATGGAATTTTATCACAATTTCTTTAAAGGCTTTTTTTATTCACTGAAATTGGGATTTCTGCTTGTTTATGGGTTGTTGGTAGTAAATAGGGTTGAGCGACTTTTACTTTTTTAGGGTCGAGTCAGGTTTCGCGAAACTCGACTATCTCTAAAGTCGAGTCGAGTGAAATCGGCCGATTATGGCAAAAAGTCGGGGATCGACCGAAACATGAAACCCAATGCAAAGTCAATGGGATTTTTTTTTTTTTATTCTCTCTCTCTCTCTCTCTCTCTCAACAGAAAAGCTGGTGTTACACATTTCAAATCGCTACAGCGCACAAGCAACAAGATGACAATAGGCGTCCACGCCCCTAAGACCTATGTCATCACTCTGCCCACTCTCCTTCATTGGCTGAAAAAATGGCGCCAAGCGCGTCATACGAATCGCGCGTCATGGCGCGAAAGTCGCGTACCGCATGGCCGACCCCACACAGGGATCGGGTCGGGTTTCATGAAACCCGACTTTGCCAAAAGTCGGCCACTTTTGAATATGAACGATCCGTTTCGCTCAACCCTAGTAGTAAATGTATATATATATATATATATATATATATATATATATATATATATAGATGAATAGGGAAGGGACTCTAGTGTCACTTGTTGGAAGTAGCACTTTTAAAAGTCAGTATTATGGGTATTCCCATCTTCAAGATCATATTGCAATATTTAGTGGGTGTAATAATAATAATAACAAATACCTCCAATTAGAAGTATAGTATAATTCTTCTCACTAGCTATGCCACTTTCCCCATGTGTAGGGCCTTACAATAGCTTAAGTATCCATGGCTAAGCCCCATTCCTATATATTTGATGGCTGTCAGCTGAACCTAGGCGCTCCTGTGTTCTCTATAAGGCTACGTTAACAGTTGCGTTGCTGAGCGCAGCGTCGTCGATGCATACCGATGCATGCGTCATCTTTAACATGGGGGGGGGGGCGCATGGACATGCGTCGGTAAGCATTGTACTGCGTTTTACGACGCATGCATCATATAGACGCACAAGACAGGGCGCAGAGGACGCTACTTGCAGCATTTTCCCTGTGCCAAAAGTCTTGATCTGTAGAGTCTTATGACAACGCATGTGTCGCAAAACGCTGCATTGTGTATTTGCGTTGTTGGTTGCGTTGCGTCGCCAACGCTGCGCCCAGCAACGCAAATGTGAACGTAGCCTAAGTGAATCGTTGCCAGACGTATCTGGTGGCAGCCTATCTCAGGGAAATCAAAAGGATCTGCAGTCTGAAATTGGACATGTCGGTTCTTATCTTTCCCAATAATAGTCTGTCTGGGGGGGGGGGCCCTCTTCAAATTGTTAGCAAAAACTCATCGATATCATCAGGAAGCTTTTGCTGTCCTAAAGTGCCCAACCATAATCGAAAGAATGGGATGTTGACTGCACATGGAGGGAAGCCGATAGCACCTCATTATGTACAGTCCTTGATAGTCCTTTTTTAGTCCATATTATTCCACAGTAGAGTTGAGCGAAATGGGTCGAAATTTTTCAAAAGTCGCCGACTTTTGGCAAGGTCGGGTTTCATGAAACCCGACCCGACCCCTGTGTGGGGTCGGCCATGAAGTCGGCGATCTTTTGAATCTGGAATCGGAATTCCGATACCGATTCCCGATATGTTTAAGATATCGGGAATTGGTATCGGAATTCAGATTTAAGTGTAAAATAAAGAATTAAAATAAAAAATATCGCAATACTTACCCTCTGACGCGCCCTGGTACTAACCGGGAACCTTCCTTCCTTAGAATCAGCCTTCCAAGACCTTGCGGTGACGTCGCGGCTTGTGATTGGTCGCGCGGCGGTCACATGGGCGGCCGCGCGACCAATCACAAGCCGCGACGTCACCGAAGGTCCTGGAAGCGCTGATTCTTAGGAAGGACCTTTGGTGACGTCGCGGTGACGTTGCGGCTTGTGATTGGTCGCGCGGCCGCCCATGTGACCGCCGCGCGACCAATCACAAGCCGCGACGTCACCGCAAGGTCTTGGAAGGCTGATTCTAAGGAAGGAAGGTTCCCGGTTAGTACCAGGGCGCGTCAGAGGGTAAGTATTGCGATATTTTTTATTTTAATTCTTTATTTTACACTAAAATATGGATCGCAGGGCCTGAAGGAGAGTTTCCTCTCCTTCAGACCCTGGGAACCATGGAAACCCAATGCACTGCATTGGGTTTCGAGTTTCGGCCGACCCCGACTTTTTTATAGGATCGGCCGATTTCACTCGACCCGACTTTTGAAAAAGTCGGGTTTCGTGAAACCCGACCCGATCCTATAAAAGCAAAGGTCGCTAAACCCTATTCCACAGTACACTGATGTAGCTGACTATTCTTATTAATTTTCGGTTTGAGCAGGTGCTTCATTTTCATAAAAATAGAATGGCAACAGTATTCAAGTGATAAGTCTTAAAAACCATAAGTCTTAAAACCCATGCAGCAATTATGTACTTTATATCCTCATTGTAGGATCGAATTACATGTACTTAGCTTGATACGCAGAACAAGATAAGATGTAATTAATCTAACTTCTGACCTTTAGATTTACCATGATTAAATTACTTTGTTTTCAGCCAGTGACATACGTCATTTCTTAAGGTACCTTCACACATAACGATATCGTTAACGATATCGTTGCTTTTTGTGACGTAGCAACGATATCGTTAAGGAAATCGTTATGTGTGACAGCGACCAACGATCAGGCCCCTGCTGGGAGATCGTTGGTCGCTGAACAAAGTCCAGAACTTTATTTCGTCGCTGGATCTCCCGTGGACATCGCTGGATCGGCGTGTGTGACACCGATCCAGCGATGTCTTCACTGGTAACCAGGGTAAACATCGGGTAACTAAGCGCAGGGCCGCGCTTAGTAACCCGATGTTTACCCTGGTTACCAGCGTAAAAGTAAAAAAAAAACAAACGCTACATACTTACCTACCGCTGTCTGTCCCTGGCGCTCTGCTTCTCTGCACTCCTCCTACACTGACTGTGAGCGTCGGTCAGCCGGAAAGCAGAGCGGTGACGTCACCGCTCTGCTTTCCGGCCGCTGTGCTCACAGACAATACAGGAGGAGTGCAGAGAAGCAGAGCGCCGGGGACAGACAGCGGTAGGTAAGTATGTAGTGTTTGTTTTTTTTTACTTTTACGCTGGTAACCAGGGTAAACATCGGGTTACTAAGCGCGGCCCTGCGCTTAGTAACCCGATGTTTACCCTGGTTACCCGGGGACTTCGGGATCGTTGGTCACTGGAGAGCTGTCTGTGTGACAGCTCTCCAGCGACCAAACAGCGACGCTGCAGCGATCCGGATCGTTGTCGGTATCGCTGCAGCGTCGCTTAATGTGAAGGGGCCTTTACTCTTGTATATGCATCTTGGATCCTTCAGGAGATCTCCAGTGGTTGAGGACACTAATTGAAAATGACAAAACCTTTCCCGTCGGAGAAATGTTCCTCCAGACAGCTTTCTTCCCCAATAAATGCAATGTCAAAGCATTTCCATTAGCAGGTTTCCTTGAGTGAGGTGAGATAAATGGGCGATGCTTAAAATGTTACAAAACACCAAGAGTTAAATAAAATGCTTGTCGGCAAGATTCATTACAAGCCCTGAGATGCTGTCGATGGTCTTTTCTCTGTAAAAATCATATTAGCGGTCCAAAACCAATATTGATAAATTCAAACAGAAATCAGGGTTTTATCTTAGATCCTTAATTCTGTGAGAATTGCTACTTTCTGTGTCCGAATATAGACCTCTCATGGGCCCTTAGGTCAACTTCAATAGAAGAAGGACAAGAACCTCTCAATTGAGCTTTTACCATTCATGACAGCAGATACAATGGGAGGTTGATGTGTAAATAGACTCTATTGTATGGCCAAGGTAAAGGAACCCAAAAGCACAGCAGATACCAGCTGATGAAAAGAAGTTCTCTTGACTGAGGCTTGTCCCAGACATAGAGATGTTTTCCTTTTCTAAAGGTGCCTTCACACTGACCAACTTCACAACGATATCGCTAGCGATCCGTGACATTGCAGCGTCCTGGATAGCGATATCGTTGTGTTTGACACGCAGCAGCGATCTGGATCCTTCTGTGACATTGTTGGTCGGAGAACAAAGTCCAGAACTTTATTACGTTGCTGGATCTCCCGCAGACATCGCTGAATCGGCGTGTGTGACGCCGATCCAGCGATGTCTTCACTGGTAACCAGGGTAAACATCGGGTTACTAAGCGCAGGGCCGCGCTTAGTAACCCGATGTTTACCCTGGTTACCAGTGTAAATGTAAAAAAAACAAACACTACATACTTAACTTCCGGTGTCTGTCACGTCCCCCGGCATTCTGCTTCCCTGCACTGTGTCAGCGCCGGCCAGTCGTAAAGCAGATTACAGCGGTGACGTCACCTCTGTGCTTTATGGCCAGCCGGCGCTCACAGTCAGTGCAGGAAAGCACAGCGACGGGGGACAGACATCGGAATGTAAGTATGTAGTGTTTGTTTTTTTTTACATTAGCACTGGTAACCAGGATAAACATCGGGTTACTAAGCGCGGCCCTGCGCTTAGTAACCCGATGTTTACCCTGGTTACCAGGGGACTTCGCATAGTTGGTCGCTGGAGAGCTGTCTGTGTGACAGCTCTCCAGCGACCACACAGCAACGCTGCAGCGATCGGGATCGTTGTCTAGATCGCTGCAGCGTCGCTAAATGTGACGGTACCTTAAGTAGTGCCTTCACAACTTTATTATCTCAATGATAATTCTCAAACATTCCATTGGATTTTAAACAATTGTACGTTCTTAATAATTTTTCCACTTATTATTATTCTAGGATCATTGTTTTGCCATTACGGGACATTTCTGGCCAACTAATGTCTACATGGCACCACCACATGATAATAATAACCACAAGGGGACTTTGAGGATACATGGGCACTGACAGAGGAGAAAGATGCCAATTCAATTTAATGTGGTGATTAGAGATGAGGGGATCCATTCTCAGAAGATCGACATGGAATTTAATTTCACGGTTTCAGGCAAATTCAAACATTTTAAAATTTGATTTGCGGTTTTTAAAAAAAAAAATTAGTCTAGCGCCATTTTGCATACTGCTGAAGCATCTGGGAATTGTCTAATGTCATTTTGCATTGCTGCATGGGCTTACACATAATACCCTGCCCTGCAGCTGTGAAATTTAGTGGATTATCATACCTTGTAAGGTGGTGGTCAGCGTCTAGGACACTACAGATCAGCAGCTCCCAGCGGAGCACAGTTTGAACAACAAAGTCATTTTCCTTCTTTCCTGTAGAGTATAAGCTCTTATGGTCAGCGGGGTCCTTTCTCTCTCTACTTTAGAGTATTAGCTCTTATGGTAAGCAGGGTCCTCTCTCTTTCTCCTGTAGAGCATAAGCTCTTATGGTCGTCTCTCTTTCTCCTGTAGAGTGTAACCTTTTTTGTCAGCAGGGTCCTCTCTCTTTATCCTGTAGACTGTAAGCTCTTATGGTCAGCGGGGTCCTGTCTCTCTCTACTGTAGAGCATAAGCTCTTATGTTCAGCGGGGTCCTCTCTCTCTTTCCTGTAAAGTGGAAGCTCTTATGGTCAGTGGGGTCCTCCCTCTCTTTCCTGTAGAGTATAAGCTCTTATGGTCAGCGGGGTCCTCTCTCTCTCTTTCCTGTAGAGTGTAAGCTCTTATGATCAGCGGGATCCTTTCTCTTTCTCCTGTAGAGTATAAGCTCTTATGGTAAGCAGGGTCCTCTCTTTCCTGTAGAGCATAAGCTCTTATGGTCAGCAGGGTCCTCTCTCTCCTGTAGAGTGTAAGCTCTTATGGTCAGCGGGGTCCTGTCTCTCTCTCCTGTAGAGCATAAGCTCTTATGGTCAGCGGGGTCCTCTCTCTCTTTCCTGTAAAGTGGAAGCTCTTATGGTCAGCCGGGTCCTCCCTCTCTTTCCTGTAGAGTGTAAGCTCTTATGATCAGCGGGGTCCTCTCTCTTTCTCCTGTAGAGCATAAGCTCTTATGGTAAGCAGAGTCCTCTCTTTCCTGTAGAGAATGAGGAGTTTAGGGCCTGAGAATGACGTCGCGGCTTGTGATTGGTCGCGTGGCGGTCACATGAGCGGCACGCAACCAATCAGAAGCCGTGACGTCATGGAAGGCCCTAAACGCGCTCATTTTAAGCAAAGAAGGCTGCCGGTTACCAGCGGTGATGTCCAGGGGCCTCCGGAGAGGTGAGCATATCAATATTTTTTATTTTAATTCTTTATTTTACACATTAATATGGATCCGATACCGATTCCCGATACCACAAAAGTATCGGAACTCGGTATCGGAATTCCGATACTTGCGGTATCGGAATGCTCAACACTACTTATGAACAGTGAGGTCCTCTCTTTCTCCTGTAGAGTGTAAGCTCTTATTGTCAGCAGGGTCCTCTCTCTCTCCTGTAGAGTGTAAGCTCTTATGGTCAGCTGGGTTCTTTCTCTCTCTCCTCTCCCACACATCTATTTTTGGAAAATTTGAATTTCAAACTAATCATTCATCACTAGTGGTGATTACTGGTGCCAAGAAACCCTACATTCAGGTCACATTTCCAGCTGCCATTTTCATTCAATGCCACTGACAACACATTGTTTTAAAAAAAATCAACAGTGCTGTACATTCTAATCTAGAGAAATTATTAATATTGCCAAATTATCTGAACAATTTTGAAGATGAAGATGATTATACATATAAAATAACTGATGGATAAAAGTTATTTAGAAAAATTATTGCTCCAGATTCCACCAAAAATAACCAGAACTATTTTTTCCCATACAATATGCAAACATTAGAAGCAGAATCCATGAATTTTGATGGAATTTCATAATTATCTAAGGTATTAGGAGGCAGCCCATCAGTGACCCAATGCTAGATGGTGAGGTTAAAGAAGAATTTTCATGTTATACTTAAACATTCCTTACGCCAATTGCTGCAGCTGGTGCAAACCAATTCTCAGGACCTGGTCCGAAAGCCACGTCAGCTGGTTGGTAGTTGGATGGCAGACATGAGAACTGACTCCTACCTCCTTGCATATGCAGCTCTTTTTTGTTTTGCTGCTCCGTGTGACGTCATATGGGCAACACGCCACAACTATGATGTTTCACCAGGCCACCTGAGCAAAAGAAATGTTGCTGAGGTAGGAGGGCTTTCTCAAGGCTCTTGTCAAATGGACAATCATCACTTGGCCATTGAACTGGGTCCTGTGAGTCGATTTGTACTAATTCTACCCCTAAACACCAATTTATTCAAACACCTCAAGCAAGGAAACTCAAGAAAAACCTTTTAGTGAAAGTAGGGGTCTCGAAAATCCATTAAGCTTCCTTAGACACCAGGATTCAGGGATAATTTCTATCTCTTCACTCCATATTGTGACATCTTGGTCAATTCATGATTATCGATACAGAGTGAGCAGCACAGTAGCTTAGCATCGCAGGGGTCCTGGGTTCAAATCTCCCCAAGTACAAGATCTGCAAGGGTTTATACTTACAGCCCTTATTTGTGAGGGTTTCTTCTTTTTTCCTCCCAAACCGCAAAGACAAACTGATAAGGAATTTAAATTGTGAGCCCCAGTGGGGACAGTGATGATGATGCCTGTAAAGCACTATGGAGTATTTTGGCACAATATAAGCAAGTCTAGCTTGGTGTTATGTATAAGCAACAATAGTTGGCAGTATAAAAGCAAGCATAGTTTACCATCATGTACACACGTGTTCAAAATTGTTGGTACCCCTCGTTTAATGACCGAAAAACCCACAATGGTCACAGAAATAACTTGAATCTGACAAAAGTAATAATAAATAAAAGATCTATGAAAATGAACAAATGCAAGTCAGACGTTTGTACATGCGCAAGCATAATAAATAATGAGGCATATTAAATAAAAGCCATGTGTAACATACCCATAGCATATGTCTCAGTGATTCCAATTATTTTAAGTAAATTTATTTTGTTCATTGCCGTTAATACAGAGTCCAGTATAATTACAAACCCACTTTTTGTATGATATTTAGGATTTACAGCGTGTTACTATTTTTATTGTTATTCTATAGATAGATACTATTTTCTGATTACTACTGAGACCAAGGTATAACACAAAGCAAATAATAATATAATACTCTTAGCTGTATAAGAAATAGTTCCTGGCTGTAGGGGAAGCTTTTGTTATTTTTCTATGTCGTATATGGATAAGGCTAAAATAAAATGACTACACGCAATAATAGCTTGGACATGTAAAATTCCCACGTGGGCCACATCCAGGCCTCAGACCTCCAGCTGGAGTGTACACTGTGTAAAATAATCCAGCAACAGTCATAGTATTGGCGATAGGTTCCACGGCACATATTTACTCTATATTAAGCAATATCTTCTGCTTTTTGATCTCCATTATCCATTAGAATAACAGCTTGTAAACAAAAACTCCAATAAATGTTTTTTTACAATGTGTCTCGAAGGTAAACGCAAATAATGAATTCCATACTGGCCTCTTTATGCTTACAGTGATCCATTCCCGTGGCCTCTACAATACAAAGCATTGGCAGATTCACAGCATATAGAGAAGGTCTCTGTTGTATGAGGTGGATGACTCACTTTGAAAACATGGCTGAATGTTAGGAAATTTACTGATGTCTTTAAAGGATTGTCTGAGTTAAGGTTTACACATAAGAAAGTTGACAAAGCCAACTAATTTTGGTGGGACTACTCTACTGCTTTGTAAATAAGATCCACTGACTTTCCCTCTAATGATGATGTTAGTAATAAGAAAGATCTATGAGATTTCAATTTGTGTTTACGGTCCTCAAAGTTGCCAATTTCTTGGTGACCTCAATGCTGAGAAATACATCCAGATTATTTTGATTGAAAGGTCAAAATAATGCTCTCTTCACCCAGGTGGTCTGAAAAATGTGATCGGTGCCACATAAAAAATATGGCATGCCTCAGCCCACTCCAAAAGAAGGAAGGCTTCCAACAAAACCAATCCCTATCTCTGGAGCCGAAAAGCCACAGTGAAGAAATGGGACTAGTAGCTCATCTTTTACCGAAGCTCAAGGAAAGTCCAAAACGTGCTCTCAGCATCCACGCAAGTGAAACCAAGAAACAATCTAAACTGGCTTCTCTCCCAAAGTAGGTGAGGCTGTGGTTACGCAGGGTGAAACGGAAGGCCACACTCTCCTCCCGTAAACCAGTCAGGAGGGAACCCATAAAGAATCGTATCCAAAGAAGTCCTTGATAGAGGACACATGTGGAGATAGGAAAAGATAACACGCCGAAGAATGATTGAAAAAAATAGTGCAAGGTGTTCTTATAGTAAAGGCCCCTTCACATTAAGCGACGCTGCAGCGATACCGACAACGATCCGGATCGCTGCAGCGTCGCTGTTTGGTCGCTGGAGAGCTGTCACACAGACAGCTCTCCAGCGACCAACAATGCTGGTAACCAGGGTAAACATCGGGTTACTAAGCGCAGGGCCGCGCTTAGTAACTCGATGTTTACCCTGGTTACCAGCGTAAAAGTAAAAAAAAAAAAACACTACATACTTACCTACCGCTGTCTGTCCCCGGCGCTCTGCTTCTCTGGTCTGGCTGTGAGCACAGCGGCCGGAAAGCAGAGCGGTGACGTCACCCCTCTGCTTTCCGGCTGACCAACGCTCACAGCCAGTACAGGAGGAGTGCAGAGCACAGCGCCGGGGACAGACAACGGTAGGTAAGTATGTAGTGTTTGTTTTTTTTTACTTTTACGCTGGTAACCAGGGTAAACATCGGGTTACTAAGCGCGGCCCTGCGCTTACTAACCCGATGTGTACCCTGGTTACCAGTGAAGACATCGCTTGATCGGTGTCACACACGCCGATCCAGCGATGTCCACGGGAGATCCAGCGACGAAAAAAAGTTCTGGACTTTGTTCAGCGACCAACAATCTCCCAGCAGGGGCCTGATCGTTGGTCGCTGTCACACAGAACGATTTCCTTAACGATATCGTTGCTACGTCACAAAAAGCAACGATATCGTTAACGATATCGTTATGTGTGAAGGTACCTTAAAGGGAACCTGTCACCTGAATTTGGCGGGACTGGTTTTGGGTCAAATGGGCGGAGTTTTCGGGTGTTTGATTCACCCTTTACTTACCTGCTGGCTGCATGCTGGCCGCAATATTGGATTGAAGTTCATTCTCTGTCCCCCGTAGTACACGCCTGCGCAAGGCAATCTTGCCTTGCGCAGGCATGTACTACGGAAGACAGAGATTGAACTTCAATCCAATATTTCGGCCAGCATGTAGCCAGCGGGTAAGCAAAGCGTGAATCAAACACATGAAAACTCCGCCCATATGACCCAAAACTGGTCCCGCCAAATTCAGGTGACAGGTTCCCTTTAAGACTGATGAGTCCCCCCTATGTTGGAAATTAAAAATTCCCACATCCTTGCCAGGAGACATGAGAGAGAAGTACTGTGCACATGTGCCATAGAACTCAATGGGTTACCCATACCCAATGAGCTTAGGTACCCCGGGATCACCACTCCTGGGGCACTGGGAACCTTGAGCTTTCAAACTTACCTGACCTAATGACTTTGATCGTAGAGGGCCGGGTTTTCTATTGATGATTATATAAGTCACCTGACATACTAATCAGTGCAGCATATCCATTATGCATAATGTATCAATCTACTAGGGTGGCCAAGGTGAAAGCTGCATTTTGGAAAGATAATACCACTGAGAAGCGATACAGATACTTATAAATACATATAGATATTTATACAGAAGTAAATGCAGATACTTTTCCATCGTGCATTACCTCCAGGAAGGCGTCTGATTGACTTCAAATTTATTCCGCAGCAGGATAATGAATCTAAATATATAGCAAATGGGGACGTTTCATTAAGACGCTTACAGCAGAAACCTGGTGTAAACACCTTAATAAGTGGCAAGTTGAAGGGAAGGTAAGTACTTCCCAGTCGAGACTTATATATACTGCAAATGTCTTTGGGGGCAGAGTTATCTTACAGGCACCATCCGCCCAGAGCCTGGAAGAAATCATTTATATAATGTGATAAAACATGATTTCTCAGCAACAACACATCCGATATGAGATTTACAGGGAGGGCTGTTTTCAGCATTCTATAGCCTGTATGCCCATAGTAATAGTTTAGATAGGACACATGTAGTGACAGATTCCCTTTAAGAACTATCTTCTTGGTAAAATAGTGCAAGAAGTCCTGGAAGTGATGATCCGGCCCCCACAGAGTTCCTTCATAAATTATGTGCAAGTACAAGTCTACCCAGAAGTAGGGTTGAGCGAAACGGGTCGTTCATTTTCAAAAGTCGCCGACTTTTGGCAAAGTCGGGTTTCATGAAACCCGATCCGACCCCTGTGCGGGGTCGGCCATGCGGTACGCGACTTTCGCGCCAAAGTCGCGTTTCAATGACGCGAAAAGCACCATTTCTCAGCCAATGAAGGTAAACGCAGAGTGTGGGCAGCGTGATGACATAGGTCCTGGTCCCCACCATCTTAGAGAAGGGCATTGCAGTGATTGGCTTGCTGTCCGCGGCGTCACAGGGGCTATAAAGAGGCGTTCCCGCCGACCGCCATGTTACTGCTGCTGATCTGAGCCTAGGGAGAGGTTGCTGCCGCTTCGTCAGAAGCAGGGATAGCGTTAGGCAGGGTCCATTAACTACCAAACCGCTTGTGCTGTAGCGATTTGCACTGTCCAACACCACCTTCAGTGTGCAGGGACAGTGGAAGCTACATTTTTTTTTTCCTCAGCGCTGTAGCTCATTGGGCTGCCCTAGAAGGCTCCCTGATAGCTGCATTGCTGTGTGTACGCCGCTGTGCAAACCAACTGCTTTTTTCAAAGCACAAATCCTCTTGTTCCTTCCTTTCTGCACAGCTATCTTTTTTGTTTGTCCACACTTTTGATTTAATTTGTGCATCAGTCCACTCCTTATTGCTGCCTGCCATACCTGGCTGAGATTACTGCAGGGAGATAGTAATTGAAGGACAGTTCCTATTTTTTTTTTTTTTTTTTTGTGGGAGATTAAGATTGGCATTTCTGCTAGAGTGCCATCCCTGTGTGTGCCATCTCTCAGTCAGTGGGCCATAGAAAGCCTATTTATTTTTTTGCTTGATTTGGGTTCTAAAATCTACCTGAAAAAATCACTACATCAATCAGTGGGAGAAAAATATTGGCCTCAGGGCTTGTGTGCCACTCCTGACTCCTGTGTGTGCCATCTCTCAGTCAGTGGGCCATAGAAAGCCTATTTATTTTTTTGCTTGATTTGGGTTCCAAAATCTACCTGAAAAAATCACTACATCAATCAGTGGGAGAAAAATATTGGCCTCAGGGCTTGTGTGCCACTCCTGACTCCTGTGTGCATCATCACTCACTCAGTGGGCCATAGAAAGCCCATTTTTTTTTTTGCTTTATTTGGGTTCTAAATTCTACCTGAAAAAATCAATAAATCAATCAGTGGGAGATTAATATTTGCCTTTGGGCTTGTGTGCCAGTCCTAAGCGTGCCATCTCTCTCACAAATAGTGGGCCATAGAAAGCCTATTTATTTATTTTTTTTTGGTTTTATAAATTCTCCCTGAAAAAAAAAGGGAGATTAATATTGGCCTTTGGGCTTGTGTGCCAGTCCTAAGCGTGCCATCTCTCTCTCTCAGATAGTGGGCCATAGAAAGCCTATTTATTATTTTTTTTATTGGGTTTATAAATTTTCCCTGAAAAAAAAAAAAAAAGTGGGAGATTAATATTGGCCTCTGGGCTTGTGTGCCACTCCTGACTCCTGTGTGCGTCATCTCTCACTCAGTGGGCCATAGAAAGCCTATTTTTTGCTTTATTTGTTTTCTAAATTCTCCCTGAAAAAATCATTTTATTTTACTTGGTTTCTAAATTCTTCCTGAAAAAATCATTTTTTTTGATTATTTTTTTTTCTAAAGTCTCCCTGAAAAAAAAAAAAAAAAAAAAATCAGTGGGAGATTAATATTGCCCTTTCTGCTTGTGTGCCAGTCTTGACTCCTGGGTGTGCCATCTCTCTCTCTCTCTCCAATTGTGGGCCATAGAAAGCCTATTATTTTTTTTGCTTGATTTGGGTTCCAAAATCTACCTGAAAAAAATCACTCAATCAATCAGTGGGAGATAAATATTGGTCTCTGGGCTTGTGTGCCACTCCTGACTCCTGTGTGCGTCATCTCTCACTCAGTGGGCCATAGAAAGCCTATTTTTTGTTTTATTTGTTTTCTAAATTCTCCCTGAAAAAATCATTTTATTTTATTTGGTTTCTAAATTCTTCCTAAAAAAAATCATTTTATTCTATTATTTTTTTTTCTAAAGTCTCCCTGAAAAAATAAAAAAATCAGTGGGAGATTAATATTGCCCTTTCTGCTTGTGTGCCAGTCTTGACTCCTGGGTGTGCCATCTCTCTCTCTCTCTCCAATTGTGGGCCATAGAAAGCCTATTATTTTTTTTAGCTTGATTTGGGTTCCAAAATCTACCTGAAAAAATCACTACATCAATCAGTGGGAGATAAATATTGGTCTCTGGGCTTGTGTGCCACTCCTGACTCCTGTGTGCGTCATCTCTCACTCAGTGGGCCATAGAAAGCCTATTTTTTGTTTTATTTGTTTTCTAAATTCTCCCTGAAAAAATCATTTTATTTTATTTGGTTTCTAAATTCTTCCTGAAAAAATCATTTTATTCTATTATTTTTTTTTTCTAAAGTCTCCCTGAAAAAAAAAAAAATAAATAAAAAAAAACAGTGGGAGATTAATATTAACATTTGTGCTTCAGTGACAGTCCTGCGTGTGTGGCATCTCTCTCATTTGGTGCCACCAAAAACAGAGTGTGTAACATTGTGCCTGATTTTCGTTGTGGTCTCACCCACCTGTAAAGGGGTAGCTAAATCATACTGAAGTTATAGCTCATCGTGTAAGTTGTGTGACAGCAACAAATACCGTTAGTTTGGTTACGTTTTTAAAACAATGAGGAAGTCTGGTGGAAGAGGTCGTGGCCGGGGGCGTTCATTGTCAGCTGGTAATGAGGGTAGTGGTAGTGGTGGAGCATCAGGTGGTCGTGGGAAAAAAAATATTGCACCTAAGTCTGGAGCTGTGGAGCCAGGTTCGTCGTCTGGCTACACAAGGCCTCGAACGCTCCCTTTTCTGGGAGTAGGAAAACCGCTTTTAAAGCCGGAGCAGCAAGAGCAAGTTTTGGCTTATCTTGCTGACTCAGCCTCTAGCTCTTTTGCCTCCTCTCGTGAAACTGGTAAATGTAAAAGCAGCGCGTCGTTAGTGGATGTTCACGGTCAGGGACAAGTCGCTTCCTTGTCCTCTTCAGCAAAAACAACAACAGAGAAGAATGCAGCAGGCGACACAACGGGTTACTCCATGGAGCTCTTTACACATACCGTCCCTGGCTTAGAAAGTGAAGCAGTTAACAGTCCATGCCCATTACAAGTTGAATCTGACATGGAGTGCACTGATGCACAGCCACAGCCAGACTACTATGCTGGTCCTTTGACTCAGACCACAACATTGCCCTCGCAGGGTAATGATCAAGAATCAGACCCTGATGAGACTATGTTGCCCCATCACGAACGCTATACCACCGACCGACACGGTGACACAGACGAAGTTGCAGACGAGCTACAAGAAGAGGTAATAGATGACCCAGTTCTTGACCCCGATTGGCAGCCATTGGGGGAACAGGGTGCAGGCGGCAGCAGTTCTGAAGCGGAGGAGGAGGGGCCGCAGCAGGCATCAACATCGCAACAGGTTCCATCTGCCGGGCCCGTATCTTGCCCAAAACGCGTGGCAAAGCCAAAACCTGTTGGAGGACAGCGTGGCCATCCGGTTAAAGCTCAGTCTGCAATGCCTGAAAAGGTATCCGATGCTAGAAAGAGTGCAGTCTGGCATTTTTTTAAACAACATCCAATTGATCAGCGCAAAGTCATCTGGAAAAATGGTCAACTACCTTAAGCAGAGGGCAGAATCTGAAAAGTCTCAATACAAGTTGCATGCATAGACATTTAACCACCATGCATTTGCAAGCTTGGACTAACTACCAAACGTCCCTTAAGGTTGTAGCACCCTCGGCCAATGAAGCTAGTCATCAACGCAACATCCCTTCCGGCAGTGTAGGGCCACCATTTTCCGCACCACCTGCAGTATCTGTGCAGGTTTCTTTGCCAGGCCAAAGCAGTCAGGGTCAGGGAATCACCAGTTTCGTAGTAGGAAACACTGCATCTAGGGCACCGGCGGCAACAATACCATCTCCCACCGTCTCTCAGTCTGCCATGTCCACCGGCACCCCCGCTAGTTCCACGATCTCCAGCTCTCCAGTCCAGCTCACCCTACATGAGACTATGGTTAGAAAAAGGAAGTACTTAGCCTCGCATCCGCGTACACAGGGTTTGAACGCCCACATAGCTAGACTAATCTCGTTAGAGATGATGCCCTACCGGTTAGTTGAAAGCGAAGCTTTCAAAGCCCTGATGGACTACGCTGTACCACGCTACGAGATACCCAGTCGACACTTCTTTTCCAGAAAAGCCATCCCAGCCCTCCAACAGCATGTTAAAGAGCGCATCGTCCATGCACTCAGGCAATCTGTGAGCACAAAGGTGCACCTGACAACAGATGCATGGACCAGTAGGCATGGCCAGGGACGTTACGTGTCCATCACGGCACACTGGGTGAATGTTGTGGATGCAGGGTCCACAGGGGACAGCAAGCTTGGGACAGTTCTGCCTAGCCCACGGTCTAGGAAACAGTTGGCTTTAGCCGTTCGCACACCCTCCTCCTCATCCTCCTGCAGAAGCGAGAGCTCGTCCACAGACCGCAGTCGCACAACCACTCCATCCGCAGCTGCCACTGTTGCACACCAGGTCTCCCATTATGGGGCAGCTACTGGCAAACGTCAGCAGGCTGTATTGGCTATGAAGTGTTTGGGCGACAACAGACACACCGCGGAAGTTCTGTCCGAGTTCTTGCAGAAAGAAACGCAGTCGTGGCTGGGCACTGTAGATCTTGAGGCAGGCAAGGTAGTGAGTGATAACGGAAGGAATTTCATGGCTGCCATCTCCCTTTCCCAACTGAAACACATTCCTTGCCTGGCTCACACCTTAAACCTGGTGGTGCAGTGCTTCCTGAAAAGTTATCCGGGGTTATCCGACCTGCTCCTCAAAGTGCGTGGACTTTGCTCACATATCCGCCGTTCGCCCGTACACTCCAGCCGTATGCAGACCTATCAGCGTTCTTTGAACCTTCCCCAGCATCGCCTAATCATAGACGTTGCAACAAGGTGGAACTCAACACTGCACATGCTTCAGAGACTGTGTGAACAGAGGCGGGCTGTTATGTTTTTGTGGGAGGATACACATACACAGGCAGGCAGTAGGATGGCAGACATGGAGTTGTCAGGTGTGCAGTGGTCGAAGATTCAAGACATGTGTCAAGTCCTTCAGTGTTTTGAGGAATGCACACGGCTGGTTAGTGCAGACAACGCCATAATAAGCATGAGCATCCCCCTAATGCGTCTGCTGATGCAAAGTTTGACGCACATAAAGGATCAGGCGTCTGCAGCTGAGGAAGAGGAAAGCCTTGATGACAGTCAGCCATTGTCTGGCCAGGGCAGTGTACAGGACGAGGTAGCGGGCGAAGAGGAGGAGGAGGACGAGGAGGATGATGGGGATGATTATATTTTTAATGAGGAAGCTTTTCCGGGGCCACTGGAAATTGTTGGCGCGGCAAGGCCGGGTTCTGGTTTTTGGAGGGACACAAGTGACGTGGATTTGCCTGAAACTGCCCCTCAACCAAGCACAACCACAGATTTGAGAACTGGAACTTTGGCCCACATGGCGGATTATGCCTTACGTATCCTCAAAAGGGACACACGCATAACTAAAATGATGAACGATGACGATTACTGGTTGGCCTGCCTCCTTGATCCTCGCTATAAAGGCAAATTGCAAAATATAATGCCACATGACAACTTTGAAATAATATTAGCAACCAAACAATCAACTCTTGTTGACTGTTTGCTTCTGGCATTCCCTGCACACAGCGCCCGTGATCGTTCTCACACGAGCTGCAGGGGCCAGCAGACCAGAGGTGTTAGAGGGGCAGAAATCAGAAGTGGCGTTGGCCAGAGGGGTTTTCTGACCAGGTTGTGGAGTGATTTTGCTATGACCGCAGACAGGACAGGTACTGCAGCATCAATTCAAAGTGACAGGAGACAACATTTGTCCAGTATGGTTACAAACTATTTTTCATCCCTTATCGACGTTCTCCCTCAACCGTCATTCCCATTTGATTACTGGGCATCCAAATTAGACACCTGGCCAGAATTGGCAGAATATGCATTGCAGGAGCTTGCTTGTCCGGCAGCTAGTGTCCTATCAGAAAGAGTATTCAGTGCTGCAGGTTCAATACTAACAGAAAAAAGGACTCGTCTGGCTACCCAAAATGTAGGTGATCTAACCTTCATTAAAATGAACCACAACTGGATTTTGAAATCTTTTGCCCCACCTTGCCCGGCTGACACCTAGCTTTCCTATGAAAAGGTCTTGCCTGTGGACTATTCTGAATGACTTTTCCAATCTCGTAATTTTCTGCACCTGATTGTCCAGCATACAACATGTTTACACCTCACTAAATGGCCAAACTCCCCACACGGGGCCGTGGTATCGCCACTTGGCGCCAGCACCCGTGAGAGTGCTGTTTGTCTGAAGAGGTGGGTGTGCCCGCTTTTGGTCGACGGCACTGCCACTGGGTCCCTCATAGTACAATAAAGTGTCTCTGGCGGTGGTGGTGCGCACCCAACGTCAGACACACCATTGTAATATGAGGGGCCCTGGGCCTGTACCGCCGGCCACAAGACAGTTCCCCCCCCCCAGCTCAAACAGTGCTCTACCACTTGCAAAATTATCTCTCACAGCTCCACCAATGTTTAGTCTATGCGCTGACATCCTTCAATGCCTGTCACTGACAATACCATTGTATTGACATTTTTGTTACGTTAGGCCTTCAAGCCTGTCTGCGGTCCCTCCTTCCACTAGGCCTCCACTGACCATTGTACTGCTGCCCGTGTACCCCTGGAACCAATTTTAAATTGCCAACAGCCCTATTTTTTTATGTTAGGCCTTTGAAGCCTGTCTGCGGTCCCTCCTTCCACTAGGCCCCCACTGACCATTGTACTGCTGCCCTTGTACCACTGGAACCAATTTTAAATTGCCAACAGCCCTATTTTTTTATGTTAGGCCTTTGAAGCCTGTCTGCGGTCCCTCCTTCCACTAGGCCCCCACTGACCATTGTACTGCAGCCCTTGTACCACTGGAACCAATTTTAAATTGCCAACAGCCCTATTTTTTTATGTTAGGCCTTCGAAGCCTGTCTGCGGTCCCTCCTTCCACTAGGCCTCCACTGACCATTGTACTGCTGCCCTTGTACCACTGGAACCAATTTTAAATTGCCAACAGCCCTATTTTTTTATGTTAGGCCTTCGAAGCCTGTCTGCGGTCCCTCCTTCCACTAGGCCTCCACTGACCATTGTACTGCTGCCCGTGTACCCCTGGAACCAATTTTAAATTGCCAACAGCCCTATTTTTTTATGTTAGGCCTTCGAAGCCTGTCTGCGGTCCCTCCTTCCACTAGGCCTCCACTGACCATTGTACTGCTGCCCTTGTACCACTGGAACCAATTTTAAATTGCCAACAGCCCTATTTTTTTATGTTAGGCCTTCGAAGCCTGTCTGCGGTCCCTCCTTCCACTAGGCCTCCACTGACCACACCACTGCTGCCCGTGTACCCCTGGAACCAATTTAAAATTGCCGACAGCCAGCCCAATTTTATTATGTTTGGCCTTCGAAGCCTGTCTGCGGTCCGTTCTTTCTACTACTACTACACTGACCAGGCCACTGCTGCCCGTGTTCCCCTGGAACCAATTTAAAATTGCCTACAGCCATCTGTTATTATGTTAGGCCTTCGATGCCTGTTTGCGGTCACTCCTTCCACTAGGCCTCCACTGACCACACCACTGCTGCCCGTGTACCCCTGGAACCAATTTAAAATTGCCTACAGCCAGCCCAATTTTTTTATTTTAGGCCTTCGATGCCTGTCTGCGGTCCGTTCTTTCTACTACTACTACACTGACCAGGCCACTGCTGCCCATGTTCCCCTGGAACCAATTTAAAATTGCCTACAGCCATGTGTTATTATGTTAGGCCTTCGATGCCTGTCTGCAGTCACTCCTTCCACTAGGCCTCCACTGACCACACCACTGCTGCCCGTGTACCCCTGGAACCAATTTAAAATTGCCTACACCCAGCCCAATTTTATTATGTTAGGCCTTCGAAGCCTGTCTGCGGTCCGTTCTTTCTACTACTACTACACTGACCAGGCCACTGCTGCCCGTGTTCCCCTGGAACCAATTTAAAATTGCCTACAGCCATGTGTTATTATGTTAGGCCTTCGATGCCTGTCTGCGGTCACTCCTTCCACTAGGCCTCCACTGACCACACCACTTCTTCCCGTGTACCCCTGGAACCAATTTAAAATTGCCTACAGCCAGCCCAATTTTTTTATGTTAGGCCTTCGAAGCCTGTCTGCGGTCCGTTCTTTCTACTACTACTACACTGACCAGGCCACTGCTGCCCGTGTTCCCCTGGAACCAATTTAAAATTGCCTACAGCCATCTGTTATTATGTTAGGCCTTCGATGCCTGTTTGCGGTCACTCCTTCCACTAGGCCTCCACTGACCACACCACTGCTGCCCGTGTACCCATGGAACCAATTTAAAATTGCCTACAGCCATCTGGTATTATGTTAGGCCTTCGATGCCTGTCTGCGGTCACTCCTTCCACTAGGCCTCCACTGACCACACCACTGCTGCCCGTGTACCCCTGGAACCAATTTAAAATTGCCTACAGCCATCTGTTATTATGTTAGGCCTTCGATGCCTGTCTGCGGTCACTCCTTCCACTAGGCCTCTACTGACCACACCACTGCTGCCCGTGTACCCCTGGAACCAATTTAAAATTGCTTACAGCCATCTGTTATTATGTTAGGCCTTCGAAGCCTGTCTGCGGTCCTTCCTTCCAATAGTTCTCCACTGACCAGACCAATGCTGGCCGTGTACCCCTGGAACCCAGCTGAAAGTGCATGTAGCCTCCTTTTTTTCTTTGATTTATATTTAGAAAGCCCAGATGAACTACGCTGTGCAACGGTTCAAGCTACCCAGTCGACATTTCTTTTGCGAGAAAAGCCATCCCAGCCCTCCAGCGGCATGAAAAAGTCTGCATTGTCATAGCACTCAGGCAATCAAACAGTAGAAAGGTGCACCTGACAAGAGATGCATGGACCAGTAGGCATGTCCACAAAAAGTTACGTGTCCATTACGGCGCACTGGGTTAATGTGTTGGATGCATGGTCCACAGGGGACAGCCTACAAAGTCTGTCTGCAGTCTGCACACCACTGCTGCCCGTGTACCCCTGGAACCAATTTTACAGTGTCTACAGCCTAATTTTGTTATGTTAGGCCTACTACGCCTGTCTGCGGTCCCTCCTTCCAATACTCGTCCACTGACCACACCACTGCTGCCCGTGGACCCCTGGAACCTATTTTTAATTGCATAGAGCATCCTAGTAGGCGTACAAAGTCTGTCTGCAGTCCACTATTGAAATTGTCCTCCACTGCCCAGAGCACTGCTGCTTGTGTACCCCTGTAACTTTTTTAAGCTGCAGTGAGCCACATTTTTGGTTTAAGTCCTACTACCTGTGTCTGTCTGCGCCACTCAATTCAGCTGTGTTCCTTTGAAAAAAGCTGAGCGTCAATAGTCTTGTTTTCAGCCTCTAGGAATTTTAAAACTGCATTGGGGGTACAACTTTGGTAGGGCCTACTAACGGTGTCTGCCTCCCCAAGGTGTGCCCCAGGTTTCCTCGCCATTGCTTCGATCTTAATGCTCTCGTTTAGTAGTTGTTGGAAACTACACTGCATTAGGCCTACAAATTGGGTATGGGGTGTAGAGAGATGGTGTGTTCCACTCCAAGGTGTTCTCCAGGTTGCCTTTCCTGAGCTTCGATTTTCCAGCTCTCGTATAGTAGTTGTTGGAAACTACACTGCATTAGGCCTACAAATTGGGTATGGGGTGTAGAGAGATGGTGTGTTCCACTCCAACGTGTTCCCCAGGTTTCCTCTCCATTGCTTCGATCTTCATGCTCTCGTTTAGTAGTTGTTGGAAACTACGCTGCATTAGGCCTACAAATTGGGTATGGGGTGTAGAGAGATGGTGTGTTCCACTCCAAGGTGTTCTCCAGGTTGCCTTTCCTGAGCTTCGATCTTCCGGCTCTCATTTAGTAGTTGTTGGAAACTACACTGCATTAGGCCTACAAATTGGGTATGGGGTGTAGAGAGATGGTGTGTTACACTCCAAGGTGTTCCCCAGGTGTTCCCTTCCGATGATACTTTGGGGTCTGGACAGATGTCAGTGCACAATAAACGTCTTTTCATGACAATTGGGGCACTTTCCCTTTGAACCAAATCAGATCTTCTGGCCAAATCGTGAGAATCTTCCCGAAATAAATTGGGACTCTACAACTTAGAGCCTCATCTGTTAGCAAGTCTATTAGGACTGTTTTCATAGAACACTTTATGTGACTGCATACATGTCAATCCTCGCATTGTGCACAGTGCGTGCTGTCAGGATTCTCCAGTGCAGACACGGGGAGTGGGCGGTCATGTGACCACAAGTATGTGATTTGCATACTTCTGGCCACATTCCAACTAGACGTATCTCACTTGTATTGAGACAGGCCGCACACGTCTAGTTGGCATATGACCTCATATATGAAAATTGCATATTTGCGGTTAGGTGCCTTCCTGGCGCTATCATTGGAGAATCCTGACACTGTGCACACTGTGATGCTTCTCAAGTCTGCATTCACATAGAGTGACTGTAGACTTATATTGCGAGCCTGGACAACCTCATTTAGAGTCACAGGATGAAAAACATTGCTAAGAAGAAAGGATAAACTTATTATATAAAAAAGCTCTGTGTTAACACTGATTCTTGAAACATTAAACATCATGTTTTCTGTATATTTTATCAATGTAGGAACTTAGCATTTTATATTTTATGTTCTTATTGCAAAAGAAATTCCTGCACTCAATAAATCTAAATCCAGTTTATTTTGGCTACGAACGTTCTCATGGACTCGGCACTCTGAGAGCTGGATTATAACACAGAAACCGAGGATTAGGCTGATCTTTATGCTTCATCATTAACATAAGGGTTGCCTTAAAGCATCATTTTACTAAGTAAATAATCAGCTGAAAAACCCGAGTTACTGACTATTACAGAACTTTGCTTCACTTATCTTGCGCTAATCCTGAGTTATAGCCTGAAGTATAGACGTTTTCTTATGACGGAGATCTGCAGGTTTCTGAGTTCAAACTTCAAATCTCACAGGATTACCTGCTTGATCGGTGTCTGCACAGAGCCTCCTTTCAGAGGCCTTCACTGTTAAGGTGGATGGTATTGTTGGTTTTGCTTCCTAAATGCAAAATTAAGCAACTCTGCAAATAGTCTCTGTTAAAAATTTGTCACTCACCCAGATAGTTGCTCTACAAATTCTGACAAAAATCCATCAAAGCACTGCTCCTGCTTATGATGTTTTTTATACTCACCAACTCAATCATCTCAGTGTTAGTGCTAGCAGTATGGTGGTGGGATTTTGGCTCACATCAAAGTGCGGAGTGGAAAAAGCATCTATGTTCTCAGGGAGGGCAGAGAAAACAGGTTGTAAATAGGCAAGAAAGCATGTGAAGGGTAAAAACAGTACAGCAGTGAAACTGCTGAATATGAGAAATAGTGTAGTCAGCAGGATCCTTGACTGACATCGAGATTTCACTGTATATCTGCGGAGAACTCAGCTGCAAGCAATCTGAAGCTAGGAGCTGGTTGTAAACTGCAAATTAACTGCAAATTAATTGGTCTGAAAATGAATGAATAAAAGAATGAAGAATGCAGGCTGATGCTTAATAAAAATTATTAACTAATACTAACCACTAACATCTAAAAATCCTCCAAGCTGTCGATGGAATTTAACTATTAAAGAGGCATTTTAGCTTTTAACATTTATAAACTATTGTTAGAAACTATTCCAAAATATTCAAACAGCGCTTTTCATACCATCCATAGAGTTGCACACGTGGGTAGATGGCATGTTTGCTCACAGCTACTTGATCTATTAGAGTATAACAGGACCTGTTATAGCTGATAAGAGTTGACTAACAGGTCTGTACATTGTCGGATTAAAGGTACCGTCACACTAGACGATATCGCTAGCGATCCGTGACGTTGCAGCGTCCTGGCTAGCGATATCGTCCAGTGTGACAGGCAGCAGCGATCAGGCCCCTGCTGTGATGTCGCTGGTCGGGGAAGAAAGGCCAGAACTTTATTTCGTCGCTGGCTCTCCCGTTGACATCGCTGAATCGGTGTGTGTGACACCGATTCAGCGATGTCTTCGATGGTAACCAGGGTAAACATCGGGTTACTAAGCGCAGGGCCGCGCTTAGTAACCCGATGTTTACCCTGGTTACCATCGTTAAAGTAAAAAAACAACCACTACATACTTACCTACCGCTGTCTGTCCTCCGGCGCTGTGCTTCTCTGCTCTGGCTGTGAGCGCCGGGCAGCCGGAAAGCAGAGCGGTGACGTCACCGCTCTGCTTTCCGGCCGCTGTGCTCACAGCCAGAGCAGAGAAGCAGAGCGCCGAGGACAGACAGCGGTAGGTAAGTATGTAGTGGTTGTTTTTTTACTTTAACAATGGTAACCAGGGTAAACATCGGGTTACTAAGCGCGGCCCTGCGCTTAGTAACCCGATGTTTACCCTGGTTACCGGCATCGTTGGTCGCTGGAGAGCTGTCTCTGTGACAGCTCTCCAGCGACCAAACAGCGACGCTGCAGCGATCCGGATCGTTGTCGGTATCGCTGCAGCGTCGCTTAGTGTGACGGTACCTTAAGATTGGATGGACCCCCATCTCAAATCCTAAACTGTCCTACCTGTCACCTTTTAGTAGCAATGAGACTGTGCATAAACACTCTCACCACTGAATGTTGTAGGAGTTCTGTAGAGCTAAGCTGAGGCTCCACTCCTTACAGGATATGATCACCATACAGCTGTCAAACTTATCCTGAGAGGTAGAATCCTCAGATGTGAGAAATATATCATTACCTTCATATACGGGGATTGCCAGAGGAATAACTAAACAAACTAGAGCCAGCATGGGTTTGTAGCAAACAAGTGATGCCAGGCTAATCTAATTTCCTTCTAAGAATGGAATCACTGACTGGGTGGATCAGGGAAATGCGGTATCTATACTATATCTCAACTTCAGCAAAGCATTTGAAAAGGTATCTCATACTATCCTTACTGAAAAAATGACCAAGTATGGGATTGACAAGGCTACAGTTAGCTGGATTCATAACTAGCTCAGGGATCGTACTCCAAGAGTGGTAATGAATGATTGCACATCCAATTGGAAGAGTTTTTCAAGTGGGGTACCACAAGGCTCTCTTAGCCCCAGTGTTGTCCAACATTTTTATAAATGATCTAGATAAGGGAACTGAAGGTAAACTAATCAAATTTGCAGACAATGCAAAGCTAGAAGGGATAGCTAACACTAGAGAAGACAGAAAGGATTCAGAAGGATCTAGATAAGCTTGAACAGTAGGCAGCGACTAATAGAATCATATTTAACAGGGAAAAATGCAAGATTCTACCTCGGGGCAAGAAAAACAAAAAGGACATCTACAGAATGGGAGGAATAGAACAAAGCAACAGAATGCATGAAAGACTTGGGTATACTAATAGATCACAGACTGCACATGAGTCAACAGTGTGATGCAGCAGCAAAAAAGGCAAACACAGTTCTAGGATGTGTTAAGAGAAGCATAGAGTCTAGATCGCGTGAAGTAATTATCCTACTCTACTCCTACTTGGTCAGGCCACATCTGAAATACTGAATCCAGTTCTGGGTACCACATTTTAAAAAAGACATTGAAAAACTTGAGGAAGTAAAGAGAAGAGATACCAGGGTGGTGAGCGGACTGCAATGTATGTCCTACGAGGAACGGTTAAATGATCTGGGAATGTTTAGCTTGCAAAAAAGAAGGCTAAGAGGAGATTTAATAGCTGTCTACAAATATCTGAAGGGGTGTCACAGTGTAGAGGGATTATGCACCTAGAAATACAAGAATCATTGAAATGAAACTGAAAGGAAGAATATTCAGATTACATATTAGAAAACACTTTTTGACAGTGAGGGTGAGCAATGAGTGGAACAGGCTTCCACGAGATGTGGTGAGTTCGCCTTCAATGGAAGTCTTCAGAGGCTGGATAGACATCTGTCTGAGATGGTTTGGTGAATCCTGTAATGAGCAGGGGGTTGGACACGATGACCCCGGAGCCCCCTAAATCCTAACAAGATAGAGTTGTGGAGGTTTTAGGATATGTTCCTCTCCTCTCAGTCCAAGAGCTCTCAATTGAAGACTCCTTTTTGTTTATGGAGGAGTCTTAAACACTCTTTGAAACAGTCTTGTGGAGGTGACATGCAGTACATACTGTATGTGTCTTTTCTCACCTTTCATCTCACCTCAACATATCTTACCTTGTGTGGCACAAGGAAACAAGTTTTTTTTAAAAAAAAATCTCTCTGTAATATGTAATCAGAAACGTCAAAATAGTCTACACTTTTTAGTAGGCTTTTTTTAACTGTATTATTTAAAGAAAAAGGATTATTATTTATAAATGTTGGGCAATGTATTTTCTTTTTTTCATATCAAGATACAGTATGTATTAAAAAAATCTTGAAATTTTCACTCTTGCCACTGAGGCTATTCTAGACTCCAACTTCCTGTTCTTACAGGAAATCCACATGTACATTATCAGCAATGGACTCTATCTTTTATTGAAGCATCTAAAAAAATTTACACAGATCATTATGACAGTAGGGGGATGAGGTGAGCTATGACACATCGCCAATAGTGATTGATGGTTCCTAAGTTATTAGCTGTGTATACAAGTGTTATATGTCATAGTAGTCCTGCTGAAAACTCTTCCTGAAAGGACGGAAAGTACGAGTCTAAAAATGTTTAAAGAGGCACAAAAACTGATTTGAACATTTCGTTGTTTTTTTGATGGTCAATTCCGTTTGAGAGGGTGAATTTCTAAGTAGTTCATTAGGTTGTTCCTCTCGTAAATCCTGTATAACTTTGGCCCATTAAGACCACTGTCAGTGTGTGGACACTGGTCATACAATCATCCAGATGTAGACTGTTTGGCCACAACAGAACAGAACAGGCAGGAATTGCATTCCCTAATATAGTCAATCAACAAATAACCAGGAACCATTTACAACATCACTGAATCGGGGGCCAGTACACATACCAGTAAGTAGCTGGCCGACATCTTCTGAATTATCGAGTGTAGCTTCCCCTGATTAATGGATCGCAGCAGATGAAGTAAACACGCTGTGTGGGGCGGCCTGGAGGTCCAGGCGTGCACTTTCTGAATCCTATTGTTCCTTATATCTCTGCAAATGTGAAACTTGGTAATATATGTCTGCACTCTACAGCAGCCGTACATGACCTAGACAAAGCCCTAAATGGGGCAAAAATCATTACCGAGTATTGCTTTGTGGAAAAGTAATAAATTACTGCCTGAAATAATAGAATAACAGAACAAACGGGAAGAGCACAAGTCAATGTATTGTAGGGCTTTTCTTAGCCATTCGAAAGTTTTCTCGGTACTGTCTGACACCAGCCCATTCTGCAATAAATTCTATAAATAATAAAATGAAATAACGTCTATATTCAGCAGATGTACAATATAACATGTTTGTAAAAGGCAACGTTCACACGATCAGTATTTTTACCGCAGTATTTGTAGCCAAAACCAGGAGTGGAACAAATAGAGGAAAAGTATAATAGAAACATATGCACCACTTCTGTATTTATCACCCACTCCTGGTTTTGGCTTACAAATACTGAGGTAAGATACTGACCAAATACTGTGTGAACACGGCCTAAGTCAGGATGTTGCTATTAATTGTTTAGATTTCCTTTTATGTGCCCATATTTAGGCTATGTTCCTACTATGAGCTTTTGGTGCGTTTTTGACTGTGCCAAGAATGCAACGTCTTACAGCTCCAGCAAAGTGGATTGGATTTATAGAAATCTCCTTCGTGCTGACCTTTTTTTAATGCTGTGTAAACCGACCTGCAGTGTGAGTTTCACATAAAGCAACATGTCTATTTCCATTGTGTGTACGCGGAGCTTCCTCTGCAGATTTTCCCCATAGACTTATATTGGAAGCATAAAATCTGTTAAATGCGTTTTTGGTGCTTTTCCACTATGGAAACACATCACAAATTAATGTAATCCGCACCCAAGTACATCAATAAAGCTTTGTCAAAGTCAAAAATCAGGAAGAAAAAAAAAAGCAGCTTTATTTAAAGCATGACATGGCAGCTAGAGACATATACTGATTAAAATGATACCTGAGTGATGAAATCCGTCTTGTGGTTGTTGTTTAATCTTTATTTTCAGTTTTGAGTTATTGATACACTCGTGCTCCGTGGTGACCTGCAGGGGGTCTTTATGTGGTGATCTGCTTATATATTCATGTGCATGGCTTATGACAGGTTATTGATCACTCACTGACCTGCCCCTAGTTTGCATAATGAATATTATATGTATTTTTTAAACAATCCCTTTCTGCAAGCAGGCACCTGCGCTGCACCATGATGGCATCCATATTGTGAATTTAATTATTCTTTTTGATGGTATCCATAAATTCCAAAAAAAAAAATCAGTTTGAAAATGGTGCCAGCTGCATCTGCTCAGTAGCAGGCGGCATCATCTTCCTAGAGAAAAAAATTGCCTATTCCAAGATGGATTGCCAATAGATGCTACTGCGCAGGCGCGGCCGGCGCCATCTTTGTGGAGACCTTTTTTTTTCTCAAGCAAGACCGCACCGCCTGCGTCTCTGGAGTAGCAGCTATCATATCGCCGATAGCTGCTACTGCACATGCATAATTGGCGCCATTTTGAAACTGTTTTTTGTTTTTAGGAATTTATGGGTAACATCAATAAGAATAATTAAATGCACAATATGGATGCGCTCATGGTGCAGCGCAGGCGCCCACCTGCAGAAGGGAATTTTTTAAATATATATATAATATTCATTATGTAAACTAGAGGGCAGGTCAGTGAGGGATCAGTGATCTGTCAGAAGCCATACAGATGAATATGTAAGCAGAGCACAACATGAAGCTCCCACAGGCCTCCCCATAGGAAACAAGCATATCATTAACTCAAAACTGAAGGAAAAAGATTAAACAACAACCACAAGACGGATTTCATCACCAGGTATCATTGTAATCAGTATAACAGCGCCGACCTGACACTGTAGGTTACTATGCACAATCCTGCTGACAGGTTCATTCACACGTACACTTTTTTCATGTACGAGAAAAACAGATCATTAATTTTCTTGTTCATGGAGGAATCAAAAGAAAAATCTCCACCTTTTCCATTCTGTCAGTTTGTGAAATCCCGACTTCTTTCACACACTCATTGACTTGCATTTCCAGTTTTGATCAATCCCACAGGTAAAAATCAGACATGTCTCCATGATTTTCCATGGACTTCTTGTTCCCTGAAAAATCACAGAAACGTGACTGATCCCATCCAGTGTTTCCCAAACTCCAATCCTCACGGGTCATGTTTTCAGGATATCCTTAGTATTGCGCAAGTAGTGGATGTATCATCAAGGCATCAGGAATTGTCTCACCTGTGCAACACTATGGAAATCCTGAAAACATGACCCGTGAGGACTGGAGTTTGGGAAATACTGCTAGACTATCACAGTTAACACTCGTGTGGGAAAATTGGACTTGTGAATGAGGCCTAAGCAGGGGTCCTAGAGGTGAAACCCCTCCCTCTGGGATATGCTGTAGATAGGCCATAAATGTATTGGATGTGATAAACCCCTTTTAAATGTTAACCTGTCACATTATGGCTAACAAATATACAATAACCTGTTTCCTGAAACTGTTTTGTTTTACAACCTGTCGGCTGTAGACTTATAGTGACTGTATAATAAACTGTTTCTCCAGTTACACTTAGATTGTAACTTTATCATTTTTACCTGGAAAAATTGCAGCAACTTGAATGTTTTTATGACTCGGCTGTTAAGGTTTTTGGCTACAGATCAACAGAAAGGGCCAAAGTTGGTGCAGAGATGAAAAACAGGTGGACAAGCTCTTAATATTGACAGCTGCAGCGACTCTTGAGGACGTACACCTGAGGACTGTCATGATTTAGCGGCTCAGTAAATGTTGCAATTTAATTGTGTTAGTCAATTACGGTAATAAATAAGGAGAGGAAAAGATGGCAATAAAAAAAATAGTGTGCGTATTTGCTAACAGTCCTGATTTTGCCAGCACTGTCCAACTAACCGTGCGATGAATGTTGTGGGACATAAAGGGTAATTCCCAACATTCTGCAGGATAAGGGTATGTGTCCACGTTCAGGATTGCTTCAGGCTTTGGTCAGGATCTGCACCTGAGGTCACTGGCAGGTCACCTGCGGTGTTCTTGCGTGTTTTGCTCATTGTAACAACATGCTGCGTTCTGAAAAAACGCGCCGCGTGTGCTTTTTCGCGGCTATGCCGCATGCGTTTTTTCCTGCATAGTGGAGACGGGATTTCATGAAATCCCCTCCACTATGCTGTAACATCTGGACGCTGCGTTTTTGATGCTGCGGCTCAATGCAGCGTCAAAAACGCAGCGTTTCCTGAACGTGGAAACATTCCCATAGTGAAACTTTTCTGGTCAGACCGCTCGGCCCACCACAGATCCTGAGAAAGGGGCTCTGAAAGCAACAGCAAATTCATTCTATATTGGACTGCAGTAGATCGCTGAGCACAGTGACCGCCTCTTTCCAGGAGTCCCAACTACAATGAATGGAGCAATGGGCCACGGATTCATTCTGATGGAGTATTTTAAAGCTATATTAGTTCGATGGGTGGGGGTCTCTGAGGATGGACTCTCACCATCCAGTGGATATGATAAGAAAGATAGCAAGTAAGGCTGGGGTCACATTGCATTTTGGTCAGAGCGCTAACGGACAGCGTTGCACGGCGAAATTAACGCCATGCAACGCGTCCGTTAGCGCTCCCATTGCCCGCAATGTACCAGCGCATTGCTAGCGCGTGTCATTTTCGGCACGCGCTAGCGACGCGCCGGTCTTTTGTAGCGCGCCTCGGACGCTGCTTGCAGCGTCCGCGGCGCGCCCGAGGTCCGTTCCCCGCTCTCGCAGATCGGGGATCTGCGAGAGCGGGGACGTTAACGCGACCCCGAAACGCGACCCTTTAAAAACATTGCGTTAGCGCAATCCGCTAGCGCTATCGCTAAACGGATTGCACTAACGCAATGTGACCCTAGCCTAAGGCTAAGTTCCCATTGTGTTAGAGCAATCCGTTGAGCGCATAGCGCTAGCGGATTGTGCTAACACAATGTTTGTTTAGGATCCGCGTTCGGCGTCCCCACTAGCGCAGATCGCCGATCTGCGCTAGCGAGGGACGGACCTCAGAAGCACAAAAGAATGGCACATCGCTAGCGCGTGCCGAAAATGGCATGCGCTAGCGATGCGCTACAGCAAAAAATCACATTGCTGTCAATGGGTGCGCTAACGGACCCGTTGCACGGCTTTAATTGTGTCATTTTCGCCGTGCAACACTGTGCGTTAGCGTTAAACCATTAATGCAATGTGAACCTAGCCTAAGATACAGATTGGAAGGTGGGTGCAAATTCTTGTAAGACTGAAGATTCAGGCTATGTGCACACGTTAAGGTTTTTTCGCGTTTTTTCGTGTTTTTTTGCGGTAAAAATGCTATAAAAACTCATTAAAAATGCAGACTTTATGCATCCTATCATATAGAATGCATTCTGCATGTTTTGTGCAAATGATGCGTTTTTTTCCGCAAAAAAGCCACATCGTGGTAAAAAAGCAGCTTGTTCATTAATTTTGCGGATTTTCTGCGTTTTTTCCCACTATTCTATGCACTTGGGAAAAAACGCACCAAAATGTACCAAAAACGCATCAAAAACTGATCAAAAATGCGTCAAAAACCGTGAAAAAAACGCATGCGGATTTCTGGCAGAAATGTCCGTTTTTTGTCAGGAAAATTTCTGCAAGAAATCCTGACGTGTGCACATACCCTAAATGTCCCACATAATTCATTCTTTCTTTCTAGGGGTAAGTTGCACAGGTTCACTCAAGTAATCACCGATTCCTGGTAATGTGGTGTAATGTGGTGCACTCCAAATAGTCCAGAAAACAGGGATGACGCAGGGTCAGTTGCAAACATTTACTTGTAAGAATACACACGCACATCCAGCATATTGTTTACTGTGCAAAAATTCAATTCTGTTGCAGCAAACAAAGTTACTGTAAAGGGAAATATTTATTAGGACATCTGATGTTTTATCAAATAACATTAGGTCCAATGTTATACTACGAGGTAGTGCAGATCTACGATTGTTTTCTCATGCAGAAACGGCATGAGAAAGCAATCTCCGCAGTGGCTCTGATATGGATCAAGCTCACCTATATAAGTCTATGGGTGCTTGTGAAACATTGGACTGCAGCACTTGGATGTAATCTGAGTCTGATTACCGTGGACTCAGACAATGGAGAAGATGGAGAAAATAAATTCTCCATCTTCTCCTAAGTGTGCACTGATTCTCTCACGTAAGAGAATCGGATCACACTAACATGACACTCGGCTCAAACTCTGACAGAGATTGATCCTAGTGACATTAGCATACATTAGCATAATCATCCCGATTCTCTTACATGAGATAATAAGTGGCCATGCTGAAGCTGTGGTTCCTTACATAGGGGAGCTATGGCCGCTTTCCTGCCTGCTTCATCTGCTTCTCCAAACTGAATTTTTGCAAAGATGGAGGCCTTGGTACATATCTTGTTTGCTCAGCTCCGTGTCGTGACAACATGTCTGCCAGGCATCTTCCATCACACCCTCCTCTGTCTGCTCCTCACAGGAAGACTTCATACACTCACTGACTCCACCCTCCTAAGGGGCAGGAATACATGTAATGAGCGGATATGGTTTTCATTTATAGTTTTCTTCTAGAAGTTTCCTGGCAAACACCTTCTCACTTTAACAGGTTGACATATTGTTATCTCAGTTTTGTCATGAGCATATCAGTGCACACATGAGTCTGTTACATAACAGTATAAGGCTGTGTGCACACATTGCATTTTTTCAGTGTACATTTGTCACAAAACCTGAAGGGTTTCCTGATTTTACCCATACTAATAAGTGGGGAAAAATCTGCAACAAAAGCGCATGTAAAAATTGCAGCAAAAAAACACATCAAAAAACACATCAAAAACAAACCTATTTTATGCTGCCTTTTTCCTGCCAAGAGATGCAGATATGGTGAAGAATTTTTTGCACCAATTACTCAATGTGTCTATGTAACCGGAATGTATGAAATCCAGCAAAGGGTTCTCTGTAAGGCTACATTCACATTAGCGTTGCGTCGGGCGCAGCTGCGGCGACGCATGCGTCATGCGCCCCTATATTTAACATGGGGGGTGCATGGACATGCGTTGCACTTGCGTTTTGTGATGCATGCGTCACTGTGGCGCATGCGTCAGGGCGCAGAGGACGCTGCATGATGCAGTTTTTTCTGCGCCAAAAACCATGCAAAAGTGGACGCATGCGTCACAAAACGCTGCGCTGCGTTGTGCATGCGTTTACATTTGCGTTGAGCGTCGCCGACGCTGCACCACACAACGCAAATGTGAACGTAGCCTAAGGCATATTTAGATGATCTAAGAATCAGTGATGCACTTATTTGTCGGGCGGTTGGATCATTTGTGCCGGCATAAAATACTTGTTATCGGCAGCACGTTGTCCGGTGTAAAGAGAGCTGCTGACTACACGATGCCAGAAAAAAAGAGAGCAGATCTACTTGTATATAGTCAATTGGTGCTCGTTAGCAGACCGAGATCAACAAGTCCGAGTGTACCCTTAGCCAAACTAAGCATGCATGCGTATTGGGGCTCAGAAGGAGTAGCTGTCAGCCCAAGGGCCTTTGAAGGCAGGTGACGAACTTTCAAAAAAATAAAGGAATAAAGACTACACTCACCAATAATGTTTTCTTCAACTGTACCCAACGACATGCAGTGGAGAGTAGCATGACACGTCTCAGATATATGACCACATTTAGCATTTATTAGGATCTTTATGGTAATCTATATTAAAAGGTTATTGTCACTTCAAGAAATTTTTACAGAAAATAATGAGCTTCTTTATTCACTTATGACTCACATTACCTTTTCCCCAAGAATACTGAAGTTTACCGAGTGGAAAAGAAAAAAAAAAAAAAAAACTAACCGAGAACGGGTATAAAAAGTGAGTTCAAGATATAAAGACAATAAAAAAGTATTATGACTAAAATATTCAAATTATTATTAAAATGGAAAGTCAGATGTAATTGAACATACAGCCTCAAATAATCAATCAAAACACTTAATTAAGAATCTATACTGGTGTTACCATATATATACACAGATAAAGTAAATTGGCAGTGAGAGTTCACAATAAATGAAAAGGTGTTGGTAGTAGTACCTATATAGTGCGGAATGCAAGCTGCAGTTAGAGTGCATATATGTGGCAGAAAGCTATGGGTGGCAGTATATATAGTAAAGCTATGGACAATACCACGATAGAGGGATTGATGGTTGACAATTGTTAAGCAGTCACAAAGGTATAAAGTACATGGTTGTGAAAACCATAGTGCAGGATGCTAATGATGTGTGTTGTAAAGGACAGGTAACATCGAGCATTGAAGCCTATCAATTTGAGGTCTAAGATGGGAGCCAAGTGGCTAATATATATGTTCTGCATGGAACATGTATGCCAAAAGGAGGTACATACCAGGAGGCTGTACAGTGTTCAGGATAGCAGCACCAAACCCCGACGCGCGTTTTGGACCTTAATAGACCTTTGCCAAGTGCAACACGTAGCAGAAGAAATGAACCACCTCATGTAACAATGAAGTTCCTGCCTCTGGATTGTGCAGAAGATGTATTCTCTAAGTGTCATGCATGCTATCCGATGTACATACATTTCACCAGTTGATTAGTAAAGAAAGGTTTATTTTTGCATTCTCGTCTATCTGCTTTGTAGGGTCCTGGTCTACCATGTCAAGCTGCAGCAAGTGATCTGCAGCAGTTTGTCTTAAAGGTAACACCCACCCAACCAGGACATCCCTTTTTCTGCAGTAACCAGGGACACGGTAACGACCCTCAGCCATGGTGTCCACTGACATTACATGTGTACACACATTTGACAGCTTATTCTGAACAGTCGCTTGAAGCGACAGCTACCATTAGTTTCGTTACTGAAGGTTTATTGTAGTTGAGAGAAGGAAACATCCAGTTCTAAGAACTTTTGCTTGAGTTACTCTATCCACAGTATCAGGAAATATGTATTTTTAGAGTGAGGGTTTTGTACAATCTGTCGAAAAAAAATTCCAAAAATGTAAATATCCTACAGATCTTGGGAAGCTGTGATTTCAAAACAATTACGGTCACAAGGAGAAAACCATTTCAGATGTGCATGGAAAGGGTTGGGGGGTAAAGCATTAAATGTGCAAGCAATTATGATCTTGGCACAGTAGCGCTGTTTATTTTAGGCTCTCTCTGGTTGATTTGTTTGAGGATGTTTACTTAACCAAGCTCTATAAAACATGCCGAAGAATAGCACTGAAGCTGGGACTGTGAGACGGTTTGAATTGTCAAAACACAGGAGCAATCAATTATAGATAGCAGATCAGTGATACTAAGCCTGTAAAGAGGACCTGAAGGTGTCTTATCTTTTCTACTGCCTGAGTGTTCACGAAAAGTGGTGATAGTTGAGGAGCCTGGGCTCCTGGATTATGCATGGGATGCGTGATTGTGGGAACCAGTCCAGGCTGTTTTTATCCATATTCTGACCTAAACCCCTAAAGATAGAATTTACTATTTAAAGGAAATTTCACACTGAGATGATCCAAGACCTAAATGTTTTTCTTCCCAACTCAAGCGTGCAATCAACCTCTAATGAAAGCTCTGCAAATATGCACTGCTCATTGTGATACAGTAAGTCCTCTGTCGGGAAGACGTAAATGAGGTCAGCTCTTGCATCCTGATTCTTCTAAAAATCTACTATATAAAGCTGAATTTGTGTGTATGTGTGTGTGTGTGTGTGTATGTATGTATGTATGTATGTCCGGGATTGGCATCTGCATCGTCGCAGCTACAGCCACAAAATTTTGCACAGTCACACGTCTGGACCCCGAGAGCGTCATAGGCTATGTTGTTAGGCGAAATTTTAACCCCGCGCGTTCCAATTCACCAAACAATTTTGCCCCTATCTACATAATGGGGAAAAAGTGAAAGGAAAAGTGTAGGAGGCGTCGCAGCTACAGCCACAAAATTTTGCACAGTCACACGTCTGGACCCCGAGAGCGTCATAGGCTATATTGTGAGGCGAAATTTTAACCCCGCGCGTTCCAATTCACCAAACAATTTTGCCCCTATCTACATAATGGGGAAAAAAGTGAAAGGAAAAGTGTTGGAGGCGTCGCAGCTACAGCAACAAAATTTTGCACAGTCACACGTCTGGACCCTGAGAGCGTCAAAGGCTATGTTGTGAGGTGAAATTTTAACTCCGCGCTTTACATATTGGGGAAAAGTGTAAGGAAAAGTGTTGGAGGCAAATTGACAGCTGCCAGATGTGAACAAGGGGGACTTAAAGAATGAGAGCGATGGCGCAAAAGAGTATATACCGATCAGTTGCTAAGGTGGGGCCCCGACATGAGATACTCACCACACATGGGGATATGAACACACACACAAAATGCGCCACACACTACCACGTGCTTGAACACATATTACCCTCAGCACACATTTCACCACACATACACCAACCTCGCCACATAAAAGTCGAAACACAAAAGTCGCCGCTCAAAACTCGCCACGTGCAAAACTCGCCACATGCAAAAACTAGGCTCACGCAAAACTCGCCACAAGTGCAAAACTCACCTCATGGAAAACTCGCCACACGCAAAACTTGCACACGCGGAAAAATTGCCACATGCACAAAATTTGCAACACATGCAAAAGTTGCCTCACACAAAACTTGCACATACTCAAAAGGCACCAGACATAAAACTCACCACGCGCAAAACTCGCCATGCGCAAAACTTGCTGCACACAACTTGCTACACTAACCTGTCACATGCAACTCGACACACAAAACGTTGCTACACGCATGTTGCCACACAAAACTCATCTCACAAAAGTCGCTACATGCATGTCGCCACACACAACTCAACACACACAACGTGACAAACGAAACTCGCCCTAAAACACACACAAGTCTGGCATTATCCTTCAAAAATAAAAATCTGATTAATAAGCAGACAAACTACAAGAGCAACAAATGTACCATATAGGAAATACAGCAGCTGTCAGTCACATGACCTGTCTATTATGTGTATGTGTGAGCTAATATATACTGCCAAGGGGGAGGGCTTCCTGTTGGCTGGGGATTTATCAGGCTGCCAATTTATCTTACAAATACTGAGGTAAAAATACTGAGCAAATAACGTGTGAACGAGGTCTAATACAGGAGATCACACAGGTATATACTATATACAGGGGAGATGACACACAGATATATACTATATACAGGAGAGATGACACACAGGTATATACTATATAGAGGAGGAGATAATAATAATAATCTTTATTTTTATATAGCGCTAACATATTCCGCAGCGCTTTACAATTTTGCACACATTATAATCACTGTCCCCGATGGGGCTCACAATCTAGAATCCCTATCAGTATGTCTTTGGAATGTGGGAGGAAACCGGAGTGCCCGGAGGAAACCCACGCAAACACGGAGAGAACATACAAACTCTTTGCAGATGTTGTCCAAGGTGGGATTAGAGCCCAGGACCCCAGCGCTGCAAGGCTGCAGTGCTAACCACATACAGGTACATACTACTGTATATACAGGAGGAGATGACATACAGGTATATACTATATACAGGAGGAGATGACGCACAGGTATATACTATATACAGGAGCAGATTACCTACAGGTATATACTATATACAGGAGGAGATGACATACAGGTATATGTTATATAGAAGATGACATACAGGTATATACTATATACAGGAGGAGATGACACACAGATATATACTATATACAGGGGAGATGACACACAGGTATATACTATATACAGGAGGAGATGACATACAGGTATATACTATATATAGAAGGAGATGACATACGGGTATATACTATATATAGGAGGTAATGACATACAGGTATATACTATATATAGGAGGAGATGACATACAGGTATACACTATATATAGGAGGAGATGACATACAGGTATATACTATATACAAGGGAGATGACACACAGCAGGTATATACTATATACAGGGGAGATGACATACAGGTATATACTATATACAGGAGATGACATACAGGTGTATACTATATATAAGGGAGATGACAAACATGTATATACTGAGGTGAAAATGAGAGGTGTGAGGTGAAAATGAAAAGGTGTGAGTGCAAAATGAGGAGTGAGGGAAAATAGTGGAGTGATCGGAAAATGACAGATGTGAGGTCGAAATGACAAGTGTTAGGGGGGAATGAGAGGAGTGAGGGAGAAAATGAGAGGTGTGAGGGAGAAAATGAGAGATGTGAGGGGGAAAATTAAAGATGTGATTGGGAAAATGAGAGGCGTGATGGGAAAATAAGAGAAGTGACGTGCTATAACTAACCACTGATATTTACTATGCCCAGGCAACGCCGGGCTCTTCATTCAGCTAGTTAATAATATTGTTATAAACTGTACAATATTTAATAAAATCATCACCTAGACATACTGTACATGTTTCTTTTTGGTAAAATCCATCAGCAACTGACACAAGGAATCAAAGCAATGTCAGCTCCAACACAATCTGGTGGAAGCGTTCTTGGAAGGTCCTCCTAGATTTTTCCCTCTCTGAAGCCCACTGAAAGGAGTTTTCCTGTACGGTGATAGTGATGACATATCTTACTGATCGCAATGGGTCTGACATATGGCCACTCCACCGATCAGCTATCGCTAATAAATAAAGCAACATTCTGTAGCGCTATAGCGTGTAAACATGAACTATATGAAATGTGAATTGCAATACTGCTCTAGATAATAAGAAAAAATGGAGATACTTAGCACGTAACTTGGCCAATTAATGCATGCCCAGCAGCCATCGACAAAGCAATCTCCTATTGCTGGGAACCTATCCAAATGTGAATACTTTCCTAGAATGAAGTCTGCAGTTACAGTATGTAGGTAGGTAGGATTCTGTTTCCATTTGTAAGTGACGGTCAGTTTTTTGTTATTTATTTATATTTATAGTTGGGCTCTCTGACCGATCAGTCCACCCACCATTCTATGATGGTTTTAATTACAGCTGTATCCTACCTCCCATATAACTGTGGTCTTCAGCCAAGGAGAGGATTCACATTAGGATAGATTCCCAGCAACAGGAGATTGTCTTGTCGATGGCGGCTGACATGCATGAATTGGTCAAATTATGTGCTAAGTATCTCCATTTTTTCTTATAATCTAGAGCAGTAATGTAGTTCAAATGTGATATATTTAATGTTTACATGCTATAGTGCTACAGAGTGCAATTTTATTTATTAGTTATGTATAGAGATGGCGACTATTTGCATGCACCTGTACACACCAGTTTTCTTGTTTGGAAGTCATTATTTTGCCAGCAGAGGAGATAGTAAAACAGGGGAAATGTTTAATATGCTGATTTTTGATGGATCTGCAAATTAATTTGTCACAACACTACCCGCTACAGTCCATGCTACAGACATCAAACAAGATGCAGAAAAGGGAAATCTTGAAATATTCTAAAAGCTCGTTTTTTTTTAGTCATCGGGCGCAAAGGATCATTCATCAAGCCTCAACTATTTTTTTGCAGGAGTTAATAACTTTTATCAAACGGACCAAGGGACCCCTGGACTCTGAAACTAAACTTAATATAGTAACTTTTCCAACCTTCTCATTTTTGGTGGTACCACTTCTATCTTCCCACATTCACATTAGACTAATGTTTGCCGGACCGGCCAATATCAAAGGGTTCGGCCCAACAGTCTACTATGTACGGGGGCACCATCAACTGATAGAAGGGAGATAAGTCAATCACATATGTCTGATTTCATCATTTGGTGACTTTCTCATAAAGAACACAGGAGCGCTCAGTGGTACGAGTGTATGGGACAAGCAGCTGAGGAGGCTGTCGGACAAAAGATGGGCCTAAGCATCGTTTGGCCAAAAAGCTTCTAGTGTGTATGGCCGGCTTTAGACCATAAATGTAGTGATATGAGACTAGTGCTTTATTCAAGTATTAAACTCCAAAGACTTGTTCTCAGAATCAGAGGGGGTCCTAATGACATGACCCTTTGTGATCAGCAAGTTATTACCTGTGCTATGGATAGATAATAATTTTGTTGTTCAAATTCTCTAAATATTTGAAGCAAATCCTTCAAGAATGATAAATGCATCCTTTCCATGATGAGTGAGATCAGCCTTATATGGTTAGTATCAATATGAAACTCGCCATACAATAACAAGTATCACTCTGCCTCCCATGTATAGTATGCCCAGAGCAATGGTCCTGAGCTATTGAGCATGTGTGACCACCCATCACTGAAGACACCGTGTGGACATTCTGAGAAGGAGTCAAGTGAACATCCGGGGGCGCCACAACAAGTATGTATTAGCAATATTTAAACACACAATCGTTATTTAACAGTAATTCCAATTAATAAAACAGTTTCCTAGCCTGAAAATTAAAATGTACTCATGGAACAACCCTTTTTTTTTTCTAGATATATTCTATTTCCATGTGAATGCTAGACACTTCCAAGTATACTTCTACTTGGAGACCTCTCTTCGATACTGTCTGCAGATGTTTTCTTGGCCTACTTAATACATGAAATGCACTTTCTTTAAACATCTAGGAAGCAAAACTTATTAGAGAAAAGACTTATTTACAATTTCCTAAGACGCATGCCCAGGGCCGGGAATTATGGTTCCATCTGCTCCAGTAATGAAGTCGAACACATGGCACTCAGTAAAAACATCCCCTGGCTTTCCTAACTTTGGTAATTATTGTCAAAGCATCGGTATCTCTAAAAGCTCATTTATTTGCTTTCTTCAGCAGTTTTCAATGCTGGAATGAGGACAATGTAAATATTTAAGGAACACTGGGGCTGAATACCTGAAAGGAGGCTGCAGAAAAGCCCCCGATTTCACAAGAAATCTTACAGATTTTACATAGATAACGTGTCATACCCATTCCTTCTTTTCTACAAGGAATATCAAGTGTTCTTACGTTACACAAGGTTATCAAAGTGACGCATGCTACTATATAGACTTTTTCCCAAAGCTGTGAGGTCACATGGTGATCTCTTATGCGTCTTGTGTGTTACTTCTACGTTAAGGATATCATCATGTATATTTTCCCAACACTCTGATATTACTGCTGCTTCTATAATGTCTGTACTGTAAAATCACTGAGTAGATTATCCCTGCACTGTGACATGAATGTGCTTATCCCTGCACTGTGACATCACCATGAGCATTAACCATACACTATAATATTACTGTGGACATTATCCTCCGAGGTTGCGTACAACTAGTTGGAATGTGCATTTCACATACTTGACCACCTGCTCTTGTTACCAGCACCAGAGAATCCTGACAGCTTGTCGTATGCACACTGTGAGGATTCAGAGATCTAAAGACCTTCATCATAAACCTGGACAACCCCTGTAAGGGGAATCTGTCACCAGTTTTTGCCGATATGAGTTACGGCCACCACCTTTCAGGGCTTATATACAGCATTCTATAATGCTGTAAATAAGCCCCCAACCCGACCTGGAAGAGAAGAAACTTTTTTTATCATATTCACCTGTGGGGTGGTCCGGTCCGATGGGTGTGGCTCTACTTGGTCCGGCGCCTCCCATCTTCTTGCAATGCCGCCCTCCTTCCTGGTTCGTGTTGATGACACAACCCTGAATCATCCACGCAGTTGGCTCGGCATTGCGCTCCTGTGCAGGCATACTTATCTGTAATTATTAGAGCCAAGGCCCCATAGCAAACTCTTGAATGGGCCTCCTTTCACCATGTGACAGTCCCCCTCCATATAGTGAGTACTACTTGTGAATGTCATCAGGTCCCCCTTCTTCCCAAACTTTCCCCCACTCTTCTCCTTGCCATGGCGTGCACAGTCACACTATAAAGTGTGTGCTATGGGGCCTTAGCTCTTCTAATTACACACAGTAATTTTGCAGTTCATATTTATTATCCCTCTACTGTGCTGAGAACTCAGTGACTGGCTGCAGCCGATCAAAATACACCGGACCAGTAGCTTGTCGGCAATACTCGTCCCGAGAAGGGCGAATTATAGTTTGGTTTGTTATTTTATAACATATGGAATTTTAGAATTTGAATCAGGTCAACTGCTTTATGGCACGTGCGCCTGGCCGTATTACAAAAATCTCAGATCTACTATACAATACCCACAATATGCTGCCACGCTTGCTGTCCTCTGAACGCCTTTGATTTCATATGCAGCTCCTTTTGAATAAGCCTTATTTAGGAATATGACTACCACAGTGAGTCTCCCAATCTGGTGGCACAATCCATATATTGCATTAATTGGCCATTCTTCTATATTAAGTCCAAGCAATACATCAATTCCCAGCAGCAGCCTTGTAGCCCAGATGACTAAAGCTTCTTCTGTCACAATATCAGATTACTAAAGCCGCGAGCAGGAGCCACAATGATCAACTGATCTGTGTAGAAACTCCAAGCTGAAAGGACTTGTTTCTGATAAGACAAACCATTTAAGACAGCTGACATTGATGTGGATAAAAAAGTTCCTTAATTTTTACCAGCCTATAGGTTCTTCTCCACCATTCACTCATGTTTAGGCTAGAGAGTTGATGACCTCTAAGGCCACCCATGCAGCATGGATCATGATAAAGCTGGGGATTTACGTGACAACTTTCGACAGCTCCCAAGTCTTATAACATGTGCTTGACTTACACAAGAGCTTTTCTGGACCTTGTATCTTTCTTCCTGATGTGTTTGTTTCAAGGAGGTTGCACATACATGTGGTTCATTAAACTCCTATGATCTTTGCTTAGTCTTATTTCACACCAAGCAATCAGTAAAGTGATATAGGTTAGACCTGGGCAACGTTCAAATACATGAAAGACAGAGAAAGAGAACAATTTTTGAAAATGTATTTTTTTGTGCAAACATCTGTAGATCTGTACACATAAACACCCATTGAGTCTAAGCAGTGCACATGTAATGTCTACCCTTGGTGAGAAAAATGCATTTTCTATATCTCAAGCCGATTGCCTACTGACCGCTAAAGATTTTCAAATACAGTGGGGCAAAAAAGTATTTAGTCAGTCAGCAATAGTGCAAGTTCCACCACTTAAAAAGATGAGAGGCGTCTGTAATTTACATCATAGGTAGACCTCAACTATGGGAGACAAACTGAGAAAAAAAAATCTAGAAAATCACATTGTCTGTTTTTTTAACATTTTATTTGCATATTATGGTGGAAAATAAGTATTTGGTCAGAAACAAACAATCAAGATTTCTGGCTCTCACAGACCTGTAACTTCTTCTTTAAGAGTCTCCTCTTTCCTCCACTCATTACCTGTAGTAATGGCACCTGTTTAAACTTTTTATCAGTATAAAAAGACACCTGTGCACACCCTCAAACAGTCTGACTCCAAACTCCACTATGGTGAAGACCAAAGAGCTGTCAAAGGACACCAGAAACAAAATTGTAGCCCTGCACCAGGCTGGGAAGACTGAATCTGCAATAGCCAACCAGCTTGGAGTGAAGAAATCAACAGTGGGAGCAATAATTAGAAAATGGAAGACATACAAGACCACTGATAATCTCCCTCGATCTGGGGCTCCACGCAAAATCCCACCCCGTGGGGTCAGAATGATCACAAGAACGGTGAGCAAAAATCCCAGAACCACGCGGGGGGACCTAGTGAATGAACTGCAGAGAGCTGTGACCAATGTAACAAGGCCTACCATAAGTAACACACTACGCCACCATGGACTCAGATCCTGCAGTGCTAGACGTGTCCCACTGCTTAAGCCAGTACATGTCCGGGCCCGTCTGAAGTTTGCTAGAGGGCATTTGGATGATCCAGAGGAGTTTTGGGAGAATGTCCTATGTTCTGATGAAACCAAACTGGAACTGTTTGGTAGAAACACAACTTGTCGTGTTTGGCGGAAAAAGAATACTGAGTTGCATCCATCAAACACCATACCTACTGTAAAGCATGGTGGTGGAAACATCATGCTTTGGGGCTGTTTCTCTGCAAAGGGGCCAGGACGACTGATCCGGGTACATGAAAGAATGAATGGGGCCATGTATCGTGAGATTTTGAGTGCAAACCTCTTTCCATCAGCAAGGGCATTGAAGATGAAACGTCGCTGGGTCTTTCAACATGACAATGATCCAAAGCACACCGCCAGGGCAACGAAGGAGTGGCTTCGTAAGAAGCATTTCAAGGTCCTGGAGTGGCCTAGCCAGTCTCCAGATCTCAACTCTATAGAAAACCTTTGGAGGGAGTTGAAAGTCCGTGTTGCCAAGCGAAAAGCCAAAAACATCACTGCTCTAGAGGAGATCTGCATGGAGGAATGGGCCAACATACCAACAACAGTGTGTGGCAACCTTGTGAAGACTTACAGAAAACATTTGACCTCTGTCATTGCCAACAAAGGATATATTACAAAGTATTGAGATGAAATTTTGTTTCTGACCAAATACTTATTTTCCACCATAATATGCAAATAAAATGTTAAAAAAACAGACAATGTGATTTTCTGGATTTTTTTTTCTCAGTTTGTCTCCCATAGTTGAGGTCTACCTATGATGTAAATTACAGACGCCTCTCATCTTTTTAAGTGGTGGAACTTGCACTATTGCTGACTGACTAAATACTTTTTTGCCCCACTGTATCATTAGAACATGGATAACGTGATAGCTCTTTACAGTGCTCAAAACTTTCTGGTGTCTTATTGATGTGAATTTTGGATGTTATACTCTGCATACTACAAGGCAAAGAGTTTATAGGTGGGAATGAGAAATATTCCAGAAGGAAAGTGACTAATAGTATGAAGGACATCAAATAATCTATCCACTTGTGATGAGTTAGTTTTATAGTCTTCTAAGAGTCCTAAAGTGAACTATGTCTTGGCCATATTGTGCTCCATTTGGCTCCAGCTACATATACACTAGAATTTGGTAAGTTTTACAAATTTTCAGATTTAGCAAACTTTCTGAAACCCCCTATTTTTTTCTTAGACATGGCCTAAAGCAGTTGTGGTGGGCATGCAACACAAATGGTCAATGACCAACAATAGTGAATAGTATATTGTTCTTGACTTCTCATGGCTTTTCAATAAGTCCCTTAGGGTATTAGCAGGTGATATGATGATGGTGTTATCCATAGTGCTCCTTCATATAGTCTCAAAAATAGTGTCCCCAGATACAGTAGCCAGAAGACCGGTGACTATGTGATGGTAACACTGCTCCCCTTCTGGCTTTAATGGTGATATGTCTTCTATATAGCATACACAATCTAATCAACCAGCTCAAATACTTAAAATCTGCCTGAGTTTGGGCTGCTTAGGAAGATCAAAACCTGGCTGCCAAAAAATATGCCCAATTTGTTAAGCAAGCTGCCATTCTGGCAACCCTGGGAACACCATCAGACGGGTGAACCAATCAGCCCATACTCATTTTCCTAACAGGAGACATGCCACCTTATAGGTCACTCATTAAAACCAATTAGTCAGGAGCACGTGTCCTAGGGAAGAATTTGGGTGGGGAATGCATAAACTATACCATTCCTGCATTAAAATGGACAGCCTATTGAAGTCACAAATGCTTCACTTGGCAAAAAAGGTTTAGCTATGAAATGCTCTGTCTCCTTAATTCAATGGTTGTATGCTCACAATACGTATGGAAAAGTCTTCAAAAAATTGTAAAAGCTAATTTCACTTCATAACCTGACATATTGCGATATCCTTATTTATATGTGAAATTACAAAATTCACCAATTTGCAAATTTGTTTGAATTTGACCAGGAAATTCAATTTAAGAAATATAAGGTGAAAAAAGAAAAGAAATGAAAACTTTTCCCCAGCATTTACCTTGCTCATGCAGCTTCCCACATGATCATCCAGGTCCGGTCTTAACTCACTTCTGCCATTTTTGTTCATGCTACGGATTCTTCCGCACTTGCAGTAGCTACTAAGCCTCCTAAAGCAATGATGTGCATCAGGCATCAACAAGACTTTATGGGTGCCAGTGGCATCAACCACCCAATGGGACCCATGGCGTGAAATTGACCAACGTCCTGAGAATGAAGACTAGATAGGAACAACCAAGTGGAGAGCCTAGTGGATAAGGAGAAGGCTACAGAGAGGAGAGAGCTGAGTAGTGATATTAAACCGTTCCCGGCGCTTGTTAATTTGGAAAAATGTGGCTGCCATTTTTCTGGATCTGCTTGAAGTGCAAAAAGTTCAGGTTATGGCCAATTCAATTTTTTATGACATTCGGGGAGAATTGAATTCATCTCAAGATGATTCCCTCATTTATATACATTACTCAAGCACACCCTAGTGCATGAAGAACAAATAGATGAATAGTTGGACACCAAAGAGATTTTCCCCATGAAACAGTAATGTTTCATTTCTTTTTTCATTCATTTGCTTTAAATTCATAACCACCAGCCCATTACTTAGCACCTCGGACTCCCAACTAACAAAACCACACAGCTTGAGCTAATCAAGTCTATGAAGACGGCTCCTCTGCTCTGCCAAAGACCCTCCAGAAACAGAGATTTCCCGCTGAGATCTGTGAATGTATCCACAATATTGAATCCCAGTTAAGTCTAAAAGTTTCTTTACGGAGATAATGTTGTTTTTATAGGGATCCAATCAGTCAGGGTTCATATACTTCAACCTCACTAATGAAGAAAATTGTGTGTGCTGCGCTATAATTCTCCAGAAGAGACGTATAAAGGAGATAGGGGATCAGCTTATCCTAAGGCTTCTGTAAATTACTGGGGATTATATAGCCCATATCCTTATAGGAAGAAGAATTATAGAGTCCTTGGGGCTTTATAGGAATGCTATAGATTTAGGAACACTGGACCACTGACAGCTTGCAATATGGTTTTAATGTGTTATGACATGTTCAGTGAATACAAAAGTTCCTATATAATCCAAGCCTTGGGGGTAGATCGAAAATCATATGAAAATTAATGCAAATCTAGGCATAGTAACATGGAAAAAAAGAGATATTTTTTATATCTGGAATGAGACCTCCGACCTATAAAAACCACTACGATGTGAATGTAACACAAGGTGTGATCTACAATGGAAGTTCATTCTGTATATAGCTTATGGCATAGCTTGCAAAGGATGCTGGGAACATTGTAAATGGACGGCAGATGAGAGTTATCTCACTTTATTATGTCACTGGATTATTTTGGAAGTAGGGGCCAAATTATTAGGGGTACAGAGGAATAAATGTTATGGCTCTCCTGGTGAGGTAGATTTACTGGAGCTATGTGAAATATAAGAGCTGAATTTGATTGACATCACATGTATCAGATAGGAACAATGGTGATAAATATGCTGGACTGCATGCGTCATGGCATGTGTAGACAGACACCTTGGTACAGCACAGTGTGTGAACTGCACCTTGGTACAGCAGAGAGTGTGGACAGCACCATGGTACAGTAGAGTTTGCGGACAGCACCTTGGTACAGCAGAGAGTGTGGACAGCACCTTGGTACAGCAGAGTTTGCGGACAGCACCTTGGTACAGCACAGTGTGTGAACTGCACCTTGGTACAGCAGAGAGAGTGGACAGCACCTTGGTACAGTAGAGTGTGTGGACAGCATTTGGGCACAGTAGAGTGTGTGGACAGCACCTTGGTACAGCAGAGTGTGTGGACAGCACTTTGGTACAGTAGAGTGTGTGGACAGCACCTTGGTACAGCAGAGTGTGTGGACAGCACCTTGGTACAGTAGAGTGTGTGGACAGCACCTTGGTACAGTAGAGTGTGTGGACAGCACCTTGGCACAGTAGAGTGTGTGGACAGCACCTTGGTACAGTAGGGTGTGTGGACACCACCTTGGCACAGTAGAGTGTGTGGACAGCAACTTGGTACAGTAGAGTGTGTAGACAGCATTTTGGCACAGTAGAGTGTGTGGACAGCATTTTGGTACAGCAGTGTGTGGACAGCACCATGGTACAGTAGAGTGTGTGGACTGCACCTTGGTACAGTAGTGTGTGGACAGCACCTTGGTACAGCAGAGTGTGTGGACAGCAACTTGGTACAGTAGAGTGTGTAGACAGCATTTTGGCACAGTAGAGTGTGTGGACAGCATTTTGGTACAGCAGTGTGTGGACAGCACCATGGTACAGTAGAGTGTGTGGACTGCACCTTGGTACAGTAGAGTGTGTGGGCAGCACCTTAGTACAGTTGATTGTGTGGGCAGCACCTTGATACAGTAGAGTGTGTGGACAGCACCTTGGTACAGTAGAGTGTGTGGACAGCACCTTGGTACAGTAGAGTGTGTGGGCAGCACCTTGGTACAGTAGAGTGTGTGGACTGCACCTTTGTACAGTAGAGTGTGTGGGCAGCACCCTGATACACTACAGCTGTGTATGTAAGTAGGCAGACAGGCACCTTGGTATAGCAAAGCCGAGTGTGTGGACAGCACCTTAAAAAAGCCGAGCTATGTTGGCACCACAATTTAATATAGTAAAGTGTGGTACAGCCTGTCATGTGCACAACAGTTTGGAACCACAGAGCTGAGTTGGCAGACTGTCACCTTGGTATAGCACAGCTAAATGTGCTGACGGTAGTTTGGAACAGCAAATCAACAGTTTAAGGAAACTGTTGCAGAGTCTAGTGATAGTTTAGCTGGGTTTGGGTAAAGCTGAGTGAAAGCAAATTGTAGCAGCATGTACCTACCACCTGAATACTCAGATGGCATGCAGTCACCAGAGTCAGCCTTAAAAGTCCTAGGATTGTGACATCAGAGTTGAGTGCCAGGTTACCACTGTAACTCTAAGCACACAAGAGCAGAGAAGCAAATGTTAAGGACAGTAAATGATCCTATTGGTGATAGAGCCCGGACAGTTTAGTAATAAAATAGCCCCGTGCTCTGGTGCCTGTGATGGGGTATTCCATGTGCCAAGTATATAGACTCAAGTATGACACATGGCAGGTGGCCCTTTTTATTGGAGCCCAGGAGCTTTAGGTTACTCTCCATTTGAAAGTTTTCCTTATTTCATGTTTGGAAATAGTTACCATTAAAATCCTGTAACTGGTTTTCTAATCAATCCACAAATTCCTTATAGAGTTTCAACAAAATTTAGAGCCAAAATTTGCTCATTCCACACAATAATAATCTTATGTCATTTTTATTGCAACAGTGACAAATTTACATTACAAGAGGTGTCTTATGAATATAGCCCATTTCTCCAATGAATCAGACAGGCATAACTTAAATATCCCCCAAGGAGTAGTCGGTGTTGCTGGCAGAGGTATCATCTTGCCACACATTTTCTCTACAGTGACCGCTACAGGAGACATATAATATTACATGCTGGGCATTACAATCAGTATGCAATCATGTAAAAAGTGGTCACGCCACGTCCTTCAGAGGGTGGTCTGCTCTCTGTTCTTAGATCTATGCTCTGGAGAAGAGAAGTAGGTCACCACTAGTGTTGAGTGAACGTAGTTGGATAAGGCATAATTCGATCATGCTTGGGTGCTAACAAACAGGCAATCCTGCATGTGTTGTGGCTGTCGCAGCCACGGGGACTCGAGAATATTTTTCAAGCATGCCGAAGACATCACATTAGCACCCGAGCATGGTCAGATAAGACCTTATCCAAGCACGTTCGCGCATCACTAGTTAACACCTCTATGAAAAGAGATACTTTAATTGAAAAACCTGAATTTATTGTATGGAGTCAAGATTTTTCAGTTATTTTGGTCTTCTATGAGAGTAATGATGTTGTATGACAAATGCTAAAGAAAGTTATTCTGGAACCCATTAGGTCACCAAGCTTTTTTTAAATTGGAAAATCCCCAGAAGTCCCAATCTCCTAAAAAAAAATATAATAAACCTTCTAATTTATCTACCTTTTAAATTTTTTTCTGCCTCTCCTGGTATTTCAGAAAAGTTTTGGATGGTGGACATGTAAGCTATTTCTATGCATTCCACAGATCCATAGGTACTGTATACAGCCGGTGCGGGCGAGCACTCCAGATGTGGCCATCATACACAGTCCTTTCTAATAAAACCGGGAACCCTAAACCTATTGTAAATGTTAAGACAATGCAAGAAAAAGCCCAGGCCCTGCGTTCTGTCACTGAGGATTGTGCCATCTCCTGAAGGATTAGGAAACCTGTGATAGGTAGGGGAGCTTATCTATCAATTAATTCCAGAGATGTGATAAATTCCACTGCTCCATAGGAACTAAATTAACTCTTCCAGAGTCTAGTCATTTGCTATTTATCAACTTATGACGGTATCCAGCAGCAGATGGCAATAAGTGCTTCTTGGATTTAACAATAAGGAGTGGAAAAGTTGCCCTTGCTCTTCCACAGATGGAGCACAACTGAAGTTGTAATTTTAATAAATCTGTCAAACTTTGGGATATACCATTTGCATGAGGATGGATTATATTCATTTCTAAGTTATGTGAGCCCCATATGAAAAATGTTAGAACTTATTTGAAAAATTGTCTGGTTTTGGAATTAATTTTAAAATATCCTATTTGTGAGTTCATAAAGGGAACTTGGTTCAGGAAAATCATCTATCATCAGATCAGAAAGTATCTTTTCTACATACTGTTTCTCATGTTGGAGGACCCAGCATTACTCGGACAGCACATTGATGTAAATAGGAGCTGTGTAATGCTTCATTTCTCCTCTGGTGGCACTGTAGAAAAATTTAGCACTTGCTATTTTGTTTCTCTGTAGGTTACAGCTGATTGATTTCAGTCCCAGCACTCATTCCGAGATCTTCTCATGATCATTTTGTCGGCCCAACTGGGTAAATAGATGGCCCAAAGTGGTCAAGCTAGGTTCAGTCAGGTGGCAGGGATAAAAAAATATTGGTCTGGGTATTTATTTGTAAGGTACAATACAGAACTTTATCCTTACCTCTCTAGGACAGATACACAGGGAAGTCTAACAGTCTCAAAGACGTAAGGATATTCTAAGATCATCCAAGATCTCCAATGTCTATGGGAAGTATCAAAGAAATTATTCCGGTGTGGAAAGAGTCCAAAATCTGATTTCATTTTCCCTCTTCAGAACTTACTACAGAACATTTCTAACCTGATGGTTTCCCATCCCAAGTAATTTATGTAAATGTTTATTTCCTGTCGGATTCTGAACTAAGGTCTGACCGCTCCAATCAGAAAGTTAGTGATAAATTTGGAAAAAAACAAACATTGTCGTTTAATAGAGGTCACAAAGAGTCCCAACTGCACAGCGGGAACCTAGCGAGGCTGAAAAAGTCTGTGTTATTGCTAGTACACCAGTGATATTATGTGTAAATCCTCATAAGTCTGAGTGTACACAAACTACTCTCTAATTTTATTGTCTATGCAGTCCCCTACCCTTCTAGTAAAGCCCATTCAGCTCTGATAGCTGTCCAACACATGTTCGGTCAGCTAACAGCTTTCTCTCCTCACAGTCCCATACACTAGACATGAATGCCGAGCACAGCCAAGTAGGCATGTGTTTAAATGGATAGAGGGGAGAAAAGACACCTTTGGTGGTGGCTTATCTCCTTCGGAAGCAAACAAGATCAGATGTTGTAATTTCAAATGCCAGATTCTCCTCTTCCCCGACATCATCTGTCACTGTAGAATCAGGAGACCCCATACACATTGGGTCATAGACTGGTCAGGTTTGGTTGATATAATGAGTATGGGAGCTTCATGACTCTCCTCAGCCAAAGAACACAGTAGAGAGAAACATCTTTCTTGTTGAATGATTAAGCCAGATTTTTTGGTTTCCTCTGAGAGCTTCTGCCAAATCTTAATGATCTCTTGTGGAGCATCATGAGCAAGGTCATCATAAAGATGATGAGGTCAATATGGACATTTTAGCATGACATAAGAGGTCTCTGATAGTCAATGTAAGACCCCAAATTGGAACTGAATAGATTACATCAATATTATGCTGACTTTCTATTTACTATAATTTGGACTTGACATGTTTATGTTTAGTACTGCAAAATTGATCAACATAATTTTACTCTACTTGTAGGCCATCTTTAATAGTCATGTTGCCTGACAACCTTCTTCAAGGCATTTCCTTTTATGCCTTGCCCCAGTAATCAGTATGCATGGCACCTTAACCCTCAAGACCTCCATTTATGAGATACCATTGAGTGTAAGTGGCTCCTTTCTCACCAGTGATCTAGAATGATGAGACAGTGAAATAGTGAATATCAGACAAGGACAAGGAAAATTAATGAGCTCATTCAAGTATATCCATAGAACATATGAAGGATGAATGCCGGAGTTTTGTTTCTATGTTACTAAGGGCCAATTCAACTTAAATGACTCCACTGTGTTAGATGTTCTCCAATTAGGTAGGCTTTAATCTCACTAGACAGATGGCAAGTCATGAATAACCTATAGAATGGTTTAGTGACATTTTCCCAACTAATCACATTTATATGTGTCAATTATAATGAAGTCTTCTTTCACCATTCAAAATGATGAAACTGGTGATGAGGTTCTTCTCTGTCTGCCTTGATGTGTCTATTGAGGCCAGAATAAAAGATTAGCACCTAAGTGGTATTGAGTGATGCTAATTTTCTCGTTTTCGTATAGAAATTTGTCTTGAACTTCACCAAAAATTTGGATTTGTGGAAATCCAAATTATTTGCAATTTCCTTTGTGCAAATCCAGCAAAAATAAAGGCTTGTCAGAACAGGAGGTGCCTATGACTGCCAGGGCTGAAAAGAAGACTGAACAAAGGACTGGAACTATGATGATCGGATGGCGAGCTACCCAAGGAAAATGAGGGCAAGTTGAGTATTATTTTATATTTATTATTTATAGAGAGAGACCCTAGAACATAACAAGGGAACTGTTGATTCTCATTCATTCAACTGAATGTAGAATGAATTTCCTGAACAAATTTGAGCGAATCTGTGAATTTACTTTTTTTGCAGATTCATTCATACCTAAAGCATAATGCATGGACATCATGGACATCATTATGAGAATCTTCTACTCTCCTAATACCCAGACTGAAAGCACCACTCCAGTGTATTTTTTTTATTTCAGCGGTGGAGTGGGGCCACTAACATAAGGTACCTGACCCTAGTATTAGTTTTACTAGCCACTGTCTTTAGCTATTCTCTGCACCACTGCAATCCCGATCCACCATCTTGTGACCACATCTTCTCCTTGACGAAAAGTCAAAGGTAACGGTCACAATTTCACAGTGTAAGTTTATGAGAGCCTTGTTCTGGTCTCGTTCTGGCTCTAATAGACTTGCATTGAAGGCCGACCGCTGTGGTGCCAATAAAAGAAGATTTAAGAGCTTTAAGAGCAGCTTAAATTTTAAAAAGGGTTGTCTTGATAACTATATAGATACTGACATTTGCTTGATTTGACTTTTTTCTCCTTCAACCCCAGGAGATTCAGTTAAAAGACAGGTATCACATTACAAGGCTTTCATGTTTTCAGCATCATTAGACCTAGAAGCATTAAATAGAGTTTGCCACCTCCTCTGACTTGTCAGGTATAATAAGCTCTTGCGTTGGCCCTGAAATAAGAATTATGAAACCTCTTTTCTCGTAATTCTGCTTTGAGCAGTGTTTTTGTTGTTCTACCTTGAAATTCGTAAATAATTGACAATTGTGTTTTACCAATCACCTTGTCAGAGGGATGTGTCCCTAAAGGGTCTGCCAGTGTTTTCACTTATTGAACCCAATTTATTTATAAAATCTAGAAGGATTAACAGAGGAACGGCACGACGTATCTGTTATAACATGAGAAGAACATACGGCATCATCATTTTTGAAAGGGACAGAGTGGATGACAGACTTAATGTGATGTATAGGGTGACTTTATATCTGAAGGTCATGAAAGTCAAAACCAAACCTACCACTAGAAGATAAAATAGATAAAGCAAAGTAGTGCAATAACAAGATATCTTGTGCCATACGAAGCTGAGGGATCTCCAGGGTTTTTGGATTCTTCATTGATCTCTAATCAATTTTAAGGAAATTAGGATTTCTGTGACCACAACTTGCCTGAATACTTGAAATTCCTTCATGAAACATCTCAAGTTGGTTCAAAAGCGCTTAGTATTAAAGAAAATGTCATATGACGATGCTGATGTCTTATGGAGAGTTGACCGTTCTGTTAGATCTTGGTACCAGTCTATGGGAGTCTACGGGGGTCTAAGGATGAACAGATGTCACACTCTGAAGGCTTAAGTAAAAATTCAACACTTTGAAACCAGTACATTTTCTCAAACCTGTAAAAACATTCATAGATGAAGGAGCAAGCATATGTGCCACATTTCTAATGTCTCTGATCTTCATTTTCTACAAGTGTTTCTCATGTGCAACAGTTTTTAGCTAATACTTGTGGCTTAATTTGTCCCACGTGTGACCCAAATTTATGAAGCACATTGTTAGGACTGGCGGAACGCACCAAGAGAGATGATATAGATGCGTTCGCAGTCCGGGGTCCACCGTGCAGGTGAAACCTGCTGCTAGGAAATGACAGACAATATGGCGGTATTCAAAAGAATACACGCGTGGGTTAAACCTCACCCAGCGTGAAGAAAGCGATCCTGTTACGTCACAGGACCGCGGTACCGCACATAGAGCGCGAGCAAGTGGTCAGCGAACTAAACCCCAACAGGGATTGTAGTCCGATTAGACCCTTGCTGGCACTACACCGCTACTGGGTGTGAAAGGAATAATATAATTAAGGCACCGAAGTGCGAACTGTGCTGTGCTGGCAGGTACCACTAAGCACCCAGACGTGGGTCAGGAAGCGCACACTGGCGCGTGGCACCGCACTGGCGGTCACAGCAGTAGACGCTGACACGTGTGTGACACGTTGAGTGATAAGTCGGGCGCTAGATAGCAGCCATACTCCATACGCGAACAATCATACAATAGGGTAGGGGTATTTAAAGAACGACTTGCACTCACAACAAACACACGTATTAAATTGTACACTAGCGCATGGCCGTGCGGTCATGCGCAGTTTATATAGTTGCAGGACAGGAAGCGGCCACAGAAACTTTGCCCTTCCAAGACCTGCCAAGAGAACCAATAGAATGCGCTGCAGAGTCTGAGCACATGACCCTCAATCTCCAACGGGAGATCTTGCCCTGGGCATGCTCAGTGTGCGCAGACAAGGACTTAGTCCCAGAGAAGTCCACTCGCTGCTGACCAGTATAGGCTTTACAGGCAGAAGCTGGAGAAGCAGCAGTAACTCTTCTCACAGAGTCAGACTGAGCGAGACGCTGGGATCGACGTCCCTGCTGAGCAGGCTCCACTGCGGCTGGAGGAGAATGGGAGACCGCAGCGGAGACGGATCGAGATTCCCCCTGTGCAGCAGAGGAAACTCGACTCCTAACATTACCCCCCCCCCTAGGGCCCCCCCTCCTTGGGCCTCGCTACGTTCAAAGGCAGCAATGAGCTGTGGGGCCCGAATGTTTTCAGCAGGCTCCCATGACCTGTTCTCTGGACCATAACCCTTCCAATCCACCAGATAGAACTTTTTGCCGCGTACCACCTTACACCCCAAAATAGCGTTCACCTCGTAATCGTCCGTAGATGAACCCGATGTCCCGGCAGATGACTCGGAAAACCGAGACATGTATACGGGTTTCAAGAGGGACACATGAAAGGTGTCGGTGATACCCAAGCGTGGAGGAAGAGCCAGGCGGTAGACCACAGGATTAACCTGTTCGAGAACCTTGAAGGGACCCAAGTAGCGAGGCGCAAACTTAGTGGACTCAACTCGCAGCCTGATGTTACGGGCGGAGAGCCACACCAAGTCGCCAGGAGCAAAGGTCGGAGCGGGGCGCCGATGAACATCGGCGGAGGACCTCATTCTCTCCTTGGACGCCCAAATGGCATCCTGAGTGCGATCCCAAATGTCCCGTGCCTCCACAGCCCAGTCTGCCACCCTGGAATCGGCGGAAGACACGGGCATGGGCACAGGTACCCGCGGATGCTGACCATAGTTAAGGAGGAATGGGGTCTGTCCAGTGGAGTCAGCTACAGCATTGTTAAGAGCAAACTCCGCCCACGGTAGCAAAGATGCCCAGTCATCTTGTTTAGCAGAGACAAAATGTCGCAGATATGTGACCAAGGTCTGGTTGGCTCTCTCCACCAACCCATTCGTCTCGGGATGATATGCCGAAGAGAGATTCAACTCGATACTGAGAAGGCGACAAAGCTCTCTCCAGAACCGAGACGCAAACTGGGGACCCCGGTCACTGACAATTTTGTCTGGCATACCGTGAAGACGGAAGATGTGTTTAACAAACAATGCTGCCAAGGCCCGTGAAGAAGGTAGCCGGAGAAGCGGCACCAAATACACCATTTTAGAAAAATGGTCGGTGATAACCCAAATGACAGTACAGCCACGTGACTTGGGCAAACCCACCACAAAGTCCATCCCGACCATCTCCCAGGGCCTGTCTGCCACCGGCAGAGGGTATAACAACCCAGCTGGCCGTTGACGGAGAGACTTATTTTTGGCACAAGAGACACATGCCCGAACGTAGTCTCCAACGTCACGAACAATATGTGGCCACCAATACATTCTCGCCAACAACTCAGATGTCCTCTTTGCCCCAAAGTGTCCACCCACTCTGGACGAATGAGCCCACGAGAGAACCTCCGGACGCAAATTCATGGGGACAAAAGTCTTGCCCGGAGGCACAGACTCAAGCAAAACCGGAGCTACGGTTCTCAGACTCTCTGAAGGGACAATGAGCCGAGGCTCGATCTCCTCCTCCACAGTTGACACCAGGGAGCGAGAGAGAGCGTCAGCACGGATGTTCTTCTCCCCGGCGAGATAATGTAGAGTGAAGTGGAACCGGGAGAAAAACAAGGACCATCTGGCCTGACGAGAATTCAGCCGCTGGGCTGTCTGTAAATAGACCAAATTCTTGTGGTCCGTGAAGACTTGGAATGGGAACCGAGCACCCTCCAAGAGATGTCTCCATTCTGAAAAGGCCAACTTCATTGCCAGCAACTCCCTATCCCCGATGGAGTAATTTCTCTCCGCTGGTGAGAAGGTTTTTGAGAAGAAGAAGCATGGATGCTTCCGACCTTGAGCATCCTTTTGATAGAGGACTGCTCCTGCACCAACGGAAGAGGCATCCACCTCCATTAGGAATGGCTTATCCACATCGGGACGACGTAAGATGGGAGCGCTAGCAAAGTGGGACTTAATAGAAGTGAAGGCCTTGGAGACCTCTTCGGACCACGATTTAGGATTCGCTCCCTTCTTGGTGAGGGATACCAAGGGAGCTACCAGGGTTGAGAAGTGGGGGATGAACTGACGATAGTAATTTATGAACCCCATAAAGCGCTGCACCGCTTTCAGAGAATGGGGTTCCTGCCAGTCCATCACTGCCTGTAGTTTGGCAGGATCCATAGCCAATCCCTGGGCCGAGATGATGTAGCCCAGGAAAGGTAAAGACTCCTGCTCAAACATACACTTCTCCAATTTGGCATAGAGGGAATTTGCCCGTAGGAGGTCGAAGACTTTGCAAACATCTCTCCGGTGGGAGTCAATATCTGGAGAGTAGATAAGAATATCATCCAGATAGACTACGACCGAGGTGGAAAGCATATCCCGGAAGATATCGTTCAAAAAGTCTTGGAAAACGGCTGGGGCATTACAGAGCCCGGAGGGCATCACCAGATATTCATAGTGCCCATCCCTAGTGTTAAAGGCCGTCTTCCATTCGTCCCCCTCACGGATGCGAATCAGGTTGTAAGCACCCCGCAAATCTAATTTAGTAAATACCCTTGCTCCCCGAAGTCTATCGAATAACTCAGATATCAAGGGCAAAGGATACTTATTCTTAACGGTGGTGGCGTTAAGACCCCTGTAGTCTATGCATGGGCGCAATTCCCCATTCTTCTTCTGCACGAAGAAGAACCCTGCCCCAGCAGGTGACACTGACTTCCTAATGAATCCTCTTGCCAGATTTTCCCGGATGTACTGTGACATTGCCTCCGTCTCCGGGAGAGATAGCGGATAAACTCGACCTCGGGGAGGCTCAGCACCAGGCAAGAGATCAAAAGGACAGTCATAGGGGCGATGAGGCGGAAGGACCTCCGCCGCCTTTTTGGAGAACACGTCTGCATAAGACCAATACTGCTTGGGGAGAGAGGATAGATCTGCGGGTACCTCAGTAGTAGCAAACTGAACGCACTCCCTCTGACACCTACCCCCACAAGATTCACCCCAACCCAGAATTCTGCCTGAGGACCACTCGATATGAGGAGAGTGGTACCGTAGCCAAGGTATTCCCAACAGGACCTCATCAATTCCTTCCGGAATGACGAGCAGAGAAATTATCTCCTGATGAGATGGCGACATGGACAGAGTAAAAGGGATGGTCTGGTGTGTTATCTGTGAGGGCAATGTCGACCCATTCACCACTCGCACCGTTACTGGTTGAGCAAGCATAACCAGGGGTATTGCGTGACGTTGGGCAAAGGCAGAAGACATAAAATTGCCCTCCGCCCCAGAATCCACGCAGAGCTCTACCGAGTGGGAGAATGAGCCAATAGTAATTGTCCCCTTAAAGGACAACTTAGAGGCAAACGTCGCCGTGTCTAGTGTACCTCCACCTACTACCACTAGACGCTGACGTTTCCTCGACCGCTGAGGACATCTGGTGGCTAGATGTCCTGACTGCTGGCAAACATGACAGACCCTGAGTGCACAAGCGGACCGGGACTTAGATCCTGCTTGTGACACTTCCCTGGCCTCATGTGACTCAGGAACCAGGACCGGAAATTCCAGAGGTTTGGCGAAAGTAGGAGCCAGCCGAAACCTCTGCCTACACTGGGCTCGCTCTAACCTCCGCTCGTTAAAACGGAGGTCAATTCGAGTGGAGACAGTTATTAACTCCTCCAGTGTGGCAGGAATCTCCCTAGTGGCCAGAGCGTCCTTTACGTGGTCAGCCAAGCCCCTCCAAAATATGGGGATAAGAGCTTTATCCGACCAATCCAGCTCAGATGCTAAGGTGCGGAATTGGACGGCAAAATGACTGACCAAGGACTCACCCTGAGTTAATGCCAGCAATTGGAGCGCAGTATCATGGGTGACTTGAGGTCCTAAAAAGACCTGTTTCAGAGCGCTCAGAAACAGCGGAGCACTCTGCACCACATGATCGCCACGCTCCCACAGCGGCGTAGCCCATTCCAACGCCCTGTCCGACAATAGAGACAGAAGAAATCCCACCTTAGCCCGCTCTGTGGGAAAACGTGTAGCCAGGAGCTCGAGGTGAATAGAGCACTGATTCACAAATCCCCTACAAAACTTGCTATCACCAGAAAATTTTTCTGGCAGCGGGAGGCGAGATAATGTCGGAACAGGGGTGGCAATGGACATAGTAGCTGCAGCCACGCTGGCAGCCTGTACAGCTACTGCAGTAACATCCACAGCTGAGGTCGCGCTCTCGAGAGCCGCCAACCTACCCTCCAGCTGCTGGATATGCCGCAGAGATTGCTGTTTGTCTGTCATCACTAGCCAGACCCTGGCGCTAGTGTAATGTTAGGACTGGCGGAACGCACCAAGAGAGATGATATAGATGCGTTCGCAGTCCGGGGTCCACCGTGCAGGTAAAACCTGCTGCTAGGAAATGACAGACAATATGGCGGTATTCAAAAGAATACACGCGTGGGTTAAACCTCACCCAGCGTGAAGAAAGCGATCCTGTTACGTCACAGGACCGCGGTACCGCACATAGAGCGCGAGCAAGTGGTCAGCGAACTAAACCCCAACAGGGATTGTAGTCCGATTAGACCCTTGCTGGCACTACACCGCTACTGGGTGTGAAAGGAATAATATAATTAAGGCACCGAAGTGCGAACTGTGCCGTGCTGGCAGGCACCACTAAGCACCCAGACGTGAGTCAGGAAGCGCACACTGGCGCGTGGCACCGCACTGGCGGTCACAGCAGTAGACGCTGACACGTGTGTGACACGTTGAGTGATAAGTCGGGCGCTAGATAGCAGCCATACTCCATACGCGAACAATCATACAATAGGGTAGGGGTATTTAAAGAATGACTTGCACTCACAACAAACACACGTATTAAATTGTACACTAGCGCATGGCCGTGCGGTCATGCGCAGTTTATATAGTTGCAGGACAGGAAGCGGCCACAGAAACTTTGCCCTTCCAAGAGCTGCCAAGAGAACCAATAGAATGCGCTGCAGAGTCTGAGCACATGACCCTCGATCTCCAACGGGAGATCTTGCCCTGGGCATGCTCAGTGTGCGCAGACAAGGACTTAGTCCCAGAGAAGTCCACTCGCTGCTGACCAGTATAGGCTTTACAGGCAGAAGCTGGAGAAGCAGCAGTAACTCTTCTCACAGAGTCAGACTGAGCGAGACGCTGGGATCGACGTCCCTGCTGAGCAGGCTCCACTGCGGCTGGAGGAGAATGGGAGACCGCAGCGGAGACAGATCGAGATTCCCCCTGTGCAGCAGAGGAAACTCGACTCCTAACACACATATTTATATAAAACGCACAACAGGCAAGATTAGTTGAGTATGTAAGGTCATGTGTGTGATTTAAGATTTTGATGACCGCACTCGAAGTAACAAATCCTTACACATTCTTAGGGGCAGCTTGGTGGCGCAGTAGTTAGAGTTTGTATGTTCTCTCCGTGTTTGCGTGGGTTTCCTCCGGGTACTCCGGTTTCCACCCACACTCCAAAGACATACTGATAGGGAATCTAGATTGTGAGCCCCATCGGGGACAGTGAATGTGTGCAAACTGTAAAGCGCTGCGGAATATGTTAGCGCTCTATAAAAATAAAGATTATTATTATTATTATTATTATTATATGTTAAATCCAGGAAAAGTCATTAAGATGTAAAAGGGCATACTTGCGTTTGCAATATTTTAAAATTTTCGTTGACTAGTCATTAAGTTAACATACGGCCTTGAGCGAATCTTTGGAGATTAGAATTTGCCGCCTTCATCAAATATTAAAAAATAGATTTGCAGATGGTCGATGCACCTGAAATTGCAATACTGCAAATCCTTCAATTGCTCTAAAAAGATGTGTGTAACACTCTGATGTCTCCTAGGACTATATGGAACTGCAGTCAATCACTTTAACCCCTTCGCGACACGTGCCGTACTAGTACTGCGCTGCCGGCACTGCATTAGTGCCAGCAGCAGTACTAGTACGGCGCACCGATCACCGCGGTCTCGCGCTGAGCGCTGCGGTGATCGGGTGCGGGTGTCAGCTGTATATGACAGCTGACACCCCGCAGCAATGCCCACGATCGGCGCTATCACCGATCGCGGGCATTTAACCCCTCTGATGCCGCTGTCAGTAGTGACAGCGGCATAGAGGGGGATCGCGCAGGGACGGGGGCTCCCTGCGCTCTCCCACCGGAGCAACGCAATGAGATCGCGTTGCTCCGGTGACCCGGAAGGAGTCCCCGGATCCAAGATGGCCGCCGGACTCCTTCCGGGTCATGAAGTGACCTGGCTAGCCGGCGCCTGCTGAGAGCAGGCGCTGGAAAGCCAGGTAAGCTGCCTGTCAGATCGTTGATCTGACAGTGTGCTATGCACAGTGTCAGATCAACGATCTGATCTAATACAGAGATGTCCCACCCTGGGACAATGTTAGAATGTAAAAAAAAAAAATAGAATGTGTAAAAAAAAATTAAAAAAAATCCCCAAATAAAAAAAAAAAAACATTTCCCAATAAATCCATTTATTTATGTAAAAAAAAAAAAAAACAATAAATGTACACATATTTGGTATCGCCGCGTCCGTAACGACCCGCTCTATAAAACTATCCCACTAGTTAACCCCTTCAGTGAACACCGCAAAAAAAAAAAAAAAAAACAATGCAAAAAACAACGCTTTATTATCATACAGGCGAACAAAAAGTGGAATAACACGCGATCAAAACGACGGATATAAATAACCATGGTACCGCTGAAAACGTCATCTTGTCCCGCAAAAAAAAAGCTGCCATACAGCATCATCAGCAGAAAAATAAAAAAGTTATAGCTCTCAGAATAATGCGATGCAAAAACAATTATTTTTTTATATAAAATAGTTTTTATTGTGTAAAAGCGCCAAAACATAAAAAAAATTACATAAATGAGGTATCGCTGTAATCGTACTGACCCGAAGAATAAAACTGCTTTATCCATTTTACCACACGTGGAATGGTATAAACGCCTCCCCCAAAAGAAATTCATGAATAGCTGGTTTTTGTTCATTCCGCCTCCCAAAAATCGGAATAAAAAGCGATCAAAAAATGTCATCTGCCCGAAAATGTTACCAATAAAAACGTCAACTCGTCCCGCAAAAAACAAGACCTCATATGACTCTGTGGGCCAAAATATGGATAAATTATAGCTCTCAAAATGTGGTGATGCAAAAACTATTTTTTGCAATAAAAAGCGTCTTTTAGTGTGTGACAGCTGCCAATCATAAAAATCCGCCAAAAAAACGCTATAAAAGTAAATCAAACCCCCCTTCATCACCCCCTTAGTTAGGGAAAAATAATAAAATGTAAAAAAATGTATTTATTTCCATTTTCCCATTAGTGCTAGGGTTAGGGCTAGGGTTAGGGCTAGGGCTAGGGTTAGGGCTAGGGTTAGGGTTAGGGTTAGGGTTGGGGTTAGGGTTTCAGTTATAATTGGGGGTTTCCACTGTTTAGGCACATCAGGGGCTCTCCAAACGCGACATGGCGTCCGATCTCAATTCCAGCCAATTCTGCTTTGAAAAAGTAAAACAGGGCTCCTTCCCTTCCGAGCTCTGCCGTGCACCCAAACAGTGGTTCCCCCCAACATATGGGGTATCAGCGTTCTCAGGACAAGTTGGACAACAACTTTTGGGGTCCAATTTGTCCTGTTACCCTTGGGAAAATAAAAACATAGGGGATAAAATATCATTTTCGTGGAAAAAAAATATTTTTTATTTTCACGGCTCTGCGTTATAAACTGTAGTGAAACACTTGTTGGTTCAAAGCTCTCACAACACATCTAGATAAGTTCTTTGGGGGGTCTAGTTTCCAATATGGGGTCACTTGTGGGGGGTTTCTACTGTTTAGGTACATCAGGGGCTCTGCAAATTCAACATGACACCTGCAGTCCATTCCATCTAAGTCTGCATTTCAAACGGTGCTCCTTCCCTTCCGAGCTCTGCCATGCACTCAACCGGTGGTTCCCCCCCACATGTGGGGTATCAGCGTACTCAGGACAAATTGGACAATAACATTTGTGGTCCAATTTCTCCTGTTACCCTTGGGGAAAATAAATTGCGGGCTAAAACATCATCTTGTGGAAAGAAAAAATGATTTTTTAATTTTCACAATGCTACATTCTAAACTTTAGTGAAACAATTGGGGGTTAAAAGTGCTCACCACACATCTAGATAAGTTCCTTAGGGGGTCTTCTTTCCAAAATGGGGTCACTTGTGGGGGGTTTCCACTGTTAAGGCACGTCAGGGGCTCTGGCTCTCCAAATGCGACATGGCGTCCGATCTCAATTCCAGCCAATTTTGCATTGAAAAGTCAAATGGCACTCCTTCCCTTCCGAGCTCTGCCATGCGCTCAAACAGTGGTTTATCCCCATATATGAAGTATCGACGTACTCAGGACAAATTGCACAACAACTTTTGGGGTCCAATTTATCCTTTTACCCTTGGGAAAATAAAAAATTTGGGGCAAAAAGATCATTTTTTGTGAAAATTAATAAAAAATTTTTTTTTACGGCTCTACATTATAAACTTCTGTGAAGCACTTGGAGGTTCAAAGTGCTCACCACACATCTAGATTAGTTCCTTAGGGGGTCTACTTTCCAAAATAGTGTCACCTGTTGGGGTTTCCACTGTTTAGGCACATCAGGGGCTCTCCCATCGTGACATGGGCTCCGATCTCAATTCCAGCAAATCTTGCATTGAAAAGTCAAATAGCGCTCCTTCCCTTCCGAGCTCTGCCATGTGCCCAAACAGTGGTTTACCCCCACATATGGGGTATCGGCATACTCAGGACAAATTGTACAACGACTTTTGTGGTCCAATTTCTCCTGTTACCCTTGGTAAAATGAAACAAATTGGACCTGAAGTAAAAATTTTGTGAAAAAAAAGTTAAATGTTCAATTTTTTTAAACATTCAAAAAATTCCTGTGAAGCACCTGAAGGGTTAATAAACTTTTTGAATGTGGTTTTGAGTACCTTGAGGGGTGCAGTTTTTAGAATGGTGTCACTTTTGGGCATTTTCTGTCATATAGACCCCTCAAAGTCACTTCAAGTGTGAGGTGGTCCGTAAAAAAATGGTTTTGCAAATTTTGTTGCAAAAATGAGAAATCGCTGGTCAACTTTTAACCCTTATAACGTCCTAACAAAAAAAAATTATGTTTCCAAAATTGTGCTGATGTAAAGCAGACATGTGGGAAATGTTGTTTATTAACTATATTATGTGATATAACTCTCTAATTTAAGGGCATAAAAACTAAGAGTTTGAAAATTGCTAAATTTTCATAATTTCCGAAAAATTTTTGTTTTTTTCACAAATAAATGCAAGTCATATCGAAGAAGTTTTACCACTATCATGAAGTACAATATGTCACGAGAAAACAGTGTCAGAATCACCAGGATCCGTTGAAGCGTTTCAGAGTTATAACCTCATAAAGTGACAATGGTCAGAATTGTAAAAATTGGCCCTGTCACTTAGGTGAAAACAGGCTTTGGGGTGAAGGGGTTAAAGCAAACACAGACTTAGTAATGTCCAAATGACAGCAACATATATAACTGTGGATAAACAGATGGCAGCTGGTGGTAACAAACAACCTGTTTAATAATACAACAGTAAACTTTTTAATGCATTTTTAAATGTAAAAATAGTAAAAAATGATCCCACTATGGGAATAGTTGATTGTTGTGCCCGTTTTTATATAAAGGCAGCATACATCCTCACCTGGTTGCAGCCACACAAGCTTGATACCTTCAGAACAAATAAGTTTATCTTGGTTTCATCAGACCACAGGACATGGTTCCAATAATAATTATTGTCCTTAGTCTGCTTGTCTTCAGCAAACTGTTTGTGAGTTTTCTTGTGTACCACCTTTAGAAGAGGCTTCCTTATAGGATGACAGCCATGCAGACCAATTTGATGCACTGTGCGGTGGCGCATGGTCTGAGCACTGACAGGCTAGCCCCCTACCACTTTAACCTCTGCAACAATGCTGGTGGCACTGATACATCTATTTGAAAAGACAACCTCTGGATATGTCACTGAGCACGTTTACTCAACTTCTTCAGTTGACCATAGCGAGGCCTGTTCTGAGTGGAAACTGGCTTATTAAACCACTGTATGGTTTTGGCTACCGTGCTGCTGCTCAGTGTCAGGGTGTGGGCAATCTTTTTATAGCCTAGGTCATCTTTATTAAGAGCAACAAGTATTTTTTTCGGATCCTTAGAGAGTGACCAGTATATGAGAGAGTGTGAGAGTGATAACACCAAATTTTACACACTTGCTCCCCATTCACACCTGAGACCTTATAAGACTAATAAGTCACATGACCCCAGGAAGGGAAATGGCTAATGGGACCATTTTCACCTAGAGGTGTACTCACATTTGTTGCCAGCGGTTTAGACATTATTGGCTGTATGTTCAGTTATTTATCAAATTTACACTATTATTCAAGCTGTACACTGACTGCTTTACATTACATTAAAGCAATGCTGTCCCATGAAAAGATATAATGAAATACAAGTGCTTCTCACTAAATTAGAATATCATCAAAACGTTAATTTATTTCAGTTTTTCAATACAAAAAGTGAAACTCATTTATTATATAGAGTCATTACAAACAGATTGATCTATTTCAAGTGTTTATTTCTGTTAATGTTGATGATTATGGCTTACAGCCAATGAAAACCCAAAAGTCATTATCTCAGTAAATTAGAATAATTAACAAAAAACACCTTCAAAGGTTCCTAAGCATTTAAAAAGGTCCCTTAGTCAGTTTCAGTAGGCTCCACAGTCATGGGGAAGACTGCTGACTTTACAGATGTCCAGAAGGCAGTCATTGACAAACTCCACATGGATGGTTAGCCACAAAATTTCATTGCTAAAGGAGCCGGCTGTTCACAGAGTGCTGTATCCAAGAATATTAATGGAAAGTTGAGTGGAAAGAAAAAGTGTGGTAGAAAAAGGTGCACAAGCAATCAGGATAAGCACAGCCTTGAAAGGATTAAGAAAAGGCCATTCAAAAATTTGGGGGAGATTCACAAGGAGTGGACTGCTGCTGGTGTCATTGCCTCATGAGCCATCACACACAGACATATCCAGGACATGGGCTACAAGTGTCGCATTCCTTGTGTCAAGCCACTCATGACCAATAGACAACGCCAGAAGCGTCTTACCTGGGCCAAGGAGAAAAAGAACTGGACTGTTGTCAGTGGTCCAAGGTGTTGTTTTCAGATGAAAGTAAATTTTGCATTTCATTTTGAAATCAAGGTCCCAGAGTCTGGAGGAAGAGTGGAGAGGAACACAATCCAATCTGCTTGAGGTCAAGGCTGAAGTTTCCACAATCATTGTTGGTTTGGGGAGCCATGTCCACCATTTCCTGGTGTAGGTCCACTGTGTTTTATCAAAACCAAAGTCAGTGCAGACATCTACCAGGAAATTTTAGAGCACTTCATGCTTTCCTCTGCCGACAAGCTGGAGATGGAAATGTTATTCTCCAAAAGCACTTGGCATCTGTCCACACTGCCAAAAGTACCAATACCTGGTTAAAAACAACAGTATCAGTGTGCTTGATTGGCAGCAAACTCAGCTGACCTATGGGTATTGTCAAGAGGAAAATTAGAGACACCAGACCCAATAATATAGACGAGCTGAAGGCTGCTATCACTATCAAAGCAACCTGGGCTTCCATAAAACCTCAGCAAAATGTTTGCAAAATGTTCAGTTTGTCTGATTTTTCTTTGTATAGGTATATTTTTGAGTAAAATGTAAATTGTTCTTTTATTCTATAAACTTCTGACAACATGTCTCCGAATTTCCAAGCAATACATTTTTCATTTTTTTTCTGAAAAGAAATGGTCAAAATAAAAAAAACAGTGCTTACAGACCTCAAATAATGCAAAGAAAACAAGTTCATAATCCTTTAGAGACAACAATATTAATGTTCTAACTCAGGAAGAGTTCAGAAATCAATATTTTGTGGAATAACCATGATTTTTAATCACAGCTTTCATACATCTTGGCATGCTTTCCACCAGTCTTTCACACTGCTTTTGGCGCAAAAATTTAAGCAGTTCTTCTTTGTTTGATGGCTTGTGACTATCCATCATCCTCTTGATTACATTCCTGAGGCTTTCAATGGAGTTCAGGTCTGGAGATTGGGCTGCCATGACAGGGTTTGGATGTGGTGGTCTCTTAACCCATTATCTACCAATGTCCTTTTTTTGGGATGCCTAATCTTTAGCTTCTAGCAACTAAGATTTTATAATTTTTATAATAAGGTCCAATTTTTTGTGTTGTGTTTGTAAAATGAATGTTTTCAAAATAGGAAATCATGTCATTGTCATTTTTAATTGAATATTGGGACGCCATTTTCTGAAAAATCCGTAAAATGAAAAATTCTAATTTGGCAAGTAATGGGTTAAAGGGAACCTGTCACCCTCCAGGCGTTTGTAACTACAAGAGCCACTTTGTGCAGCACTAATGCTGCATTCTGACAAGGTGGCTCTTTTAGTTCTTGTTCCTGGCACTGCTGCAATAATAGTTTATGAAATTTGTCCCTCATACCTTGAAATCGCCAGGGGGCAGGTCTTTTTCCCCTAATACAGACGCCCCGCAGCCGTCACTCGGGGCCTCTACGCGCTGGGCGCCACCTCTTCTTCCTTCATTAGCATCCACGGCCCCTGCGCTGTCAGTTTTTTCTCGGGCAGGTGCCCAGGACGCTAATGAAGGAAGATGAGGTGGCGCCCGGCACGCAGAGGCCCTGAGTGACGTCTGTGGGGCGTCTGTATTAGGGGGGAAAGACCTGCCCCCTGGCGATTTCAAGGTATGAGGGACAAATTTCATAAACGATTATTGTAGCAGTGCCAGGAACGAGAACTAAAAGAGCCACCTTGTCAGAATGCAGCATTAGTGCTGCACAAAGTGGCTCTTTTAGTTACAAACGCCTGAGGGGGGTGACAGGTTCCCTTTAATTTTTGCCAGAGCTGAAGATTACTTTGTAGTGACTCTATCTATAATATAACGCTGGGAGCGTCACTCTGTCTGAAGCTTTTATAGACTGCGCAGGCGCAAGCGCCGGCGCAGTCTGGGCCTAACAGAGTGACGCTCCCGGGAGATCGCGGTATGCGTTCACACTGAACGTACACCGCGATCTCCAACAGAGAAGCAGGGACCGCCAGGAGGGTGAGTATCGCCTATATTCACCTGTCCTGCGTTCCACCGCTGAGCGCCGCCATCTTCCCGGTCTTCGGCCTGTGACCTTCAGTTCAGAGGGCGCGATGACGCGCTTAATGCACGCCGGCGCCGCCCTCTGACTGAACAGTCACAGCCAGGAGACCGGGAAGATGGCGGCGCCCAGCGGTGGAACGCAGGATAGTAAGTGCTGGGGGGCCTGAGCTGGCGGCGATACCGACACCTAACCCCCACAGCGCACCGGTGTCCCCGCCTGCTCAGGCCCCCGGATGGGTGCAGCACATGACAGGATGGGGACGCAGGATGGGGACGCAGGATAGGTGCAGCACATACCAGGATGGGGACGCAGGATGGGTGCAGCACATGACAGGATAGGGACGCAGGATGGGTGCAGCACATGACAGGATGGGGACGCAGGATGGGTTCAGCACATGACAGGATGGGGACGCAGGATGGGGACGCAGGATGGGTGCAGCACATGACAGGATGGGGACGCAGGATGGGTGCAGCACATGACAGGATGGGGGCGCAGGATGGGTGCAGCACATGACAGGATGGGGACGCAGGATGGGTGCAGCACATGACAGGATGGGGACGCAGGATGGGTGCAGCACATACCAGGATGGGGACGCAGGATGGGTGCAGCACATGACAGGATGGGGATGCAGGATGGGTGCAGCACATGACAGGATGGGGACGCAGGATGGGTGCAGCACATGACAGGATGGGGATGCAGGATGGGTGCAGCACATGACAGGATAGGGACGCAGGATGGGTGCAGCACATACCAGGATGGGGACGCAGGATGGGTGCAGCACATGACAGGATGGGGGCGCAGGATGGGTGCAGCACATGACAGGATGGGGACGCAGGGTGGGTGCAGCACATGACAGGATGGGGACGCAGGATGGGTGCAGCACATGACAGGATGGGGACGCAGGATGGGGACACAGGATGGGTGCAGCACATACCAGGATAGGGACGCAAGATGGGTGCAGCACATGACAGGATGGGGGCACAGGATTGGTGCAGCACATGACAGGATGGGGACGCAGGATGGGTGCAGCACATGACAGGATGGGGATGCAGGATGGGGACGCAGGATGGGTGCAGCACATACCAGGATGGGGACGCAGGATGGGAGCAGCACATGACAGGATGGGGGCGCAGGATGGGTGCAGCATATGACAGGATGGGGACGCAGGATGGGTGCAGCACATGACAGGATGGGGACGCAGGATGGGTGCAGCACATGACAGGATGGGGACGCAGGATGGGTGCAGCACATGACAGGATGGGGGCTGTTATGACCTGGTGGTCAGGACAATTATGGACCTGGTGGTTAAGAGCACACGGAATGACCTGATAGTTACTGAAAATAAGGACGAGCTCTGGGACGTGGGAACTCTGCTGACCGCAATCCCTAATCCTATCAAACACACTAGAAATAGCCGTGGATTGCGCCTAACGCTCCCTATGCAACTCGGCACAGCCTAAGGAACTAGCTAGCCCTGAAGAAGGAAAATAAAGCCTACCTTGCCTCAGAGAAATTCCCCAAGGAATAGGCAGCCCCCCACATATAATGACTGTGAGTAAAGATGAAAATACAAACACAGAGATGAAATAGATTTAGCAAAGTGAGGCCCGACTTACTAAACAGACCGAGGATAGGAAAGGTAACTTTGCGGTCAGCACAAAAACCTACAAAAAGACCATGCAGAGGGCGCAAAAAGACCCTCCGCACCGACTCACGGTGCGGAGGAGCTCCCTCTGCGTCCCAGAGCTTCCTGCAAGCAAGACAACAATAAAAATAGCAAGCTGGACAGAAAAATAGCAAACCAAAGAAATACAAGCTGAAACTTAGCTTCTGCTGGGAAGACAGGTCACAAGAACGATCCAGGAGAGAACTAGACCAATACTGGAACATTGACAGGAGGCGTGGAGCAAAGATCTAAGTGGAGTTAAATAGAGCGGCAGCTAACGAATTAACCTCATCACCTGTGGAAGGAAACTCAGAAACACCCACCAGAGGAAGTCCATGGACAGAACCAGCCGAAGTACCATTCATGACCACAGGAGGGAGCCCGACAACAGAATTCACAACAGGAGGCGCAGGATGGGTGCAGCACATGACAGGATGGGGACGCAGGATGGGTGCAGCACATGACAGGATGGGGACGCAGAATGGGTGCAGCACATGACAGGATGGGGACGCAGGATGGAGCAGCACATGACAGGATGGGGACGCAGGATGGGTGCAGCACATGACAGGATGGGGACGCAGGATGGGTGCAGCACATGACAGGATGGGGACGCAGGATGGAGCATCACATACCAGGATGGAGACCATATACCAATATAAATGCTCGCCACCCGGGCGTAGAATGGGTTCAATAGCTAGTATAATATATGAGTTTCAGTTTTTGTATTGAAGAACTGAAATAAATTAACTTTTTGATAATATTCTAATTTAGTGAGAAGCAGCTGTATTTACAAAAATGTGAGGGGTGCACTCACATTTTTGAAATACTGAAACATAATGGACAAGCAGGAGGTTTCTGGTTGGGGGGTGACATCAGCACTGTGAATAAGTAAAATAGTGTAGCACACAATGGGCCAGCAGGCTGATACTATGGCCAATCTAATCATTGACATCAGCTATAAATTAATGAAAATTGGCCCAGACCCATGCCTGATTTAGTTTGACAAATGTAAGGTTTTCCAATCTTGTGGAGGACAATTATATCTGCTTGGGCATGACAAAGCCACCAGCTACAATAAATGCCCTTTCTGATATTACAGTGGATGTTGGCCATGACAGTAAATCTATGGCAAACTGGACCAGCTCTTATCAGTGGTCAAATCTGCTGACCCAGGTATCCATGGTGTCAGGGCTCAGGGTATCTGCCTCAGAAAGAACATGGTCCAGGTATGACTGGCTGTATAGGTGGTGAGTTTAATGAAGTGTGTCAGGGCAGCACGGTGGCGCAGTGGTTAGCACAGCAGCCTTGCAGTGCTGGAGTCCTGGATTCTAATCTCACCCAGGACAACATCTGCAAAGAGTTTGTATGTTCTCTCCGTGTTTGCGTGAGTTTCCTCCAGTTTCTTCCCACATTCCAAAGACATACTGATAGGGAATTTAGCTTGTGAGCCCCAATGGGGACAGTGATGATAATGTGTGCAAACTGTAAAGCGCTGCGGAATATGTTAGCGCTATATAAAAATAAAGATTATTATTATTATTATTATGTTTATGCAGGGGCAGATGAAACACTTGGTCTATCATGTCTTCTAACCTGTAATCACTTAAGCCTTGGCTCCTTGTTTCAGCCCTAACCCTGGCACATGTGAGGGAGCGTTGGCTGATCTCTGCTCAGTGAAAGTATTAAGGAAAACAGCTTTTCCTAGAAATGCACCAATTTTGACTTCCTTTCATGTACAGGGAAAAAAGTCTCTCAGTTTGCTTACATAATGAGGGTCTAAAAGTATGAATAGTCAATAGTCATCTCTTTGCTTGATGCTAACAATATATCTGCCATCACACAAGCAATCAAGCATGCAGTTTGCCGTGTTTGCCAGCATGACTGAGGACCCCGTTGGCTGAGTTACCCTACCTGCCTCAGCAGCTCGTTGTCACGGTCATCGTTGTAATTGTCAACTTTCAAATGACTGTCAGCCTCTTACCTTGCCTGCGCCTCGGATAACTCAATGTAGAGCCATAGTTTCTAGTCTATACAAGTCAGGTTGTGAATGGCTCATTCTTCACACTGCAAAAGATTCATTGGACAGATCATCTGGAAAAGAATTCTCACACCCAAGATGACCGCACAGAGGACTTTCCCCAACCCTGACCATGAGCAAATATTTCAGATCCTGTTGAACCTCCTCCACCAACCGCAGAAGAAGCAGATTTGACAAAATATCAACTTTGCTTTTTATGGCCATTACCAACCCCTCCTCTGATGATAATATCATTATCACGACTGAGTCGGCTGACAGATACACGTCCAAAAAGCCAGCGACTTTCCGCAACATGTCGCTGTATTGGTGTAGCGTATACGGCTGTCAAATTTAAGTAAAACTGTTTTGCAAAAACAGACATGCACAGATGAACATCTACTTTATCATTTTTGGGGGGCTATTTTTTTTAACAACATTATCCCTCTTTCTTACAAAAAGAAATCTTTAGAAATACCCTGGTTTAGGGAAAGAGGGGAAAAAAAAAAAAAAAAAAAAGAGACAAGTGCGGCGCTTCCTCTGAGCGTAATACGTTTTTACCAACAAGTTAAAAACATTTCTTTTATTTGTAGTTATGCTCACCTTCTATCGGTAAGAAATGCACGTTGAGATTCTCAAGGAATCAATTCTTTAGGCAACTCTTCTTCGTATGTTGTATAATCCAATAAGGTGTGCAGCTCACTTTGGAGAACTATGTGTTGATCCTGCTTCAGATCCACATAGGTGGCAATTTCAAAGAGAAAAAAAAAAAAAAAAAAAGAAAAAAAAAAACTCCAAGTAAATGTGGCGCTAAGCACCTACGGATTTTTTTAAATCATCCACTTCAAGTGAAAAATGTTAAAAAATTCATTTATTTTCTCAAAATAAAATATATTTGTAAATTTTTTTAAAAAACAGTACAACGCGTTTCGGCTGCTATTTTTACAGTGCAGCCTTCATCAGGTAGTAAAAAAACAAAAAGAACAAACAATACAATAAGCACTATATATACATTTTATAGTGCTTATTGTATTGTTTGTTCTTTTTGTTTTTTTACTACCTGATGAAGGCTGCACTGTAAAAATAGCAGCCGAAACGCGTTGTACTGTTTTTTAAAAAAATTTACAAATATATTTTATTTTGAGAAAATAAATGAATTTTTTAACATTTTTCACTTGAAGTGGATGAATTAAAAAAATCCGTAGGTGCTTAGCGCCACATTTACTTGGAGTTTTTTTTTTTTTTTTTTTTTTCTCTTTGAAATTACAAAAAGAAATGTAATGAGAAATGCTAGGTAGATGCACATCCAAAAAGCCAGTAATTTTCTGCATCAGGCTGGGGTATTGGTGTGGTATATATGTATGTCAAATTGGACTAATAAAACAGGTATGCATAAAGAAACATACACAGCTAAATGTACGGATTTTAGATGCAATTTTGTACTATTTTTTCAAAAACAATTTGCCTCCTCTCCTAAAAGAATGTAACAAGAATTGCTAGATAGGCAGGTAAATGTCCGAAAAGCCAGCAACGTTCTGTAACAGGTCACTGAATTGGTGTGGTGTGATCTAGTGTCAAATTGGATTAGTAAAGCAGGTGTGCAAAAACATTCCGAACAGTCTAGATTTGTTAACAATTTTTTCTGCTTTTTTTTTAAAGCAATTTCCTCCACTTCCCAAAAAGTATGTAGCAAGAAATGTAAGATTGGCGGGTACCGTTCCAAAAGCCAGAAACCGCTACAGTACAGGCTGCTATATTGGTGTGGCAAGCACAGGAAATGCAAAAGCTATGTAGTTGCTTGTGACAAGCATACTTTCTTGACAATACATTCAGATTTTTTTTTAAATAGCGTTGGCTTGTGGCTTTCTAGCTCATAAAGAATTAAGAAAATAAAGCATATACTTAAAGTTCAGCATGACAAGTTCCAACCTACTGCACAATATCACTCCTCAGCCATACTGGCTCTACTGCTGGCATCTATCATAGCTATCTCTTTCCATTCATTTTAATTGAAACTCTGTATTATTTGCAGACTACTCCGGTCATCTAATTAGAACTGCAATTGTACAACACATACTGTCTAAAATATGTGTCCAATATTTCAGGACTTTCTCTGTGACGTTCTCTTACTATCCGAAATGACCTTAAAATGCTGCTGCACTCCTTGCCTTGGCTTTTATATAGGCTAAAATAAAGAAATGAGCCAGTACTCATGTTGGTATAAGTGTTATGTGTAGGTGCACATTCACACTGTGGCTATCTAAAAGACAAAACCATGGATGAAAATAAAATGAGCAAATGCCCAGAAATAAGTGAATAAATAAATAGTAATAGTAGATGAAAAAACATAAGGTACTTAGTTGACACTCGTAAAAGCCACCCAACCACGATTTAGGGTCTATCCTGATTTTGGCACACCTTGTCAAGGTGCGATGCCTTTTACGGTGTTCTTCATATGTCCTCTAATTTTTTTATTTATTTACTTACTTCTGGGTATTTTTTATTTTGTTTTTATTCTAGGTTTTAGACAGTTTATCATAGTTTCTCCTGATTGGCTACATTATCGCATGGCCACATCTGGAGTCATGTGAGCCTTCTGTGTCAGACGCAATCTTCTGAAGCTTGTGAAATGGTGGCAATCAAATTTTATTTTTGTTCAAATTCATCAGAATAAGTGAATTTCCTAAAATTCGACACAAACTCCATTTGCATCGAATCAATTTGCTAATCTCTACTAACATTTGCAAAATCATAAAAACTATATACATTTCTGAAGCCAACTAATAGTTTTGCACTAGAAAAGTGAACTTTGATATCACAAAGAAATTGCAAAAAAAAAATACAACTGGTTCAATCCATTTTTGCCAGATATCTCGGAGGGCACAGCCTCCTATTTGTTCATCTGTGTAAACATTTCACCGCATACTTGACCGACATTGTCATTTGTTGAAGTTGACTTTTTCCTCATTTCTCCTGGCAGCTTTCTAATTGTGATACATGGGAAAAGGTTTTAAATAAAACGAAGCCCCAAATCCATCACTTAAAAAAAAAAGAGATAAAGCACAGGTTCATCAAAGGTTGGGAAAAGTCTGCGTTTCCTAATGACCATTAATGGGAATTCTAGATAAGAAGGACAACTTATACTTTTATGACGCTTGATGAATTGGTGACCGACTCATGGTCCTTTCTATCTACTTATTCAGAAATTAAGCCTGGATTGTATTTGGAATTCTGATATTAACATATATTGCTAAGATCAGTATATATATATCATGAAGACAATATAAGAAATGTCTGGCAGCTCAACACTCATAGAAATACAATAATATATTTCATAAAATTCAAAAGAAATATGCTAAGGATATAGAAAACTTGGAGAGACAATGCTATGTTTCAATGTCCAACGACCTCTCATCATTTTCCAAGGTTCTGCTCTTCCTCAGACTTGGCTCTGACAGATATGTTTGGTGGTTATCTTAGTATGCGTCTTCCCTTTTTTTAATTATAACACAGATCTATGGGAGACGAGCACCGACCTTTAATTAGATTACTGTATTGGTGCCTCAAATTAAGAGTAATCAGTGGGAATTTTTCTTTTTTTCTACTAATCCTAAAGTGTTCACTCCCCACCAATCAAAATGCAAATATAGCAAGAGTCAAATAAATCTTCATTTTGAGCTAATAAATGATCGCTTCGTGCTTACACTATTTCAGTAGCATAGATGTTCACAAACTTTGTATCCTGCCAGGCAAGGTACTTAAAGGGCCACTGTCACCCCCCTGCAGCCGTTATAAACTAAAAGAGCCACCTTGTGCACCAGTAATGCTGCATTCTAACAAGGTGGCTCTTTTAGTTTTTGTTTCTGTTATTCCCACAATAAATGTATTTATAATTCTGCTGAAATACCTATCTTTGTCCATGGAGGCGGGACTGAAGCCTCCTCTTAGAAGCGCCCAACTGCCGTCAGTCATCTCTTGTGTAGATTTTTGCCGCCCCCTCAGCACTGTTATTGTGTGAATTCCGGCGCCTGCGCTCTGCTCTTCTGCCTTGCGCAGGCGCATAGAGCATTTGCCGTCCTAGCGCTGGTGCCGGGTTCCGTTCTGCGCCTGTGCGGGCAGTGCGGCCACCCTGTTACTGAATCCCCGCCCCGCACTGTGTTATGCATTATGCACAGTGTGGGGCTGGGATTCCTGGGCATGCGCACTGCAATTCTCAGCCGCTCCCCAGGTCCCCCGCCTTTCAGCGTTACCGGAATACACAGGTATCCTTGCCGGCGTTTGGAACAGCCGCACAGAACAACGCTGGAAGGCGGGGGACCTGTGGAGCGTCTGACAAGCGCAGTGCGCATGCCCAGGAATCCCAGCCCCGCACTGTGCATACTGCATAACACAGTGCGGGGTGGGGATTCAGTAACAGGCTGGCCGCACTGACCGCACAGGCGCAGAAAGGAACCCGGCACCAGCGCTCGGACGGATAATGCTCTATGCGCCTGCGCAAGGCAGAAGAGCAGAGCGCAGGCGCCGGAATTCACACAATAACAGCGCTGAGGGGGCGGTGAAAATCTACACAAGAGATGACTGACGGCAGTTGGGCGCTTCTAAGAGGAGGCTTCAGTCCCGCCTCCATGGACAAAGATAGGTATTTCAGCAGAATTATAAATACATTTATTGTGGGAATAACAGAAACAAAAACTAAAAGAGCCACCTTGTTAGAATGCTGCATTACTGCTGCACAAGGTGGCTCATTTAGTTTATAACGGCTGGAGGGGGGTGACAGTGGCCCTTTAAATAGCATAGTGCACCAGCCACAAACTAAACAATGTTTTGTGCAATGAATGTTTATGTTGTCTTTACTCCATCTGTAGTCTGGGCCAGACTACTGGCAACTCTGGTAAATGCAACTCTGGTAAATGAAAGATGGGTTGGTCGAGCAGCCGGCTGCTCCACTTTTAATATTATCCACATCTTTAGGACACAGATACTGTTAATGACTGTAGAGGAGTGGAGAGCCATTGGCTCCCTGCTCTGCCAGATACTCAAGTAGGCCGAAATCAGTCTCTCCACACTGTGGACGCTACATGAAGAGACTACATAACTTTGTTGTGCTGCTTGCGCCAGGCAAGGGATGAAATTGAGAAAGAAGGATAAAGCAGAATTTAGTTTGCGTATAAGGGGAGAAATGTAAGGTGGGTGGTAAAAGAGTGATAAGCAAAACATGTCATTACATTACACTGGGTAGGGACGAGCCATGGAAGGAAAAGTTGGTCAAGTTGGTCTGGGCAGAATGGAAAAGAAAAGGGAAAGTGAATGAACACAGTACTGGTGAGTCTCTACATTACACACGTTTGAAAAACCTACAAGAAACAAAATGAGCAAAAACCCTGCTGTAACTAAAAAGTAAAAAGCAAAAGTACATTTAAATAAATAAAAAATACCATAAAAGCCATCCCACCGTCGACAAGGTGACCCTGATTGGATGGTCCTACACTGTCTAATGTTGAAAACCTATGTGTCAGAGTTGACCTCAGTTTGTGAATATGGGCAGACAAAAGGGCCAAGCCGGACCTGTGGATGCCAGTCTGGGGAAGCCTTTAAATGTAATTTCCAGCTCAGGAGAGGGAGGCCACACCCTTGCTTGCACAGAATGCAAAAATACAATGACAAAACACAAAAATTGAGCTTGGTTTAAGTTGGTATATAAGCAGCACATAAACGCATGTTCACAGTACATGTAAGGTGCATGTCATGGAAGGGTTAAGGGCCACACCCACTTGGAAAACAAGGCTAGATTTATACATAGAGAAGAGGGGGCCATGTTTGTGGAATGGAGAGGTGCAGGAAGAAAAAACAACAAAGCCAGTTTCAGGAGAACGGCAGCATTGGCGTATTTACAGCAAGTGACAGGTCCTCTTTAACTGTTAAACTACCAGGAGAAAAACAAGACTTGTGTTTGTCTTGTGGATATAACATTAAGTCAAAGTAGAGTGTTGCATTATACATTCCAAACTTGACATAAAATCAGAACATTGTCAGCAGATCCTGCAGTCTACAAGGCTCAGAGATGTGTGAGAGGAAACAAGATTTGACATGTTGGGTTCTAGCATGGACACAATGCCATTCAGCTGGGAGACATGTACAGTCAGAGGTGCTTGACAGCTGCTCTTTAACACTATCAGTATCCTCAAATTGGGAATAGGTACTTTTGGGTCTCCCTCGGCTCCAGGGCCCACGTGCAACCTATGCACCCACTATAGTTATTCTCATACTTGAGACCAATACAAAGTAAGCTATTTAAAAACTTACTCATCTTTTTATGCTGACTATATCTAAAAGACTGTGACCAGATTACTGTACATTGTATACATATTTTTTCTGACTAAACTTCCATCAGGAAGCATGTGAGATTTTAAAGAATGTCACTAGTTTGCTACACTGCTTGACAAGAGAATGACAGGGGAGCATTAATTTGGATACCTGTAATTGTCATTGAAAATGGTCATCCACTACTAGAACAACCCCTTCTTGATCAGCCCCATAAAACAATGAAGCCTAAACTCACCTCCCGTGCCGGTGCAGTTCCCTCAGTGTTGGCCCTCACTCTCCTTGGGGCTCTCGTGCGGTGTTGTGACACGTGTCGCTGGCGCCCAATCAGCGCTGGTGTTACTGGCCTCACCTTCAGACAAATCAAACATGAAGAGGAAGTCCGGGCTGCTGATGATCTTGGTCTTCCTCTTCTTGATCAATTCTACCGGAGGTGAGGCCAGTGACACCAGCGCTGATTGAGCGTTGGCGTGACGTGTCACAACAACAGCATTGAAGCCCCAGGAGACCAAGTGCCGATACCACAGGAATAGCACCAGCCCGGTAGGTGACTATAAACGTATTATTTTATGGGGGTCAAGCGAGGGGTATGAGAAGAAGTTGTCCAACTCCTTTATATCAGGAGAAACCACCAGGTGGCACTCCCCAGTGGTTATGCTGCCCTGACAGTGAGAACCCAGAGTCTCAGACAGCCTGTGACAGCTATACTCACAGCGCCCGAGAGCTGGACAAGAAAACACCGTAACAGCTGAGCTGGAGTGAGCAGAACGACAGGTAGTGAATGTACTGAAAGGACCTGTGGTCACATGACAACAGGGGGCGGGGCTTAGTGTCCTGTAGCAGGAGTATGCAGGATACTACAGGAACAAAGGGTACAGGAGAAGGGAAAGGGAGTCACTGGACACCAGGGAAAGGATGAGGCAGAGGGAGGCGCAATCCAAGACAAGCCGAGGTCAATAAACGGGAGCGGAAACGTAGTACACAAGGAGCAAGGAAATAAAGAATAGTCAGGGACGTGGCAGGAGTCAGAAAACCAGAGAAGCAGATACGCAGTACAGAATCAAAAGGCAAAATCACACCAGGGAACAGAACCGAGTCAGAACCATACAAGCAAACTAGAATACTGGCACAAGGCACAAGCAAACAGAGGTCAACACACTCAGCCAATCGCAAAAGTATAACTGACAGAGATTGAAGCTTCCCAGGACTATAAGAAGCTCACCCCGAACCAAAGAGAGGCCAATAACAAGCCCCAGGTATGCAGGTCAGAGCCTGCACTGATCAACACATTAACCCCTGGCGTGCAGGTGAAATCCTGCACTGGGATCATGACACTTTAACTACAGGGAATACTAGGGAACATTAGGGTGACCCTACGAGCAGCTTTAAATTAGGGTGCATACCTCCACTGACAGGTAGGTTGCACATGTAGGCCATTATCCAAGCCTTTTTCAGTGGGGTGATATTACCCAAAATATACTTACTTGGTGGTTGATATCTGTATATGGTATGTCTCCCCCTATGTGATGTATGTCATTGGTTTTTAATTTTTAAAACTATTTCATTTGTGTTTCATTTTTAACAATTGTTTAATAAAGTATATTTTTATTGCATATGATGACGGTGAATTTTGGTTAAGCAAAATATATACCATTGATGCATTAATCTTCCAAATGATCAGAATACTGATTAATTTTCTTATGTTTTTTGGTGAACCTACAGAAAAGATACACAAAATATTCTTAAACTGTTCCAGAATAAGGACCGAAGCAGCAAACTCAAAACATAGTCACATCAAACATGGCTGTCAAAACCGTAGCTTTTTACCAATAATCCTGAATGTGTCCATGTCTGCGGCTAACGACAGGCACATATTTTCCCAATGACCCCCACCTTCCTCTTCACTACAAACTACTAATCCCCATATGAATAAAAGAATTCATTGTGGATAAAATTTCAGTGCATCTCACCCAAACCTATAATTTTGGTTTCTATCTGCTGGACAGGATTGCACATTCGTTGTGAAAGGAGCATTCAATCATTATTCATAAAGAGTCGAAAAAGCTTCCATTGTAGAGTAAACTGTATGGACAAAAGTGTTGAGACACCTGCGAATTAGACCTTCAGGAGTTTTTCTGACCACCCCATTCTAAACCCATATGCAATAACTTTGAGATGATACCTCTTTACAGCTTCCAATCTTCCAGGAAGACTTTCTACAACATTTGGAAGGCATCTGTGGGAATTTTTGCTCTTTCATCTAAGAGAGCATTTGAGAGGTCAGGCTTTGATATTTTTGGAGAGGGTCAGGCTCCAAAGCTCTATTCAAGCTCATCCCAGGTGTTGGATGGAGCTGAGGTCCGAGTTCTGTCATGGTCTTCCTTATTAAACTCTCTCATCCATGTCTGTATGGACCTTGTGCACTGGGCACAGTCATTGGAAACAGAAGAGTGTCTTCCCCAAACTGTTTTCACAAGCTTCGAAGCTAGAAATGTCCAAAATGTCTTCTTGAGCTGAAGCATTAACATTTCCCTTCACTGTAACTAAGGGGCCAAGGTCAACACCTGAAAATAAAGCCCAAATCATTATTCCTTCCCCACCAAACATTACAGTTTCCACTATGCAGTCAGGCAGATAATGCTCTCCTGACATTCGCCAAATCCAGGTTCATTCATCGGACACCGGATACAGAAGTGTGATCTGTCACTGCACAGAACAGGTTTCCACTGCTCCAGAGTCTAGTAGTAGTGGCTTTACACCACTAGATCTGGCACTCGGCATTGTGCTTGGTGATGTAAGGCATACATGCAACCTAAACATTTAGTTCTACATCCAAGATGAGAGCTCACTCCTTTCTCTCTTTGTAAGTTTAAGGATGGTATATATCCAACTGTAATCCTGAAGATTAGAAAAGTGGTGAAGCTGGATGATGACCATTAATAGTGATGAGAGAGTGTACTCGTTGCTCTGGTTTTCCCGAGCACGCTCGGGTGGGCTCCAAGTATTTGTAACTGCTCGGAGATATAGTTTTCATTGCCTCAGCAAAATGATTTACAGCTACTAGCCAGCTTGATTACATGTGGGGATTCAACCAGGCAACCTCCACATGTACTCAGCCTGGCTAGTAGCTGTACATCATTCAGCTGCTGTGATGAAAACTAAATCTCCGAGCAGTCAAAAATACTCTGAGGTCACCCAAGCGTGCTCGGGAAATCTTGAGCAACAAGTACACTCGCTCATCATCACTAATCATTAACACATTCTCAGTGGGAAGAACAAAATAACATATTGTCATTTCTTATTACTAGTTTTAAAGTTGTGTTCCACATTGAAAATCTGTTGCGGTTTTTTAATTAAAATATTATGCAACATGGATACATCTACTGTACGTGAAAAAATGAACATGGAATATTATGAGGGGGCAGTATACTCATGGGGCATTGCTTTCTAAATTGCAAATTATAAGAAGCTAAAGGCTAAGTGCAATCTTTCACTTCATGCGATTCCGATATAACCCCTCATATTTTTCAAGAGTAAAAAATCACAAAGTAAATGAGATCTCTGAAATTTCATGGACACACTGCTTATTATTTCCTTACATAAATTAATCTGCAGCATATCACTTTTCTCAGTGTTTTTATAGCGTTTTTCCGTTTTTCGCCCATTCAAAACAATGGGGGAAAAAGACAAGTAAAAATGCGTAAAAGACTCATGGAAAAATGCATTTAAAAATGCAGTTTTTCCTGCCAACACTCCTTGCCCTTGGTGCAGAAAAATACTCAATGTGTTTAGGCATAATAACAGACGCGGGTTCTTTACTGTAAGAGCAGTGAGAATATGGAACTCTCTGCCGTATGATGTTGTAATGAGTGATTCATTACTTAAATTTAAGAGGGGACTGGATGCCTTTCTGGAAAAGTATAATGTTACAGGGTATATACACTAGATTCCTTGATAGGGCGTTGATCCAGGGAACTAGTCTGATTGCCGTATGTGGAGTCGGGAAGGAATTTTTTTCCCCAATGTGGAGCTTACTCTTTGCCACATGGTTTTTTTTGCCTTCCTCTGGATCAACATGTTAGGGCATATTAGGTTAGGCTGTGGGTTGAACTACATGGATTTATAGTCTTCCTTCAACCTTAATAACTATGTAAAACCACCTTTAATCAAAATGTTAAAAATATGCTTAAAAAAACAAAAACATGTACAAAATCCTCAGGGAATCTTTTCCTCTTGTTTGTTAGCATTTCTCATATTGCAAACAAAACACACTTTTACTATGTGAGTCCTGAGTAGTGTTGAGCGATACCGTCCGATACTTGAAAGTATCGGTATCAGATAGTATCGGCCGATACCCGAAAAATATCGGATATCGCCGATACCAATACCCGATACCAATACAAGTCAATGGGACACCAAGTATCGGAAGGTATTCTGATGGTTCCCAGGGTCTGAAGGAGAGGAAACTCTCCTTCAGGCCCTGGGATCCATATTAATGTGTAAAATAAAGAATTAAAATAAAAAATATTGATATAATTACCTCTCCGGAGGCCCCTGGACATCATCGCTGGTTTCCGGCAGCCTTCTTTGTTTAAAATGAGCGCGTTTAGGACCTGAGAATGACGTCGCGGCTTCTGATTGGTCGCGTGCCGCTCATGTGACCGCCACGCGACCAATCAGAAGCCGCGACGTCATTCCTCAGGTCCTAAATTCCTAGAATGAGGAGTTTAGGACCTGAGGAATGACGTCGCGGCTTCTGATTGGTTGCGTGCCGCTCATGTGACCGCCACGCGACCAATCAGAAGCCGCGACGTCATTCCTCAGGTCCTAAATTCCTAGAATGAGGAGTTTAGGGCCTGAGAATGACGTTGCGGCTTCTGATTGGTCGCATGGCGGTCACATGAGCGGCACGTGACCAATTAGAAGCCGTGACGTCATGGGAGTCCCTAAACGCGCTCATTTTAAACAAAGAAGGCTGCTGGTTACCAGCGGTGATGTCCAGGGGCCTCTGGAGAGGTAAGTATATCAATATTTTTTATTTAAATTCTTTATTTTACACATTACTATGGATCCGATACCGATACCCGATACCACAAAAGTATCGGAACTCGGTATCGGAATTCCGATACCGCAAGTATCGGCCAATACCCGATACTTGCGGTATCGGAATGCTCAACACTAGTCCTGAGAGATGTTCTTTTTCCGCTCTTCATTCTTAGGCTATGCGCACACGTTCAGGATTTCTTGCAGAAATTTCCTGAGCAAAACGGGACATTTTCTGCAAGAAATCCGCATGCGTTTTTTTTCGCGTTTTTGTGCGTTTTTGACGTGTTTTTTTCCGGAGCTTCCTAATGCATTAAATAGCGGGAAAAACGCAAAAAAATCCGCAAAATTAATGAACATGCTGCGGTTTTTACGGCGATGCGTTTTTTTTTTTTGTGGAAAGAAACGCATCATATGCACAAAAATTGCGGAATGCATTCTAAATGATGGATGCGTTTTTGTAGTGAAAAAACGAGGAAAAAAATGCAAAAAATCCGCAACGTGTGCACATAGCCTTACACCTGGCTGTCTGTTGAAAAAGACCTTTTCCAACTGCAGAGGTCTACAACAGGAGAACAATAATGGTAATGTCTGCCACCTTGATGGAATCCCACCCCTTTGTTGTCTGTTGGCATTTAAGAGGTTGTTCCCATTCATTTAGCCCATAGCCACAGGGATGTAAAAAATAATAAAGCTACTGAGCTACTGTTCACCCTTCAAGTGTCCAGTGCTACCTCTCTGCTACTGCTCACGCCTTTGTTGCTGGGCAGCAGTAGTGACGTCACGTTAACAATGCTGCAGCCAATCTCTGAGCCCATCATTCACATTGACTGAGCCTCTGAGCTGAGTGTTGGACTGCAGCGTTACTGGCCAGACGTCACTGCTGCAACTGATCAACAAAGACTGGAATGGCGGTGGACATGGAAATAGTAAGTAAAGCTTAATTTCTTATTTTATACATAACTGATTTCACTGGATTAAAAATAGCTAAATAGCTAAATCCTTTTAAAGAGATGAAAGTCCCATCAGTCATTGTTAATCGACGTGAAGCAACTGATGTAGGTGATATAATTTGTCCAGAAAAAGATGAAGAACCAAAAGGAATCATGGAAAATGTTGACAACTTGAAAAAAAAAGTCAAGGAAATAAGAAAAGATGATATTGCCGAAGAGTGAAGAGCCTCTACCACACATTAGTCACGAAAAGGGGCTGCTTCATTGAAGACATTAATGGCATCTCACTACAAAACATGAAGCCTTCCAGGTCCTGCTGTCCCTTCTTGGGGTGGAGGTCGCAGGAGTTAGACCAACGACTACTCGTAACAGGCCACAAATATCTTATTATATATCCAAGGACACAACATATGTAAGATCCATTCTGTCCTGCGAGATTTCGGTAATTTTCTCTCTAGATTGAATGTCAGCCACTCAGTCGGTTCTTGCACATTTAGGGTAATTGTCTGAATGCTACCAGATGAGCAGAGTTACCACAGGATACATTTATTAATGACTTTCCGGAGAGAAGCGCTGATATTTTGCCAAACTTTCTTCATTTTAATCAGTCGGGTTTTCATGTTCAAGGTAAGTTAAGTAATTAAGGAGAAAGAAAACCTTTGAGTCCTGATGTGAAGGCCACAGATTTTCTGCAAATGAGATGCTGTCATTAAATAACTGCATGTAATACTTCTAAGATGCATTATGTCTGGTTCTCCCCGACTCGCTGGTACAGATTGGCTTAGAAGGGGATCATTGATCAGCATCAAGGACAGATGGCCTGTCTGTAAAAACATTATGGAGGCCATTACTTGTAATCTATATTATGCATCTCGTATTAGCTCCCAATATAGGCCTAGTGAATCTTAGAGCAATGGGAGGGCATATATGTTAAAGGAAAGGTAAAAATGGCTTATAATAAAAAATAACCGTTAATGCCAACATTAATGTTAGTTTCTTCCAATCCTACCGTCATGGTGTCACAACCATCACAGATGAGACCACCATAGCCAGTGATGCTTAGGAGCACGTAACTGCTGAGACAACAATCAACTTTCCTAGCCTACCTCCAGGGAATTTGCCAAATTCTAAATTTGATAGATTCGCAAATCCTTTCTGACAAATACTTGGTGTATTTTTTGAATGCAAACTGAATGTAAATTATTATGTTCTGATGTTTCTTCAGACACTAAACCATAAAAAGTACAGATAAAAGAAATAAAAAAAAATAACACTCACCCTATACTCACCTGTTCCACCACACATCCCTTCCTAGTCCAGTCTTCTTCGATCAGTGCAGTCACCATCTTCCTTTTCAATCTTTTCTTCGTTTATTCTTTGGTTTCTGTGGTCTAGTTCTCTGGCGCCATACATCTTTGGCACCTCCAACACCAACAAGGCCTTATGCCATCATGACATCCTAGTCCTGGTTCTTGGTCTAATTCGCACCAGAGGCACTTAAGATGCCAAATGAAGAGACCTCACCCAACCAAAGAAGAGCCTACACAGGACCAAAAAGGATGATGGGAGCAGGGCTGCATGGTGGAACAGATGAGGACTGGCTGAGAATAACTTTTGACATCTTTTTATTTCATTCTCGATCCTGGATTGTTCAGCAATATGACTCTTGAGAATCATTTTGCTGTATTTGCCTGTAGACAATCACAAAAAATTTGGATCCAACTTATTTTTTCTGTAAGATTTGAGATAAATTTGATTTGCTTCCAACCAATTAGTCTATCTCTGATTGTCAGCAGCAGTCGGATAAATGATCGATATGATGTCATCACTACTGGAGAATAGAGGAGAACCGGAATGTCCATGCTTGATAGCTTTGTTAAAATACCAGGCAAACCCTTTAATATCATATCGTATTCTAGCTGCAGTAGGTCCGTAGTGTCCATTATTAAAGGTATTTTTTATTCCTGACACGGCACTACTCCGTGTCATAAGATGTGCCTGGTATTGCAGCTTTCAGATGAATGGAGCTGTGATGTAATACCAGACACGGCACACATGGTATTGTTTCTGCGAAAAATAGGAACAGATGTTTTTTTTTAAATATACAAGTTTAGATCACAATGCATTAGATGAGGCTGGTATCACAGAAGATATATTCATTCATTGAGTTTTGTAGATGTCCACACAAGCGCAATACCCTTGGCAGGTCATAGTTTTAGGACCTGAATCCCTTAATGTGTAAGTAATCTATTATTTCAATTAAACTTAGAGGATTCCCACATTATGCAATGCAGTGTAATGACATTTCACAGATTACGTTCATTGTAAACATTTCCTGCCATTTATAGCGTTTCGTGCACAACTTAGGGCATGACCAACATTTAAAATCAAAATATTTTTAATGAACTGGAAACTCAGTTTTGATTCATTTTTCAATATATCTCAATATATGTTTGTCACACTTAAATGTTTTAGATCACCAAACAAATGTAAATAATATTAGACAACAATAACACAAGTAAACACAAAAAGCAGTTTATAAATGAATGTCTTTATTATGGAGGGAAAAAGAAGTCCAAACCTACAGGGCCCTGTGTGAAAAAATATTCTTCACACTTAAAACATAAATTAACTGTGGTTTATCACATATTTGGAAAGCTGAGTTTGATGGTATGTCCACTAGTCAGACCCAGTCTGTCTCAGACCTTCTCTACATGCAAGTCACTTAACAAATGGCAAAGTTTTTAATATTAGAGTTAGAACTGTCCCGATTATGGTCACCGTGAAGTGGTGGGATGGCTTTCGCATTTTTTTTATCAAAAAACATTTTAACTAAATGTTAGGACTGGCGGAACGCACCAAGAGAGATGATATAGATGCGTTCGCAGTCCGGGGTCCACCGTGCAGGTGAAACCTGCTGCTAGGAAATGACAGACAATATGGCGGTATTCAAAAGTATACACGCGTGGGTTAAACCTCACCCAGCGTGAAGAAAGCGATCCTGTTGCGTCACAGGACCGCGGTACCGCACCTAGAGCGCGAGCAAGTGGTCAGCGAACTAAACCCCAACAGGGATTGTAGTCCGATTAGACCCTTGCTGGCACTACACCGCTACTGGGTGTGAAAGGAATATATAATTAAGGCACCGAAGTGCGAACTGTGCCGTGCTGGCAGGCACCACTAAGCACCCAGACGTGGGTCAGGAAGCGCACACTGGCGCGTGGCACCGCACTGGCGGTCACAGCAGTAGACGCTGACACGTGTGTGACACGTTGAGTGATAAGTCGGGCGCTAGATAGCAGCCATACTCCATACGCGAACAATCATACAATAGGGTAGGGGTATTTAAAGAACGGCTTGCACTCACAACAAACACACGTATTAAATTGTACACTAGCGCATGGCCGTGCGGTCATGCGCAGTTTATATAGTTGCAGGACAGGAAGCGGCCACAGAAACTTTGCCCTTCCAAGACCTGCCAAGAGGACCAATAGAATGCGCTGCAGAGTCTGAGCACATGACCCTCGATCTCCAACGGGAGATCTTGCCCTGGGCATGCTCAGTGTGCGCAGACAAGGACTTAGTCCCAGAGAAGTCCACTCGCTGCTGACCAGTATAGGCTTTACAGGCAGAAGCTGGAGAAGCAGCAGTAACTCTTCTCACAGAGTCAGACTGAGCGAGACGCTGGGATCAACGTCCCTGCTGAGCAGGCTCCACTGCGGCTGGAGGAGAATGGGAGACCGCAGCGGAGACAGATCGAGATTCCCCCTGTGCAGCAGAGGAAACTCGACTCCTAACATGCCCCCCCCTCCTTGGGCCTCGCTACGTTCGAAGGCAGCAATGAGCTGTGGGGCCCGAATGTTTTCAGCAGGCTCCCATGACCTGTTCTCTGGACCATAACCCTCCTAATCCACCAGATAGAACTTTTTGCCGCGTACCACCTTACACCCCAAAATAGCGTTCACCTCGTAATCGTCCGTAGACGAACCCGATGTCCCGACAGATGACTCGGAAAACCGGGACATGTATACGGGTTTCAAGAGGGACACATGAAAGGTGTCGGTGATACCCAAGCGTGGAGGAAGAGCCAGGCGGTAGACCACAGGATTAACCTGTTCGAGAACCTTGAAGGGACCCAAGTAGCGAGGCGCAAACTTAGTGGACTCAACTCGCAGCCTGATGTTACGGGCGGAGAGCCACACCAAGTCGCCAGGAGCAAAGGTCGGAGCGGGGCGCCGATGAACATCGGCGGAGGACCTCATTCTCTCCTTGGAAGCCCGAATGGCATCCTGAGTGCGATCCCAAATGTCCCGTGCCTCCACAGCCCAGTCTGCCACCCTGGAATCGGCGGAAGACATGGGCATGGGCACAAGTACCCGCGGATGCTGACCATAGTTAAGGAGGAATGGGGTCTGTCCAGTGGAGTCAGCTACAGCATTGTTAAGAGCAAAATCCGCCCACGGTAGCAAAGATGCCCAGTCATCTTGTTTAGCAGAGACAAAATGTCGCAGATATGTGACCGAGGTCTGATTGGCTCTCTCCACCAACCCATTCGTCTCGGGATGATATGCCGAAGAGAGATTCAACTCGATACTGAGAAGGCGACAAAGCTCTCTCCAGAACCGAGACGCAAACTGGGGACCCCGGTCACTGACAATTTTGTCTGGCATACCGTGAAGACGGAAGATGTGTTTAACAAACAATGCTGCCAAGGCCCGTGCAGAAGGTAGCCGGGGAAGAGGCACCAAATGCACCATTTTAGAAAAATGGTCGGTGATAACCCAAATGACAGTACAGCCACGTGACTTGGGCAAACCCACCACAAAGTCCATCCCGACCATCTCCCAGGGCCTGTCTGCCACCGGCAGAGGGTATAACAACCCAGCTGGCCGTTGACGGAGAGACTTATTTTTGGCACAAGAGACACATGCCCGAACGTAGTCTCCAACGTCACGAACCATATGTGGCCACCAATACATTCTCGCCAACAACTCAGATGTCCTCTTTGCCCCAAAGTGTCCACCCACTCTGGACGAATGAGCCCACGAGAGAACCTCCGGAAGCAAATTGATGGGGACAAAAGTCTTGCCCGGAGGCACAGACTCAAGCGAAACCGGAGCTACGGTCCTCAGACTCTCTGAAGGGACAATGAGCCGAGGCTCGTCCTCCTCCTCCACAGTTGACACCAGGGAGCGAGAGAGAGCGTCAGCACGAATGTTCTTCTCCCCGGCGAGATAATGTAGAGTGAAGTGGAACCGGGAGAAAAACAAGGACCATCTGGCCTGACGAGAATTCAGCCGCTGGGCTGTCTGTAAATAGACCAAATTCTTGTGGTCCGTGAAGACTTGGAATGGGAACCGTGCACCCTCCAAGAGATGTCTCCATTCCGAAAAGGCCAACTTCATTGCCAGCAACTCCCTATCCCCGATGGAGTAATTTCTCTCCGCTGGTGAGAAGGTTTTTGAGAAGAAGAAGCATGGATGCTTCCGACCTTGAGCATCCTTTTGATAGAGGACTGCTCCTGCACCAACGGAAGAGGCATCCACCTCCATTAGGAATGGCTTATCCACATCGGGACGATGTAAGATGGGAGCGCTAGCAAAGTGGGACTTAATAGAAGTGAAGGCCTTGGAGACCTCTTCGGACCACGATTTAGGATTCGCTCCCTTCTTGGTGAGGGATACCAAGGGAGCTACCAGGGTTGAGAAGTGGGGGATGAACTGACGATAGTAATTTATGAACCCCATAAAGCGCTGCACCGCTTTCAGAGAATGGGGTTCCTGCCAGTCCATCACTGCCTGTAGTTTGGCAGGATCCATAGCCAATCCCTGGGCCGAGATGATGTAGCCCAGGAAAGGTAAAGACTCCTGCTCAAACATACACTTCTCCAATTTGGCATAGAGGGAGTTTGCCCGTAGGAGGTCGAAGACTTTGCAAACATCTCTCCGGTGGGAGTCAATATCTGGAGAGTAGATAAGAATATCATCCAGATAGACTACGACCGAGGTGGAAAGCATATCCCGGAAGATATCGTTCACAAAGTCTTGGAAAACAGCTGGGGCATTACAGAGCCCGGAGGGCATCACCAGATATTCATAGTGCCCATCCCTAGTGTTAAAGGCCGTCTTCCATTCGTCCCCCTCACGGATGCGAATCAGGTTGTAAGCACCCCGCAAATCTAATTTAGTAAATACCCTTGCTCCCCGAAGTCTATCGAATAACTCAGATATCAAGGGCAAAGGATACTTATTCTTAACGGTGATGGCATTAAGACCCCTGTAGTCTATGCATGGGCGCAATTCCCCATTCTTCTTCTGCACGAAGAAGAACCCTGCCCCAGCAGGTGACACTGACTTCCTAATGAATCCTCTTGCGAGATTTTCCTGGATGTACTGTGACATTGCCTCCGTCTCCGGGAGAGATAGCGGATAACCTCGACCCCGGGGAGGCTCAGCACCAGGCAAGAGATCAATAGGACAGTCATAGGGGCGATGAGGCGGAAGTACCTCCGCCGCCTTTTTGGAGAACACGTCTGCATAAGACCAATACTGCTTGGGGAGAGAGGATAGATCTGCGGGTACCTCAGTAGTAGCAACCTGAACGCACTCCCTCTGACACCTACCCCCACAAGATTCACCCCAACCCAGAATTCTGCCTGAGGACCACTCGATATGAGGAGAGTGGTACCGTAGCCAAGGTATTCCCAACAGGACCTCATCAATTCCTTCCGGAATGACGAGCAGAGAAATTATCTCCTGATGAGATGGCGACATGGACAGAGTAAAAGGGATGGTCTGGTGTGTTATCTGTGAGGGCAATGTCGACCCATTCACCACTCGCACCGTTACTGGTTGAGCAAGCATAACCAGGGGTATTGCGTGACGTTGGGCAAAGGCAGAAGACATAAAATTGCCCTCCGCCCCAGAATCCACGCAGAGCTCTACCGAGTGGGAGAATGAGCCAATAGTAATTGTCCCCTTAAAGGACAACTTAGAGGCAAACGTCGCCGTGTCTAGTGTACCTCCACCTACTACCACTAGACGCTGACGTTTCCTCGACCGCTGAGGACATCTGGTGGCTAGATGTCCTGACTGCTGGCAAACATGACAGACCCTGAGTGCACAAGCGGTCCGGGACTTAGATCCTGCTTGTGACACTTCCCTGGCCTCATGTGACTCAGGAACCAGGACCGGAAATTCCAGAGGTTTGGCGAAAGTAGGAGCCAGCCGAAACCTCTGCCTACACTGGGCTCGCTCTAACCTCCGCTCGTTAAAACGGAGGTCAATTCGAGTGGAGACAGTTATTAACTCCTCCAGTGTGGCAGGAATCTCCCTAGTGGCCAGAGCGTCCTTTACGTGGTCAGCCAAGCCCCTCCAAAATATGGGGATAAGAGCTTTATCCGACCAATCCAGCTCAGATGCTAAGGTGCGGAATTGGACGGCAAAATGACTGACCAAGGACTCACCCTGAGTTAATGCCAGCAATTGGAGCGCAGTATCATGGGTGACCTGAGGTCCTAAAAAGACCTGTTTCAGAGCGCTCAGAAACAGCGGAGCACTCTGCACCACATGATCGCCACGCTCCCACAGCGGCGTAGCCCATTCCAATGCCCTGTCCGACAATAGAGACAGAATAAATCCCACCTTAGCCCGCTCTGTGGGAAAACGTGTAGCCAGGAGCTCGAGGTGAATAGAGCACTGACTCACAAATCCCCTACAAAACTTGCTATCACCAGAAAATTTTTCTGGCAGCGGGAGGCTAGACAATGTCGGAACAGGGGTGGCAATGGACATAGTAGCTGCAGCCACGCTGGCAGCCTGTACATCTACTGCAGTAACATCCACAGCTGAGGTCGCGCTCTCGAGAGCCGCCAACCTACCCTCCAGCTGCTGGATATGCCGCAGAGATTGCTGTTTGTCTGTCATCACTAGCCAGACCCTGGCGCTAGTGTAATGTTAGGACTGGCGGAACGCACCAAGAGAGATGATATATATGCGTTCGCAGTCCGGGGTCCACCATGCAGGTGAAACCTGCTGCTAGGAAATGACAGACAATATGGCGGTATTCAAAAGTATACACGCGTGGGTTAAACCTCACCCAGCGTGAAGAAAGCGATCCTGTTGCGTCACAGGACCGCGGTACCGCACATAGAGTGCGAGCAAGTGGTCAGCGAACTAAACCCCAACAGGGATTGTAGTCCGATTAGACCCTTGCTGGCACTACACCGCTACTGGGTGTGAAAGGAATATATAATTAAGGCACCGAAGTGCGAACTGTGCCGTGCTGGCAGGCACCACTAAGCACCCAGACGTGGGTCAGGAAGCGCACACTGGCGCGTGGCACCGCACTGGCGGTCACAGCAGTAGACGCTGACACGTGTGTGACACGTTGAGTGATAAGTCGGGCGCTAGATAGCAGCCATACTCCATACGCGAACAATCATACAATAGAGTAGGGGTATTTAAAGAACGGCTTGCACTCACAACAAACACACGTATTAAATTGTACACTAGCGCATGGCCGTGCGGTCATGCGCAGTTTATATAGTTGCAGGACAGGAAGCGGCCACAGAAACTTTGCCCTTCCAAGACCTGCCAAGAGGACCAATAGAATGCGCTGCAGAGTCTGAGCACATGACCCTCGATCTCCAACGGGAGATTTTGCCCTGGGCATGCTCAGTGTGCGCAGACAAGGACTTAGTCCCAGAGAAGTCCACTCGCTGCTGACCACTATAGGCTTTACAGGCAGAAGCTGGAGAAGCAGCAGTAACTCTTCTCACAGAGTCAGACTGAGCGAGACGCTGGGATCGACGTCCCTGCTGAGCAGGCTCCACTGCGGCTGGAGGAGAATGGGAGACCGCAGCGGAGACGGATCGAGATTCCCCCTGTGCAGCAGAGGAAACTTGACTCCTAACACTAAATACCATATATTATTTTCACGCACTATGCTATTTATTTACTGCAGGGCATTTAGTCATTGCGTTTTTGTCTTTGTTTTTTGTGTTATCTTTGTCTAATATTTAAATCTGTCTGGTGATCTGAAACATTTAAGTGTGACAAACATGCAAAAGAATAGGAAATCAGGAACGGGGCAAACACTTTTTCACACCACTGTATCTTATTGCTTATGTTGTCTCTATTAGGTCCCAAACAAAGAGAAATTCGTAAAATTTTGCTCTAGACCATTTAAAGGCATTCTGCGCATGGAGTCTTTTTGGTGGATTTTTTTTAAGAAACTGGCTACGTGTACACAATGACTTTTTCAGACTGATTTGACTGCAGAAATCGTAGAAAAAGGTTTAAAAAAGAACTTAAGCATTTCTATGAAAAAAACGACTCGCTGTGTATATTTTCAGGATTTTTACCATCGTTTAACTGCTCCAAGATTCTAAAAATGCCATTCTCCTGTTGTTTTTTGCTCTCTTCCTTACAATAAAATAAAAGTCAATGGGAACGCTCAAAAGAAAGCCGGAAAACAACCAGATGTCTTTTGAGTGTCTTGTCACCATTATCGATCTTTTCTTTGTACAATGGAGAATTTCCACTCAGTTTCCTCTGTTGTTATGTGCAATAGGGTTGAGTGAAACGGGTCGGTCATTTTCAGAAGTCCCTGTGTGGGGTCGGCCATGAGGTCGGCGATCTTCCCGCAAAAGTCGCGTTTCATTCCGATACCACAAGTATCGGATATCGGCCGATATTTGCGGTATCGGAATCCATATTTATGTGTAAAATAAAGAATAAAAATAAAAAATAGGGATATACTCACCCTCGGACTCGCCCTGGTACTAACCGCTGTAACCGGCAGCTTCCATTCCTAAGAATGAGCGCGTGAAGGACCTTTGATGACGTTGCGGCTTGTGATTGGTCGCGTGAGCGGTCACATGAGCTGTCACGCGACCAATCACAAGCCGCAACGTCATCGAAGGTCCTTCACACGCTCATTCTTAGGAAGGAAATCTGCCGGTTAGTACCAGGGCGCGTCTGAGGGTTAGTATATCCCTATTTTTTATTTTTATTCTTTATTTTACACATAAATATGGATCCCAGGGCCTGAAGGAGAGTTTCCTCTCCTTCAGACCCTGGGAACCATTAGTATCCCATTGCACTGCATTGGGTTTCGTGTTTCGGCCGACCCCGACTTTTTAATAGGATTGGACGATTTAACTCGACCCGACTTTTGAGATTTCGTGAAACCCGACCCTAAAAAAACAAAAGTCGCTCAACCCTAATGTGCAAGGTTTGCGATGTGTTTTGTTCGTAAACCTTGTCCTGAAAACCTATGAAAAAAACAATCAAAGGAATGAACATATCAATGTCAATGGATAAATGATATTGCTGAGCGTATGTTCAGTCTTTTGTTACATCTTTTAACCGCTGCAGGAGTCGTAACCCCTGATGGGTTCATTCTTTGGGCGACTTCTGCTCGGAAGACACTTTTTTAAAATAATAGAACATATTGTAAAAAGACGCAGGCTACGGAGCTGCCATGGAAAGGACAGCAAAGCCATTGATGGAACCGATTCAGGACAAAAGCCACTGACGTTTGCCTGAATCAGCATTGGGAGAGAAAACTGTTAGCTGCGCTGATGTCTAAAAGACGCCGTGTGCACATAGCCTGTTTCTGTTACAAAACCCCCTCAAAATACTCTGCATGCACATAGTTCAAAGGTCTGAACATACCCTAAACCTGGTAAGATGTTTTTTCCACAATGCAGTACACTCATTTCCTACTGCTGTTCTGATTTTTCACGCTCAGGTTTTGTATCGGGTACACTATTTACCACTACTTTATTCTATTCATTCACATGTAGTTTTATAAGGTGGCACATGTGACTATTCTGAGCAGTAGCATAGCTACCGGGGGGCAGAGGGTGCAGTCGTCCCTGGCCCCGCTCTCTGAGCTCTCCCTGGAGCACCAACGCCATTAACTATATTGACGTGTAATTAACCCAACTTGGAAAAAAGTTTATTGCCTTTCGTTTGAATCATACAATCAACTGAGATATAACCTCCAGGTTTTCCACACTCAGCCAAACATGGGAACCAAAGGGCATCAATGGAGCATGACCATAATAAACAAAGAGGAGGGAAAAGGTTAGCAAAGAAATACATTATACTTACCTGTCCTAGGCCCTCACCTGACTATTTATGACACCTTATGGGGGGTGATTCATTTCATTGATATGAATGTTGACCCCCACATAACTGCAAGTGCTTCAGCACCGAGAAGCCTGGGCAGAGGACTAGGCTCTGTGGTAAGGGCCTAGCATGCGTAGGACAGGTAATCATCATGTGTTTTTATTAGCCTATTCTTAATATTGAAAAAAAAGCAAAATAGTGGCTAATTATTTTGCTGCATAAATCCAAACCGTTTCCTAAAAATTTCTGATTCACCAGAATCTAGATTTTTTTTTTGTCAAATCCAATTTGATGTGGATTGATTTGTTCATATCTAGGTGTGACCATAACTACGCATTCCCACGATGAGCTTTTAGTGAGCTTTTGAAGTTGCAGATATTCTGCACCATTTCTGCACCCATTAAATAAAATAGGTAACCTGCGTTTTGTAAAATTACAAAGCGTAAAAAACTCGTAAAAAACTCATAGTGGGAGAGTAGCCTTATTGTGATTTTCTGTAGATCAGTGGGGTTCCTTCTGGTCATACTCTGCTGTTTACACATTTTTGGCTTATCCAGAAATCCTTTTTACTTTTCATGATCATTAAATGAATGTAATTAGGTAGTACATCCAATAAACCATAACATTTGATAATCTAGCCTGTCAGAGCGAAAACACTGCCTAGAATTGTCAGAACAATTACGCAATTGACTGACGAATGATGGAAAGGGCCGCGTCTGTTTTCTCTACTAGGCCAGTTATTGGGGAACTTACAGTGAGCGTATGGTAAGTACACCTCTGATTCCAGCGCATGGAATATATATATATAAATATATCCCAGTAGGGTCACTGCCAATTCCACAATAAAAAAGGAACTTGCTGCCACCACCAATCGATTATGCAGGCCGATTGGACACATGTTACAGATAGCATATGGCTTCAGAGTGCAGTTTACAGCGCAAGAGTAATAGAACTATTACATTTTTTAGATGTAATGTGGAAAGGTAGGCAGTGTTTATAAAAAATCTACAAAGATGTTGCAAAATGGGAACAAAACAGTATGGTATATACCATCACATGACATAAAATGAATAACAACAGAAAAGTATTAAACCTGTGTTACGGAAATGGCTCAGAGCTTAGCGAAGTGAAGCATTCCGTTAAAATAATAGACCGAACCACAGCAAGCTGTATCTTCCAGTACTGACAAGTGACAAAATCCCAAACTCTGTTTTTTATTAGATCAAGGTTATGCCTACATACCTTCTCTTCATGAGCTCATATGGGGGCAGGTTGTGGGATGTGCTAGGTCTTTAGAAGATTATGAAATCCCCAACTTTCAGGATGTTTTCCCCCCTGGAGGTCCCAGGTGGGAGATATTGTTGTCATTTTTCCTATCACAATTTTACCTTTCTACAGAGATGAAACATGGCATGGATAGCATCATCCATCTGACAGATATTAAGTTGGAGGTGTTTGGCCGGGTTTATGGTGATGTGAGTGAATGCGTTATGTTCGTCTCTTTGCTACAATGGCAAAACTATATCTCCCATAAATATCGGATTAAAGCAAACCCCAATATTCATCACTGATCACTGGCTCTAGCGTGTCTGAGATAATTCCTTTAAACAGAGGAAGACCCTGTACATCTCCGCTTCTGTGGATCCGAATCCTAGACTTGCTGGCTGGTTCTCAGCAGATCCCTTAATTATCTGTTCGTGGCAGGAGGTCTTACTTCAATGGAGGTTGGAGTGTCAGCTCTTTCTCACTACCCCAGTAATTAATCCCATATGTTCAATTTGAGAGTCATAAGTCCCCTCTCCATAGATGTCTTTATAGATTTTACTCTTTTTCTCTATGACATAGCCCATGTAAAATCCTAAATCTGCTGAATTACAAAGATTTTACTTTAACGTATTTTATCATTTAAATATAAAAAAGAAAATAATGAAGCCAATGTTGACTGGAAAGCATCTGAAGCCTTGGACTGAAATATAAGAACTATATTCAACAGGCTTGTACGTTCCAAAATAGTTCCAAGTGGATGCTGTCCAGAGGCTGTAAGAACAAGTTAGTGGGATACTACTTCCAAGTTCAAACTGGCGGATGCAATGTACAGTAAAACATATTGAAAGCAAGCAAGAACACGCTGAGGATAAGTAAACCAGTCATTGTATTAGGTTTCTGAAAAGTTAAATATATTTACAAGATTCCATCTGAACATGAAAGGTATGATTTCATATCCGAGGATAAATAATTATGGGAAAAAATCCAAAGTTAATATTCACTTATCTTTCTGAATTATGTCAAAATTATATTCAGGGCAAAACTGGGGCAGTCAAGCATTGAACTACTCAACTGATAATGAAGACATGATGAGATCATATACTGTAATTATAAACACTCATAAATATAAAACTATAGAACAATGCTACTTATTAAATCAGAAAATTTGTAGGAAAATAATCTGGAATTAGTATTCTATTTTTAAAGTCAAATTATAGGAAGGTAATGGAACCATTACCAACTAAAGATATCTTGACCATTCTCCTCTGAAAAAATAATATCAACTAATTTTTCTATACACTATGGGGTCTTTATTAAGAATGTTGTAGCGCACGCTCATGTTACATAATTTAATACGTGGTGCTAAATTCATAAAGTACTGGTACTTTTGGCCGTGTGGACACGTGCCAAGTCCTGCTGGAGAATTAAATCTCCATCTCCATCACTGTGTCAAGCCACCCATGACCAATAGACAACGCCAGAAGCATCTTACCTGGGCCAAGGAGGAAAAGAACTGGACTGTTGCTCAGTGGTCCAAGGTGATGTTTTCAGATGAAAGTAAATTTTGTATTTCATTTGGAAATTGAGGTCCTGGAATCTGGAAGAAGAGTGGAGAGGCCGCAATCCCAGCTGCTTGAGGTCTAGTGTGAAGTGTCCACAATCAGTGATGGTTTGGGGGGCCATGTCATCAGCGCAGCCGTCTACCAGGACATTGTAGATCACTTCATGCTTCCCTCTACTGACAAGGTTTTTGGAGATGGAAATTTCATTCTCCAGCAGGAGAATGTGTCCACACTGCCAAAAGTACCAATACCTGGTTTAAAAACAACAGTATCACTGTACTTGATTGGCAGCAAACTTGCCTGACCTTAACCCCATAGAGAATCTATGGGTTATTATCAAGAAGAAGATGAGAGACACCAGACCTAACAATGCAGATGAGCTGAAGGCTGCTATCAAAGCAACCTGGGCTTCCATAACCCCTCAGCAGTGCCCCAGGCTGATCGCCTCCATACTACGCCGCATTGATGCAGTAATTGATGCAAAAGGAACCCCGACCAAGTATTGAGTGCATTTACTTAACATACATTTCAGTAGGCCAACAATTCTAATTTTAAAATAATTTTTCAAGCTGGTGTTATAAAGTATTCTAATTTACTGAGATAATGACTTTTGGGTATTCATTGGCTGTAAGTAGTGTTGAGCGATACCGTCCGATACTTGAAAGTATCGGTATCGGATAGTATCGGCCGATACCCGAAAAATATCGGATATCGCCGATACCGATATCCGATACCAATACAAGTCAATGGGACATCAAGTATCGGAAAGTATTCTCATGGTTCCCAGGGTCTGAAGGAGAGGAAACTCTCCTTCAGGCCCTGGGATCCATAGGGATGTGTAAAATAAAGAATTAAAATAAAAAATATTGATATATTTACCTCTCCGGCGGCCCCTGAACTCAGCGCGGGTAACCGGCAGGCTTCTTTGTTCAAAATCAGCGCTTTTAGGACCTGAGAAACACGTCCCGGCTTCTGATTGGTCGCGGGCCGCCCATATGACCGGCACGCGACCAATCACAAGCCGCGACGTCACCGCAAGCTATTAACGCGCTCATTTTTAAAAATGAGCGCGTTAATGGCTTTCAAATACGTAGCGGCTTGTGATTGGTCGCGTAGCCGCGACCAATCACAAGCCGCGACGCCACCGCAAGCTATTAACGCGCTCATTTTTAAAAATGAGCGCGTTAATGGCTTTCAAATACGTAGCGGCTTGTGATTGGTCGCGTAGCCGCGACCAATCACAAGCCACGACGCCACCGCAAGCTATTAACGCGCTCATTTTTAAAAATGAGCGCGTTAATGGCTTTCAAATACGTAGCGGCTTGTGATTGGTCGCATAGCCGCGACCAATCACAAGCCGCGACGTCACCGCAAGCTATTAACGCGCTCATTTTTAAAAATGAGCGCGTTAATAGCTTGCGGTGGCGTCGCGGCTTGTGATTGGTCGCGGCTACGCGACCAATCACAAGCCGCTACGTCTTTGAAAGCCATTAACGCGCTCATTTTTAAAAATGAGCGCGTTAATAGCTTGCGGTGACGTCGCGGCTTGTGATTGGTCGCGGCTACGCGACCAATCACAAGCCGCTACGTATTTGAAAGCCATTAACGCGCTCATTTTTAAAAATGAGCGCGTTAATAGCTTGCGGTGACGTCGCGGCTTGTGATTGGTCGCGTGGCCGCGACCAATCACAAGCCGCTACGTCTTTGAAAGTCATTAACGCGCTCATTTTTCAAAAAAGAGCGCGCTAATAGCTTGCGGTGACGTCGCGGCTTGTGATTGGTCGCGTGCCGGTCACATGGGCGGCCCGCGACCAATCAGAAGCCGGGACGTGATTCTCAGGTCCTAAAAGCGCTGATTTTGAACAAAGAAGCCTGCCGGGTACCCGCGCTGAGTTCAGGGGCCGCCGGAGAGGTAAATATATCAATATTTTTTATTTTAATTCTTTATTTTACACATCTCTATGTATCCGATACCGATACCCGATACCACAAAAGTATCGGATCTCGGTATCGGAATTCCGATACCGCAAGTATCGGCCGATACCCGATACTTGCGGTATCGGAATGCTCAACACTAGCTGTAAGCCATAATCATCAACATTAACAGAAATAAACATTTGATATAGATTACTCTGTAATGACTCTATATATTACATGAGTTTCTCTTTCTGTATTGAAGAACTGAAATAAATTAACTTTTTGATGATATTGTAATTTTGTGAGAAGCACCTGTACATTCATATAGGTGATTCAGCCCTATAAAAAGCATATTTGTAGTACAAATTTCATTACTTACATTTTTTAGAAAAAAATGTTTTATTATGCATTTAAATGAGAACCCAAGGTACCTTCGGCTTCTCTGCGTGTGCTCGCTTTGAGGGGCTGCCTGAAATGAATTCCAAGCACAGCACGCACTAAGACTACGAGAGCTGGCAGCGCACACACTGTCCGGGCAGGTGATCTCAGCCATCTATACTGTCTGCAGCAGCTGCTTGCTGAACACAGGTCACACATCAGATGATGCCTCGCGGTGATAAGAGAGGGGGATGAAAGCATGCCCACGCTGACACTACAGGTGCCAAGCGCACACACACACACAGTGTCAGTGCTGCTGGTGCTGTCATCCCTCTCTCCTGTCTACAGCGGTAGCTGAACAGGATCATACAGTATGGGCGACTGATGCTGAAAAGAGAGGGGGATGAGAGCGCCTCCACACTAACAATATGGTAGCTGAGCGCACACACAGTGTCAGTGTTGGTGCGCTCTAATCCATCTCTCCTGTTGGCATTTGACGCTTATTCATTGTGATCCTAGGTGCAGGGCTGGAGATTAAATTCAGGTGGCACTTCGAAACTAAGGATGCTAATCGAGGGAGCACAACTTTGCATTAAAGCCTTGGCCATTCCACCTGTGCACCAAGGACCCCTAACGAGTATATGTAATAAGTAAAATGAAAGTAGTGAAATCTATACTACAGGTAAGAATTTTTTCATAGCAGCTAAGACCCCAATAATAATGGATAAATGGTTTAATTTAAGAACTTCGTTATACCAAGAAACAGAAAGATGATCGGCACAGAGCTTCACTATAGCGCAATTGGAGATTCGCTTAAACGATCTGTTTCAGAAGGACAGATGAGGTCTCCCTTGCTGTGAGCTGCGGGTGGTGCTATGCAATCGTCAGAGTTTTGTACAAGACCATATAATGAGAAGAAAAATGATGCAGCACTCACCCTTGCGCTTCTTCCAAGTGTGCTCTTTATTCAGCAAAACATACTATACATAGTATGAACCGGCATACGCAGTGATCTGTGAGGGAGCGGGAGTGAGGAGAGACCGGACGACAGCTGTTTCGCACTACGGCGCTTCTACAGGTCCATGCTGTGGACCAAGCATGGACCTGTAGAAGCGCCGTAGCGCGAAACAGCTGTCGTCCGGTCTCTCCTCACTCCCGCTCCCTCACAGATCACTGCGTATGCCGGTTCATACTATGTATAGTATGTTTTGCTGAATAAAGAGCACACTTGGAAGAAGCGCAAGGGTGAGTGCTGCATCATTTTTCTTCTCATTATATGGTTTAATTTAAGATTTGGAGGTGAGAGACTCACTTTTAAAAATCATAAATCCATAAAATGTGGCTTTTTTAATAATATATTAAAAATATATTTGAGAGAGTTGTCCATGCACCTACAATACCTGTCGGCCTACAATTATGTTTTCTAACGTCCCTCAACACATGCTCGACTTGCGGTTTCAATGGTAAGTTGGGAGTAAGGCGCCACTAAACACCTCTGGTGGCAGATTATTTCCCCTAACAAGTAAATAAGTAATTTTTCCAACACATTTGCTCTTTCTTTCCCCCAATGCTATTGGTACTGGATAGTCAGGAGACCCTCATCCATGAGATAGTCAGCCAGTTTCACTGAAATATATATTTTTGGCTGACATATCTGTGTTTGAATATGTAGTTTCTTTATACGATCTTCTGATCCTTTGTGCAGACTGAAAAGTGAGTTGATAAAGTGATCATCATTGAGAAGCTCACATATGTTCAGATCTGATCTTCAGCACAATATGTTGAAAAAAATATGACATACACAGTACAGACTAAAAGTTTGGACACACCTTCTCATTTAAAGATTTTTCTGTATTTTCATAACTATGAAAATTGTACATTCACACTGAAGGCATCGAAACTATGAATTAACACATGTGGAATTTTATACCGTACTTAACAAAAAAGTGTGAAACAACTGAAATTGTCCAATATTCGAGGTTCTTCAAAGTAGCCACCTTTTGCTTTGATGACTGCTTTGCATACTCTTGGCATTCTCTTGATGAGCTTCAAGTGGTAGTCACCGGGAATGGTTTTCACTTCACAGGTGTGCCCTGTCAGGTTTAATAAGTGGGATTTCTTGCCTTATTAATGGGATTGGCACCATCACTTGTGTTGTGCAGAAGTCTGATGGATACACAGCTGATAGTCCTACTGAATAGACTGTTAGAATTTGTTTTATGGCAAGAAAAAAGCAGCAAAGAAGTAAAGAAAAACGAGTGGCCATCATTACTTTATGAAATGAAGGTCAGTCAGTCCGAAAAATTGGGAAAACTTTGAAAGTGTCCCCAAGTGCAGTGGCAAAAACCATCAAGCGCTACAAAGAAACTGGCTCACATGACGACCGCCCCAGGAAAGGAAGACCAAGAGTCACCTCTGCTTCTGAGGATTAGTTTATCCGAGTCACCAGCCTCAGAAATTGCAGGTTAACAGCAGCTCAGATTAGAGACCAGGTCAATACCACACAGAGTTCTAGCAGCAGACACATCTCTACAACTACAATCTCTATTCCCAGTGACTACCTCTTGAAGCTCATCAAGAGAATGCCAAGAGTGTGCAAAGCAGTTATCAAAGCAAAAGGTGGCTACTTTGAAGAACCTAGAATATAAGACATATTTTCAGTTGTTTCACACCTTTTTTGTTATGTATATAATTCCACATGTGTTAATTCATAGTTTTGATGCCTTCAGTGTGAATGTACAATTTTCATAGCCATGAAAATACATAAAAATCTTTAAATGAGAAGGTGTGTCCAAACCATGAAGCATCTTTTGATCTTCCATAGAGAGCAATTATGAGCTTCTTATAAAAACTTTCTCATTACACTGACATTTGATTCATAAAATTATGTAAAGATTACACCGATGTTCAATCTAGATGTTAACTAAGCCACCATACTCATTAGACTACGGTAGCTTGAACCTCTGAGGTTCGGCCAATGATCTAATGTGTATGGGAACCCCATACAGAAGATTGTTGGGAAAGTTAAGACGGTCTGATTTTAGACTGCCGGTCATTTTGTTCGCACTAAGTCAACGCAAGATGAAGTGTCTTGAAAACTTATTCATACCCCATGAACTTTTCCACGTTTTTTCAGTTTTCACGCACAAACTTAAAAGTATTTTATTGGGATTTTATGTGATATACCAACACAAAGTATCAAGTATTTATGAAGTGCAAAGGAAATTGTGTATGGTTTTCTAATTACTTAAAAAATATAAATCTGAGAATTGTGACTTACATTTGTATTCAGCCTACAGTAGTGTGATATCTCATAATAAAATTCCAAGTGACCAATCACCTCCCGAAGTCACATAATTAGTAATTTGAGTCCACCTGTGTGTAATAGCCAAGGAACACATCAGACAGGTCAGTGATAAAGTTGTGGAGAAGAGTAAGGAAGGGTAAGTTATAAAAAAAATAGTCCAAGCTCTTAACATCTCACAGAGCACTGTTCAATCCATCATCCAAAAATGGAAGGATTATGACAGAACTGCAAACCTACTAAGACATGGCCATCTACCTAAACTGACATCCCAAAGCAAGGAGAGCACTACGGTAATTAGAGAAGCAGCCAAGGGGTCAATGATCACCCTGAAGGAGCTGCATAAATCCACAGCTCAGATGGTAGAATCTGTCCACAGGACAACTATTAGTCGCTTACTCCACAAATCTGACCTTTATGGAAGAGTGGCAAGAAGAAATCCATTTTTTAAAGAAGCCATAAGATGTCTTTTTTGCAGTGTGCAAAAAGCCATGTAGTATACACAGCTAGCATGTGAAAGGAGAAACTTTGGTCTAATGAGACCAATGTAGAACTATTTTTGTTTAAATACAAAACGCTATGTGTGTTCAGAAAACTAACACTGAACATCACGCTGAAAAACCATCCCCACTGTCAAATATGGTGGTCGCAGCATGCTGCATTGACAAGGAAGCTGGTTAGAGATGGTGGAAAGATAGATGAAGGTAAATATATTGTAATCCTGAAGGAAAACCTGTCAGACATCGCAAAAGACTTGAAACTGGAGCATACGTTCATCGTCCGGCAGAACAGCGACCCTAAACAAACTGCCAGAGCAACAATTGATGGTTTAGATCAAAGCATATTCATGTGTGAATGGTCCCGTCACAGTTCAGGCCTAAATCACATTGAGAATCTGTGACAAGACTTAAAAATTGCTGTTCACAGATGTCTTCATCCAATCTTACTGAGCTTGAGCTAGTTAGAAAAGAAGAATGGGCAAAAATTTCAGCCTATAGATGTAGAAACCTGGTAGAGACAGACCCCAAAAAAACTTGTAGAAGTAATTGTCGAGAAAGGTGGTCCTACAAACTATTGACTTGGGGGGGGGGGGGGTTGAATTGAAATGCATGTCACAATTTTCAGATCTATAATTTTATAGTGTTAAAAGAACTATGTATTATTTCCTTAACAATTCACTTGCTACTTTGTGTTGGTATATCGCAGAGAATCTTAATAATATACATTTATGTTTGTTTGTGGGTGCATCATATAAAAAAATGTGAAAAAGTTCCTGCACTATGAATACTTGTTCAAGGCACCGAATGTCTGACAGTGGCTCTCTCATATCACAGAACACAGGAGAACAATCACTCCTGTGTATGGGAGAGATGGCTGCGATAGCTACTGGCCAAATGATTGGTTAAACCATGGTTCGGCCAACAGACATCTAAAGTGTATGAGCGCCTAAAGTCCTGGAATTTACTTTTTTTTACCTTTAATATCTAACCGTCTTGTAAAACCAACAAGTCAACAAATCTAATCTTCTTATTCTAAAACGATGAACATTTTATTTTTCAACCATCATTTTTATTAATCACAATTAAGAATGCAGCGCGATATCAGATTTGTCACCTATTTTTAGCAGATACCAATGTGCCAGTGTGTGACCCCAGGGCCACCAATTTGTAAAAAAAAGGAAAGATAACAAAGGTTTGGAGACAAAAGGAGCAATTGATAGATCAAAGTTCAGCTCTGGAATTCTAAGGAAGACCCGCTATATAGCTATCACTGTGAAGGACGAGCATTGTGATATAATTCAATACGGCTACTAAGAAAAGTGGGAATCGTTAGCTGACCAGTATTACCAGCCTTTGTAACACAGGATGGAATAGATTATCATAGATCATAGATAATACAGTGTAGAACTCAGACATCTCTAATAGTGTGGCATGAGGTTGTCCATAATTATTTTATCATCTATTAACTATTTATTAATGCTAATATTTTATTTGAATAATTGAAATTAAATTAGATTAATTGAAATCATGGTTTGTGTGCCTTGTGCTTAGAGTTTTGCTACTCTGATCTTTGTTTCCTGACCTAAGACTTTGCCTTTTGACCATACCTTTGTATTGCCCCTTTGCTTTTGACGTACTCTGACCTTTGCTTCCTGACCTCAGATTTTGCCTTCTAACCATTCTTTTACATTACCCTTTTGCCTTTGACATGCTCTCATGTTATTTGACCCCGGACTCTTTAATACCCTTGTCCACAGCTTGCCCATGAGTAGTGACTTAGCGTCAAAACCTTTTCACAAATAGGGACTGCCAGAAAGTAAATTTAAAAAAAAACGTTGACTACTATTAATTACGTGGTGGTAATAAATATATCCACAATCGTCTCTTCTCTTGCCAATTACTGAAAAGCATGCTATAGTTAGGGGAGCAATAGCAAGTATATACAATTTCAAGCGGTGTCAGAAGAGATAGTGTCTTTCATACCTTTGACAAAATGAGTTGAAAAGATTTGAACAAAAATTTCTAAATTCTGAAAGTGTCCAAAATAGTTTGCTGTTTTTTTTTTCTCATAAAGGGTCAAACCTTCCAAATAGTCTATACGGCATGACTTACAGTAATTCTATGCTGCTGTGTTGATCTCTGGTTATTTCAATTTTAAAGTGTCACTCTCACTACTGTAAATTTAGGGAATGATCTGACACACAAAAAAAGTAGACAAATTTTTATTTATTTTTTAATTGCATTTTCACATATTCCTGCAGCGTGTTGTATGGCTTGTATATTTTTCTTCAAGATTTAGCTTCGGTGATTCTGTTACTCTTTTTTTTTTTTTCAGTTCCTTGATTACTTCAATGTCAGCAAACTTTCCAGTAACACAGCCTTGCCGAGTAAGCGTGCATGGTAAGGTAATTATTATGTAATCTATACATGTGTCTGAAATCGAAGAGCCGTGTTTCCCAGTGTTACTGTTACATGCATATAGTGCAGGAAAGTGTCAGATATTTTGGCCGGGGGTCATTTCTTGTGGAGCTATTTTAAGCCTTATTATTCTGCTCTGTCAGAATGTTCCCTGCAGGAGTTCATGTAGTCAGCGGCGTACAGAACAAAAAGCGTCAGCCGCGCAAGTCACCTCTCACCCACTGAGACAGCACAACAACAAGACAAACTGCAATCTCATGTGTAATCCTATTATGTATAAATCCTAATAAAGACTGTCAGTCATCTATCTATCTATCTATCTATCTATCTATCTATCTATCTATCTATCTTTCTATTCATCTATCTATTATCTATCTATCTGTTATCTATCCATCATCTTTCTATCTATCAACAGCTGAAGCCAAAAGTTTCCATACACTATATAAAAAGACACATCTGCATGCTTATCTTAATATCTGTCATGAAATCAGAATAAACCTTTCCCAGTTTAGGTCAATTAGGATTCCAATAATTATTAATATTTGCCAAATGTCAGAATAATGAGAGAGGGAGAGAAAATGTTTTAAGGCATTTTTTTCTACTTACTGCAAAGTCAAACGTTTACATACACTAAGATTGCTATACCTTTAAACAATTCTGGACTGCCCATATGATGATGTCATGTGTTTGGAAGCTTCTGCACCTGAAACACACTGCTTCTTTGTGTAGCATCATGGGAAAGTCTTAAGAAATCAGCCAAGATATCAGGAAGAGAATTGTGGACGTGCACAAGTCTGGCTCATCCTTGGGTACAATTTCAAGATACCTGAAGGTACCATGTATCTGTACAAACAATTATATGCAAGTACAAACAAGATGGGAATGTCCAGCCATCATACCGCTCAGGAAGGAGACGGGTTCTGTGTCCCAGAGATGAACGTGTTTTGGTCCTTCATGTGCATATCAACTCAAGAACAAAAGCAAAAGACCTTGTGAAGATGATGGTGGAAGCTGGTAAGATTGTGTCAATATCCACAGTGAAACGAGTACTGTATCAACATGGGCTGAAAGGCCACTCTGCCAGGAAGAAGCCAGTACTCCAAAAGAAGCATAAAAAAGCCTGATTAATATTTGCAAATGCACACAGGAACAAAGACCTTAATTTTTGGAAACATGTCATGTGGTCTTATGAAACCAAAATTAAACTTTTTGGGCATAATGACCATTATTACGTTTGGAGGAAAAAGGGAGAAGCCTGGACACCTAAGGACACCATCCCAACTGTGAAACATGGGGTTGGCAGCATCATGTTGTGGGGTTGTTTTGCTGCAGAAGGGACTGGTGCACTTCAAAAAATAGATGGCATCATGAGAGAAGAAGATGATGTGGCAATACTGAAGCAACATCTCAAGACATCAGCCAGGAAGTTAAAGCTTGGGCGGAAATGAGTCTTCCAAATGGATAATGACCAGAAGCATACTGCCAAAATGGTAACAAAGTGGCTTAAGGCAAACAAAGTCAATGTTTTGGTTTGTCCATCACAAAGCAATGATCTCAATTCTATTGAAAATTTATGGGCAAAGCTGAAAAGGCCGTGCGAGCAAGGCGACCTACAAACCTGGATCAGTTACACCAGTTTTGTCAGGAGGAATGAGCACAAATTCCGACCAACTATTGTGAGAAGCTTGTGGAAGGATATCCCAAACGTTTGACCCAAGTCATTCAGTTTAAGGACATTGGTACCAAATACTAATGAAATATATGTAAAATATTGACTTTGCAGTAAGAAATAAAAATGTCTTAAAACATTCTCTCTCTCTCTCATTATTCTGGCATTTGGCAAATATTTATAATTATGGTTATCCTAAATGACCTAAAATGGGAAAGATATATTCTGATTTCATGTGAGATATTGAGAAAAAACATGCAGATGTGTCTTTTTATATAGTGTACGGAAACTGCTGGCTTCAACTTTATCTATCTATTTATCTATCTATCTAATATCTAACTATTACCTATTTATCTCATATCTATCTAAAAAAATGAAAGCAGCAATTTATTTAAAACACTGTGATTTAATAGCCTTTCTCAACAGAACAAAAACATTGCTAAATAACAGTTTTTCCTAAATTCTTGATAGAATGCTGCATTCATTTTTCTTGTAACTATCTGAAGGTTTGGTAATTGCCTGAAATATTTTTTTTCTATCTATCTATCTATCTATCTATCTATCTATCTATCTATCTATCTATCTATCTATCTATCTATCAACAAATTTCCCAAAGACAGCTCTCCCATCAATTATAGATTAATTTTTTTTTATTCCATACCGATGTATGCAACGCTTCAGCCCTGAGATGCATGATAGATAGATAACAGATAGATAATAGATAGATAGATAGATAGATAGTAGATAGATAGATAATAGATAGATAATAGATAGATAGATAATAGATAGATAGTAGATAGATAGATAATAGATAGATAGTAGATAGATAGATAGATAATAGATAGATAATAGATAGATAGATAGATAACAGATAGATAGTAGATAGATAGATAGATAATAGATAGATAATAGATAGATAGATAGATAGATAATAGATAGATAGATAATAGATAGATAGATAGATAGATAGATAGATAGATAGATAGATAGATAGATAGATAGATAGATAGAGATAAATAATAGATAGATAGATGATAGATGTATGGATAATATATATATAGATATATAGATAGATAGATAGATAGATAGATAGATAATATATAATAGATATATAGATAACAGATAGATATGAGATAGATAGATAATAGATAGATTGATAGATAATAGATAGATAGATAATAGATAGATAGATAGATAGATAATAGATAGATAGATAGATAGATAGAGATAAATAATAGATAGATAGATGATAGATGTATGGATAATATATATATAGATAGATAGATAGATAGATAGATAGATAGATAGATAATAGATAATAGATATATAGATAACAGATAGATATGAGATAGATAGATAATAGATAGATTGATAGATAATAGATAGATAGATAGATAGATGATAGATAGATAATAGATAGATAGATATAAGATAGACAGATAATAGATAGATGATAGATGTATGGATAATATATAGACAGATAGATAGATAATATATATATATAGATAACAGATAGATATGAGATATATAGATAATAGATAGATAGATAGATAGATAAAGATAGATAGAAAGAAAGAAAGAAAAAGACTCACAGCATAAGCCTCCTGGACTAGCAGTCATATAATCCGTTAGATAAAGATAAGAAGAGGCAAAACTCCGTTAATAAGCTGAAAGTGTGGATTGTATTAGTCAATGTGACGATGTTTTCATCCAATCACAGAACCCTTCTCAAGCAGGAGAAAGGATCTGTGATAGGACCGAAACGTTGCCAGGTGCTAAGGAGACCCACAGATAACCGTACTGGTTTCAGCCGTGTGTACGTCCTCGGATGCACGTTCAGTTGAAGTGTATTGCAGTGCAGAAAGCTCTCTGCACCACAGTAGCTATAATAATAATATAATAATAATTTTTATTTATATAGCGCCAACATATTCCGCAGTGCTTTACAAATTATAGAGGGGACTTGTACAGACAATAGACATTACAGCATAACAGAAATGCAGTTCAAAACAGATACCAGGAGGAATGAGGGCCCTGCTCGCAAGCTTACAAACTATGAGGAAAAGGGGAGACACGAGAGGTGGATGGTAACAATTGCAATAGTTATTCGGACCAGCCATAGTGTAAGGCTCGGGTGTTCATGTAAAGCTGCATGAACCAGTTAACTGCCTAAGTATGTAGCAGTACAGACACAGAGGGCTATTAACTGCATAAAGTGAATGAGAACATGATGCGAGGAACCTGGTTTTTTTATTTTTTTATTTTATATAAATAGGCAATGGCCTCCGGTGTATCAGAGGCTGGCAGCGGACGTCGCTGCTTCACTGTCATGTGCCGTCCCTTTCCTATACACCAGTTATGGGGCAGTTAGAGGATGCTGCAGTCATGAGTGTGGACAGGTAAGAAGTATCATTATTTTCTTTTTTCCTGTGTTAGAGAAGAGGACAGGGTATATTATTATATGATGGAGGACATTATTACAGGAAAGGGCCAGGATGGGGGACATTAATACAGGAAAGGGCCAGGATGGGGGACATTACTACAGGAAAAGGCCAGGATGGGGGACATTACTACAGGAAAAGGCCAGGATGGGGGACATTATTACAGGAAAAGGCCAGGATGGGGGACATTATTACATGAAAGGGCCAGGATGGGGGACATTATTACAGGAAAGGGTCAGGATGGGGGACATTACTAAAGGATGGAGGACATTATTACAGGAAAGGGCCAGGATGAGGGACATTGTTATATGATGGAGGATATTATGAAATAAAGGGACCAAGATGGGGGAGATTATTACAGAAAGGGGTCAAGTATGCAGGACATTATTAAAGTAAGGGGCCAGGATGGGAGACATTATGGAATAAAACAGCCAGGTTGGGGGATATTATGAAATAAAAAGGCTAGGTTGGGGGACATTATGGATTAAAAGGGCCAAGATGAGGACATTATTACAGAAAGGGGTCAAGGATGGGGAACATTATTACAGTAAGGGACCAAGATGGGGAACATTAGTAAAACAAGGGGCCAGGATGAGGGACATTGTTTTGTTATTAGTGTTGAGCGATAATGTCCGATACTTGAAAGTATCGGTATCGGATAGTATCGGCCGATACCCGAAAAATATCGGATATCGCCGATACCGATATCCGATACCAATACAAGTCAATGGGACATCAAGTATCGGAAGGTATTCTCATGGTTCACAGGGTCTGAAGGAGAGGAAACTCTCCTTCAGGCCCTGGGATCCATAGGGATGTGTAAAATAAAGAATTAAAATAAAAAATATTGATATGCTCACCTCTCCGGCGGCCCCTGGACATCACGCTGGTAACCGGCCGGCTTCTTTGTTTAAAATGAGCGCCTTCAGGACCTGCGAATGAAGTCGCGGCTTCTGATTGGTCGCGTGCTGCCCATGTGACCGGCACGCGACCAATCAGAAGCCGCAACGTCATTCGCAGGTCCTTAATTCCTAGAATTAGGAGTTTTGTGAATGAGAATGACGTCGCGGCTTCTGATTGGTCGCGTGCCGGTCACATGGGCGGCACGCGACCAATCAGAAGCCGCGATGTCATTCGCAGGTCCTGAAGGCACTCATTTTAAACAAAGAAGCCAGCCGGTTACCAGCGTGATGTCCAGGGGCCGCCGGAGAGGTGAGCATATCAATATTTTTTATTTTAATTCTTTATTTTACACATCCCTATTGATCCGATACCGATACCCGATACCACAAAAGTATCGGATCTCGGTATCGGAATTCCGATACCGCAAGTATCGGCCGATACCCGATACTTGCGGTATCGGAATGCTCAACACTATTTGTTATATGATGGAGGATATTATGAAATAAAGGGACCAAGATGGGGGAGATTATTACAGAAAGGGGTCAAGTATGGAGGACATTATTAAAGTAAGGGGCCAGGATAGGAGCCATTATGGAATAAAACGGCCAGGATGGGGGACATTATGGAATAAAATGGTCAGGATGGGGGACATTATGGATTAAAAGAGCCAAGATGAGGACATTATTACAGAAAGTGGTAAAGGATGGGGAACATTATTACAATAAGGGACCAGGATGGGGAACATTATTAACCCCTTAGCGACCGCCAATACGCCTTTTAAAGGCGGCCACTAAGGGTACTTAAACCACAGCGCCGTTAATTAACGGCGCTGTGGAAAAAGTAAATAGCGCCCCCCAGAGTCGGATTTTCTCAGGGGTCTCAGCTGAGGAGGGGAGCCGAGACCCCAGAGAACATGATTCGGGGGTTTTTTAACCCTCCCCGCATTTGCGGTCGCCGGTAATTAACCGTTTACCGGCAATCGCAAAAAAAAAAAAAACGCGATCTCTTTTTAATTTCTCTGTCCTCCGATGTGATCGCACATCGGAGGACAGAGAAAAGGGGTCCCAGGTAGCCCCCCAATACTCACCTATCTCCCCCGATGCTCCTCGTGTCTCCCAGTGGGCGCCGCCATCTTCAAAATGGCGGGCGCATGCGCAGTGCGCCCGCCGGCCGGCCCCGCGAGAATCTTTGGGGTCTCGGCTGCTGGGGGTAGCCGAGACCCCAAAGAGCATGATCGGGGTCGGGTTTAGCGACCCCTGTTTTGCGATCGCCGGTAATTAACTGTTTACCGGCGACCGCAAAAGAAAAAAAAAAAAAAAGTAAAAGTGTAATTCTCTGTCCTCTGATGTGATCGCACATCAGAGGACAGAGAAATAGGGGGATTCGGGGACCCTGCCATGCTCACCTGTGTCCCTGGGTCCTCCTGCTGCTCCTCCTGGCCGCCGGCAAAAGAAAATGGCGGGCGCATGCGCAGTGCGCCCGCCATCTGTCTCCATCTGCCGGCCGGCAGGAGAAGAGCAGTTGGGGCTAAAATTAGGGTTAGGGTTAGGGGTAGGGTTAGGGTTAGGGCTAGGGTTAGGGCTAGGGTTAGGGGTAGGGTTAGGGTTAGGGGTAGGGTTAGGGGTAGGGTTAGGGTTAGGGGTAGGGTTAGGGGTAGGGTTAGGGCTAGGGTTAGGGGTAGGGTTAAGGGTAGGGTTAGGGGTAGGGTTGGGGTTAGGGGTAGGGGTAGGGTTAGGGGTAGGGTTAGGGTTAGGGGTAGGGTTAGGGGTAGGGGTAGGGTTAGGGTTAGGGCTAGGGGTAGGGTTAGGGTTAGGGGTAGGGTTAGGGTTAGGGGTAAGGTTAGGGCTAGGGCTAGGGGTAGGGTTAGGGCTAGGGTTAGGGTTAGGGCTAAATTTAGGGTTAGGGTTGGGGCTAAATTTAGGGTTAGGGTTGGGGCTAAATTTAGAGTTAGGGTTGGCGCTAAATTTAGGGTTAGGCTTCTTTCACACTTACGTCGGTACGGGGCCGTCGCAATGCATCGGCCCGACATACCGACGCATGTTGTGAAAATTGTGCACAACGTGGGCAGCGGATGAAGTTTTTCAACGCATCCGCTGCCCAATCTATGTCCTGGGGAGGAGGGGGCGGAGTTACGGCCACGCATGCGCTGTCAGAAATGGCAGATGCGACGTACAAAAAAACTTTACATTGAACGTTTTTTTGTGCTGACGGTCCGCCAAAACACTGATCCAGTGCACGATGGACGCGACGTGTGGCCATCCGTCACGATCCGTCGGCAATACAAGTCTATGGGCAAAAAACGCATCCTGCGGGCACATTTGCAGGATCCGTTTCTTGTCCAAAACGACGGATTGCGACGGATGCCAAACAACGCAAATGTGAAAGTAGCCTTAGGGCTAGGGTTAGGGTTGGGGCTAAAGTTAGGGCTATGGTTGGGGCTAAAGTTAGGGTTAGAGCTGGGATTAGGGTTAGGGTTTGGATTAGGGTTGGTATTAGGGTTAGGGTTGGCATTAGGGTTACGCTTGGGATTAGGGTTAGGTTTGGGATTAGGGTTAAGGTTAGGGTTGTGATTAGGGGTGTATTGGGATTAGGGTTAGGTTTGAGGTTAGGGTTGAGATTAGGATTAGGGGTGTGTTAGATTTAGGGTTTTGATTAGGGTTATGGTTAGGGTTGACATTAGGGTTGTTTTGGGGTAAGGGTTGTGATTATGGTTAGGGTTAGTAATTAGGATTATGGATCAGGTTGGGATTAGGGTTAGGGGTGTGTTGGGGTTAGGGTTAGAGCTAGAATTGGGGGGTTTCCACTGTTTAGGTACATCAGGGGGTCTCCAAACACGATAGCAAATTTTGCGCTCAAAAAGTCAAATGGTGCTCCCTCCCTTCTGAGCTCTGCCGTGCGCCCAAACAGTGGGTTACCCCCACATATGGAGCATCAACGTACTCGGGATAAATTGGACAACAACTTCTGGGGTCCAATTTCTCTTGTTACCCTTGTGAAAATAAAAACTTGGGGGCTACAAAATCCTTTTTGTGGAAAAATATATATATATTTTTTTTAATGACTCTGCATTATAAACTTCTGTGAAGCACTTGGGCATTCAAAGTTCTCACCACACATCTATATAAGTTCCTTGGGGGGTCTAGTTTCCAAAACGGGTTCACTTGTGGGGGGTTACTACTGTTTAGGTACATCAGGGGCTCTGCAAACGCAACATAACGCCCACAGACCATTCTATCTAAGTCTGCATTCCAAAACGTCGCTCCTTCCCTTCCGAGCTCTGCCGTGCGCCCAAACAGTGGTTTACCCCCACATATGGGGCATCAGCATACTCAGGATAAATTGGACAACAACTTCTGGGGTCCAATTTCTCCTGTTACCCTTGTGAAAATAAAAACTTGGGGGCTACAATATCTTTTTTGTGAAAAAAAATATTTATTTTCACGACTCTGCATTCTAAACTTCTGTGAAGCACTTGGGCATTCAAAGTTCTCACCACATATCTAGATAAGTTCCTTGGGGGGTCTAGTTTCCAAAATGGGGTCACTTGTGGGGGGTTACTACAGTTTAGGTACATCAGGGGCTCTGCAATCGCAACATAATGCCCACAGACCATTCTATCAAAGTCTGCATTCCAAAAAGGCGCTCCTTCCCTTCCGAGCTCTGCCGTGCGCCCAAACAGTGGTTTACTCCCACATATGGTGCATCAGCGTACTCGGGATAAATTGGACAACAACTATTGCAGTCCAATTTCTCCTGTTACCCTTGTGAAAATAAAAACTTGGGGGCTACAATATCTTTTTTGTGGAAAAAAAATATTTTTTATTTTCACGACTCTGCATTCTAAACTTCTGTGAAGCACTTGGGCATTCAAAATTCTCACCACACATCTAGATAAGTTCCTTGGGGGGTCTAGTTTCCAAAATGGGGTCACTTGTGGAGGGTTTCTACTGGTTAGGTACATCAGGGGCTCTGCAAACGCAACATAATGCCCGCAGACCATTCTATCAAAGTCTGCATTCCAACACGGCGCTCCTTCCTTCCGAGCTCTGCCGTGCGCCCAAACAGTGGTTTACCCCCACATATGGGGAACCAGCATACTCAGGACAAATTGGACAACAACTTTTGGGGTCCAATTTCTCTTGTTACCCTTGTGAAAATAAAAACTTGGGGGCTAAAAAATCTTTTTTGTGGAAAAAAAAAATATTTTTTATTTTCACGACTCTGCATTATAAACTTCTGTGAAGCACTTGGGCATTCAAAGTTCTCACCACACATCTAGATAAGTTCCATGAGGGGTCTAATTTCCAAAATGGGGTCACTTGTGGGGGATTTCTACTGTTTAGGCACATCAGGGGCTCTCCAAACGCGACATGGCGTCCGATCTCAATTCCAGCCAATTCTACATTGAAAAAGTAAAACGGCACTCTTTCTCTTCCAAGCTCTGCGGTGCGCCCAAACAGTGGTTTACCCCCACATATTGGGTGTCGACGTACTCAGGAGAAATTGCACAACAACTTTTGTGGTCTAATTTCTCCTGTTACCCTTGTGAAAATAAAAATTTGTGGGCAAAAAGATCATTTTTGTAGAAAAAATGCGATTTTTTTTTTTTCACGGCTCTACGTCATAAACTTCTGTGAAGCACATGGGGGTTCAAAGTGCTCACCACACATCTAGATAAGTTCCTTAAGGGGTCTAGTTTCCAAAATGGTGTCACTTGTGGGGGGTTTCCACTGTTTAGGCACATCAGGGGCTCTCCAAACGCGACATGGCGTCCAATCTCAATTCCAGCCAATTCTACATTGAAAAAGTAAAACGGCACTCCTTCTCTTCCAAGCTCTGCGGTGCGCCCTAACAGTGGTTTATCCCCACATATTGGGTATCAACGTACTCAGGAGAAATTGCACAACAACTTTTGTGGTCTAATTTCTCCTGTTACCTTTGTGAAAATAAAAATTTGTGGGCAAAAAGATCATTTTTGTAGAAAAAATGCGATTTTTTTTTTCACGGCTCTACGTTATAAACTTCTGTGAAGCACATGGGGGTTCAAAGTGCTCACCACACATCTAGATAAGTTCCTTAAGGGGTCTAGTTTCCAAAATGGGGTCACTTGTGGGGCGTTTCTACTGTTTAGGCACATCAGGGGCTCTGCAAACGCGACATGGCGTCCAATCTCAATTCCAGCCAATTCTACATTGAAAAAGTAAAACGGCGCTCCTTCACTTCCAAGCTCTGCGGTGCGCCCAAACAGTGGTTTACCCTCACATATGGGGTATCTACGTATTCAGGAGAAATCGCACAAAAACTTTTGTGGTCTAATTTCTCCTGTTACCCTTGTGAAAATAAGAATTTGTGGGCGAAATATCATTTTTGTGTAAACAAAAGCGATTTTTTTATTTTCACGGCTCTACGTTATAAACTTCTGTGAAGCACGTGGGGGTTCAATGTGCTCAACACACATCTAGATAAGTTCCTTAAGGGGTCTAGTTTCCAAAATGGTGTCACTTGTGGGGGGTTTCCACTGTTTAGGCACATCAGGGGCTCTCTAAACATGACATGGCGTCCAATCTCAATTCCAGCCAATTCTGCATTGAAAAAGTCAAACGGCGCTCCTTCACTTCTAAGTTCTGCGGTGCGGCCAAAAAGTGGTTTACCCCCACATATGGGGTATTGGCGTATTCAGGAGAAATTGCATAACAAAATTTATGGTTACATTTCTGTTTTTACACTTGTGAAAATAAAAAAAATGGTTCTGAATTAAGATGTTTGCAAAAAAAAGTTAAATGTTCATTTTTTCCTTCCACATTGTTTCAGTTCCTGTGAAGCAAGTAAAGAGTTAATAAACTTCTTGAATGTGGTTTTGAGAACCTTGAGGGGTGTAGTTTTTAGAATGGTGTCACACTTCATTATTTTCTATCATATAGACCCCTCAAAATGACTTCAAATGTGATGTGGTCCCTAAAAAAAAATGGTGTTGTAAAAATGAGAAATTGCTGGTCAACTTTTAACCCTTATAACTCCCTAACAAAAAAAAATTTTGTTTCCAAAATTGTGCTGATGTAAAGTAGACATGTGGGAAATGTTATTTATTAACTATTTTTCATGACATATCTCTCTGATTTAAGGGCATAAAAATACAAAGTTTGAAAATTGCAAAATTTTAAAAATTTTCGCCATATTTCCATTTTTTTCATAAGTAATCGCAAGTAATATCGAAGAAATGTTACCACTATCATGAAGTACAATATTTCACGAAAAAACATTCTCAGAATCAGCGGGATCCGTTGAAGCGTTCCAGAGTTATAACCTCATAAAGTGACAGTGGTCAGAATTGCAAAAATTGGCTCGTTCATTAAGTACCAAATTGGCTCTGTCACTAAGGGGTTAAAACAAGGGGCCAAGATGGTGGACATTATGGTATAAAATGGTTAGGTTGGTGGACATTATGGATTAAAAGGGCCAAGATGAGGACATTATTACAGAAAGGGGTCAAGGATGGGGAACATTATTACAGTAAGGGACCAGGATGGGGAACATTATTAAAACAAGGGGCCAGGATGGGGGGACGTTATGAAATAAAATGGCCAGGATGGGGGACATTATGGAATAAAACGGCCATGATTGGGACATTATTGCAGGAAGTACTTCCTCACAAAATGTTTTTGCGCAAGCAGGAATCATCCAAATATTGTCTTCTATTTGATTCCCTTACTAACCACATAATCTCTCAGTAAATAGTTGATTTCTGGGTCTGGGGAAGGTAGCAGCGGTCACATCGATATCATACCTAACATTCCCAAGCAGATATATCTTAATGGCATCTGGAGCCATTTTTTAATTCCACAATGGAAAGTGACATATTTGTATATTGGAAATGTTTGCTAGCGATCATAGCATTCTTCCATACCCGCACAACACATTTCCCTTCATTCTTTTTTAATCGAGCCAGATGTGAAATCTCCTGCAATATTCAGTAAGACGGAGACATTGAAAAATAAGTGGTTTTCCTTGTATAAACGAGCCCGTCATCTATTTGCACACAAATCATTTAGTTAAAGTCGGTGCTGGCAGCAGGATAAGTCGCAGTCTGGTTTGTGCCGCACTTTGCTCACAGACCCAACCCCAAACACAGGACCCAATTTGTTATTTGTGGTCTTTTTGAAGTCACTATTTTTTAGCCTTGAGTTATTCCTCGACTTTTTAATGACAAACTCTCCAAAATGGCGCGCATGAATTTTGCACAAAATAAAAAAAATGCTTTTCATTTTTGCCTGTGTCAATTTTGTTTTACTTTTCAGCACCAAAAGTAGCACATTCCACTAAAATAGCACAAAATTTGCTAAAAAAAAAAAAATAATATCACTCTAGGGGGTGGGGAGAAATGCAGACATTTGCACAAAAATCTGGCGACTTTATAAACAGTCGTACGGTAATTGATGAACCATTTAAAAACATCTGAAAACCCCAAATCCCACCCACAATGGCGAATATAAGAAAAGAAACAACAGAGGAAAAGATTTTATAAAAGACAATAAAAAAAAATAATAAGTTACAAACTAAAAACAGGAAAAAATCATTAAATACTAGCCCACAAAAGGTACAAATGCAATAATGAAACAGGTCCCGGTCTATACAGGTTTATCACTGGATGTGAAAAATGAGGTTTTCATTCACGCAACAAAGACCTTCAAAATAGTGAGAAAATATTAGGAAATGTCAAAGGTTTGAAAATTTATGATTTTTTGCAATCTACTTCTATTTTTTTTCCCAAAACATTATGATGCAGTGCTGTTTCAATGCCTAGTTTCTGTTCCCTTGACACTGCTCAGCGCACATTGGTCTAGTATATACTGTCAGAATACAGGAATTCCTCTGTCTGAGCCTCAGTTTTTCCCACACCTGTATTCCCGTATCTTGATTGCTTGAATTTAATGTAGAAATCCTTGCTGAGCAGCAGCTCAAAGGAGCTTCGAAAGAGGCATGAACTGAGCATTGAAAGAGCCATGCAGCATAGTGTTTGGGAGTGAAGTAGGCAAAATATGGTAATGAATAGTGATGGGCGAGCGTGCTAGGCACTGCTTGATACTAGATGGAGCATTGGGGTGATCGATTGAGTAGTGAGCAGTGCCGAGTATCATTTAATGCTCAAATGCTCAGATTCCCGTAAGTGAATTTTCTGAGCTGAGCTAAGAGAAAGAGAGAGAGAAAGAGAGAAACTAGAGTTTGCCATTCACTTCCATTATGCTCACTACTTGAGTTGAGAATGTCTGAGCATCAGGCATGCTTTATCCAAGCACTGAGCACTCGAGCATTTCAGTGCTCGATCAACACTAGTAATGAAGCAGAAATGCAAAATCTAGTATCTTCACAATGCCTGGAGAAGAATTTAAAAAAATAATTTTAGTGCCAGATTAACAAATTATTGGTTGAAGACCCTAATCTACATATAACTTGCTGTCCATAGATGCTGCTGCCTTTAACAATGGCTATAGTACTTTCCATTTCATTAGTATTGGATCTACATGACCTGTTAAAGAGGGTGTCCTGCCTTGGGGTACAAGTCTGAAATTATTGTTAATGACTTGCAGACTTGAGAATCCTCATAGAGCGCACAATGCGCACTGTGAGGATTCTCCGATGGCGGCCTTGCGAGCGGGCCATCATATGACCACAAGTATGAGATATGCCATACTCCCAGCCAAATTCTGACTAAGCTTATCCAGCCTTATTCACTTCACTTGTATTGAGAGAGGCCACACATATCGGCAAACCACACACTTGCGGCCTTGTGTCCGCCAGCTCCCGGCGCCGAACAATCATGACAGTGCGCACACTGAGCGCTGTGAGGATTTACAAGTCTGCACGTAGAGTGACTGGAGGCTTGTACTCCAAGGCTGGACAACACCAACAAATGGTAGCTTTGGGTTGATCTATGGGGAAGGTATGCACATTGCATTCTCTTCCAAAGGAAAATAAAAAACTTTTCAGCTTGGGAGTCAGGATTAATGACATCCTCAATACTGAGAAATACAGGCAGATATTTATCCATCATGCAATACCATCAGGGAGGCGTCTGATTGGCTCCAGGTTTATTCTGCAGCAGGGGAATGACTCCAAAAACCACAACCAATGTCATTAAGAAATATCTTCAGCATGAAGAAAAACAAGGAGCCCTAGAAGTGATGTTCTGGCCCCACAGAGCCCTGATCTCAACATCATCGATTCCATGAAGAAACAGAAGGATTTGTGTAAGTTACATTGACAGAAGATCTGTGGTTAGTTCTCCACGATGTTTGGAACAACCTCTGCTGAGTTCCTTCAAAAACTGTGAGCACGTACAAGTACCTAGTAGGACTGATGCTGCTTTGAATGCAAAGGATGGTCACACCAAATATTTAGTTGATTTTGACTCCTCTTTTGATCATTTATTGGCAATTTTAACCCCTTACTGACATCGGATATATTAGTACGCCGATGTCAGTATCCCCCTCTTTGATGTGGGCTGCGGCGGTGAGCCCACATCTTTCCGGGAACAAGTGCCCCCAATAGCTATTAACTAGTTAAAGGCCACTGTCAAACTCTGACAGCGGCATTTAAATCACGCTTCCAGCCATCGGGCCAGAAATACGCGCACCGGTGACCCCCGTCACGCAATCAGGGGTCATCGGTTCATTGGCATGACAGTTGTCAGTGCCAGATTGTTGTGAGCACCACCCAGTGGTTGGCGCTCATAGCAACTCAGCAATTCTACTACATTGAGGCAATCTGACCATCATCTCTATGAAGCAGAGGCCAAGTTATGCCAACTTCTAGCCTACTATGGAGACTATTGAAGCATGGCAAAAGTAAATATGAAATGTGTTTAAAAATGTAAAAATATATATGAAAGTTCAAATCACCCCCATTTTGCCCCATTCAAAATAAAACAATTAAAAAAATCAAACATACACATATTTGGAATTGCCACATTCAGAATCACCCGATCTATCAATAAAAAAAGGATTAACCCGATTACTAAACGACATAACAATAAAAAAAAGTCAAAACGCTAGAAGTACATTTTTTTGGTCACCGTGACATTGCATTAAAATGTAATAACGGGGGATAAAAGGAACGTGTCTGCACCAAAATGGTATCATTAAAAGCGACAGCTCAGCACACAAAAAATAAGCCCTCACCCGACCCCAAATCATGAAAAATGGAGACGCAACGGGTATCGGAAAATGGCGCAATTTAATTTTTTTTAGCAAAGTTTGGAATTTTTTTTCACCACTTAGATAAAAAATAACCTAGACATGTTTGGTGTCTATGAACTCGTAATGACCTGGAAAATCATAATATCCGGTCAGTTTTAGCATTCAGTGAACCTAGCAAAAAAGCCAAACAAAAAACCAGTGTGGGATTGCACTTTTTTTTGCAATTTCACCACACTTGGAATATGTTTCCCGTTTTTCTAGTACACGACATGATAAAATCAATGGAGTCGTTCAAAACTACAACTAGTTCGGCAAAAAAAATAGCTCTCATATGGCCATATTGACAGAAAAATAAGAAAGTTATGGCGTTTAGGATGGAGGGGAGCGAAAAAGCGGAAACGCAAAACCGAAAAAAGCTCCGGTCATGAAGGGGTCAATTGATAAAACTAAACTATTTGCACCTCTACTTTGCAAGCACTTTTTCTAAACTTTTCCACAGTAGTATATATTGCCAATCTAGATTCAATAAGTACTCAAACAGTCCTATTCTTTGCCAAAAAAGTGCTCATTAAATATGACATGCTGCCCTATGGTGCTAAGATACCGCAACGATGACCATAGCGGTTCCGATATACTCAGCGCAATACCTTTATGACCAGTTTACTGAAAGTAAATACTAAACCAAAGGAGTACACTTCCTTACAAATATTATTCAACCTCATCTTCCTATGTCCAAACTGTACCAGCCATGCAATTTAGTAGCCATAATGTGCTGACAACACTTATTAGGATTAATTCAGTCGATTTAATTTTTAACATTGCCTGACTATTGCACAGCGTGACGTCCCATTGTAGAAGAAGAAAATATGATCACATTAGACTTGGTCTGCCGCATGCCTGTGCTTATTTATATTGCATTCTAATTGGACCATTACCTCAATCTAGTTCGGAAACTTAGATTTTCTTTGTATAATTACAGTAAGAACTTTCTAGCTCGAGTAAATCAATATAACGCAGCCATTATTTAAAAAATTGCATTAGTAATAGTAGTGACTAGTAGTAGAAATCGTTTTAGCAATACCAGCTGCAACTTTAGTATTTTTAGTCATTGTGGCTAAAAAAAAAAATATTTGCAAAAAAAAAAAGATAAACTTAAGGTAAGAAAAAGTAAAAATTCCATATAGGAAATTTGTAACAAAGAGGATTTAAAAAAAAATCAAAAACAAAAATCAATTAAATAGAAAACCAATAGTCTCGTTCATCAGGGTGATTGCTTGTACATCTGAATAAACAATCAATCCCATGAAAGGAATTAAAATAATTCCTGAAATTAGCGGTGATTTTAAACCACATTACAGTTACCAATAATATAATGGGGGGTTTAGTTAAATTTAGGAGGTGCTGTTAATCATTGTAAGAAACACTAATTACATTAAGTAAACATGTGTAAAGGCTAAGTGGTGCCAGAACGGGATTAGCGGTATAAGTTTATGTGTGTAGCTCATTTGGAGAAGTTTATGACTACTAGGAGGACTTTTTCCTGAAGATTCATTTTTCTCGCTATCACTGAAAGTCTAGTTCTGCTCATGGTCCTTTTACCCTTTATACACAGAGTCAACTTATTATTATTATTATTATTATTCACCAAATGTATCAATTTAATCAGTATAACAGCTCCACTACAGCCATGTCTTTACTTTAAATTACAAAATTGTGCTGACGAGTTTTTTTTTAAGTGACTCCATCTTAAGGCCCCTTCACACTAAACGACGCTGCAGCGATCCAGACAACGATCCGGATCGCTGCAGCGTCGCTGTTTGGTCGCTGGAGAGCTGTCACACAGACAGCTCTCCAGCGACCAACGATGCCGGTAACCAGGGTAAACATCGGGTTACTAAGCGCAGGGCCGCACTTAAGGTGCTGTCACACTAGACGATATCGCTAGCGATCCGTGACGTTGCAGCGTCCTCGCTAGCGATATCGTCCAGTGTGACAGGCAGCAGCGATCAGGCCCCTGCTGGGAGATCGCTGGTCGGGGAAGAAAGTCCAGAACTTTATTTCGTCGCTGGACTCCCCGTAGACATCGCTGAATCGGCGTGTGTGACACCGATTCAGCGATGTCTTCACTGGTAACCAGGGTAAACATCGGGTAACTAAGCGCAGGGCCGCGCTTAGTAACCCGCTGTTTACCCTGGTTACCAGCGTAAAAAAACAAACAGTACATACTTACATTCAGCTGTCTGTCCCTTGCCGTCTGGTTCCTGCACTGACTGCTGGCCGTAAAGTGAAAGCAGAGCACAGCCACAGCGGTGAGTCACCGCTGTGTGACTCACCGCTGTGCTGTGCTTTTACTTTCACTTTACTTTACGGCCAGCAGTCAGTGCAGGAACCAGACGGCAAGGGACAGACAGCTGAATGTAAGTATGTACTGTTTGTTTTTTTACGCTGGTAACCAGGGTAAACATCGGGTTACTAAGCGCGGCCCTGCGCTTAGTTACCCGATGTTTACCCTGGTTACCGGGGACCTCGGGATCGTTGGTCGCTGGAGAGCTGTCTGTGTGACAGCTCTCCAGCGACCAAACAGCGACGCTGCAGCGATCCGGATCGTTGTCGGTATCGCTGCAGCGTCGCTAAGTGTGACGGTACCTTAAGTAAACCGATGTTTACCGTAGTTACCATCCTAAAAGTTAAAAAAACAAACGCTACATACTTACCTTCCGCTGTCTGTCACCGGCGCTGTGCTTCTCTGCTCTGGCTGTGAGCACAGCGGCCGGAAAGCAGAGCGGTGACGTCACCGCTCTGCTTTCCGGCCGCTGTGCTCACAGTGAGTGCAGGAAAGCACAGCGCCGGAGGACAGACAGCGGAAGGTAAGTATGAAGTGTTTTTTTTTTACTTTTAGGATGGTAATCAGGGTAAACATCGGGTTACTAAGCGTGGCCCTGCGCTTAGTAACCCGATGTTTACCCTGGTTACCAGCGACGACATTGCTGAATCGGCGTCACACACGCCGATTCTGCGATGTCAGCGGGAGAGCCAGCGACCAAATAAAGTCCTGGCCTTCTAGCCCCGACCAACGACATCACAGCAGGATCCTGATCGCTGCTGCGTGTCAAACTGAACGATATCGCTAGCCAGGACGCTGCAACGTCACAGATCGCTAGCGATATCGTTTAGTGTGAAGGTACCTTTAGGCCGGTGTCCCACTTGCAACTGCAATGCGAGAAACTCGCGCAAGTCTCTCTCCTCAATACCTGCTGGCATTTAGGACCGGCGTGTGCGGCTGCATGTATTTCTATGCAGCTGAAAGCTCCGGCCTGAACCGCCACCGGCAGTGTCGGGTATTGAGACTTGCATGAGTTTCTCGTATTGCAGCTGCATGTGGGACACCGGCCTCAGTTTTAGTATTTTTCAACTCGTATGTTTTTCTCAGTTTCTACTGTTCTCCAACTCTACAGTTAACCACAAAAGATATATGGAATACATAACCAGTCAATAAAAATTTCATAATGATTCCCATGTTCTAGATAAATTTCTGAAGCTAGAAATGGATTGACTGGATAGGACAATAACAGACTAACTGCATATTCACTAAGAATCAATCATAAGAACAAAGCAGTCTTAGAGTCCCATAAATATATTAGCGTGCAAAATACTTTATTTAATGATAACAGGTAAAAAACAGCAAGCGGGAAATAACCAGCGCCAAAATCAGCACACACAATAAGGGACAGGTAGTGACATATGTGGCACTGCTACTCAACAGTTAGCCATGCTTAGAGTATAGAAGATGTAGATATAAACATATTATATAGTTTTAAAATTACCATAAACAGACAACATGGCTACTCATAACATACTATTAGAGGAAAGTGCAACAAGTGTACATACCAGGCAGCAAGATGTCAGGTCCCCTGAGGAAGGTACTCGCTGAAACGCGCGTCGGGGTGGATCGGAGTGCATTCATGTGTGGCCTGACATCTTGCATCTTGGTAATTTTACAACTATATAATAGGTTTATATCTACATCTTCTATACTCTAAGCATGGCTAACTGTTGAGTAGCAATGCCACATATGCCACTACCTCTCCCTTTTTGTGTGTGCTGATTTTGGCGCAGGGTATTTCCCGCTTGCTGTTTTTTACCTGTTATCATTAAATAAAGTATTTTGCACATTAATATACATATTTGTGGGACTCTAAGACTGCTTTGTTCTCATGATTGATTCCGACTCTACAGTGTAGTTTTACCTGTTCACATCGACTAATGTTTTTAAGCACGAGCTCACCAGGAGTGCAATTATACCACCAGAAATAGAAAGCACATTATAAGGTCACTGCTATGTGTACAAAAGTAAATCAGCCTCCCTACAGGAAGGTCATAAAGGTAAACCTTAACATATGTAACATTTACAACAGATTTTCTTAATTTGTTTCCTTACCAGCCAAACCATGTTGATATCTCTACCTCCCCATAAGCCAAAATAAAATAAAAGAAGGAAATGTACATACAGTGTGACCAATATTTTAGGCCTAATATTGCCTCCGTAAAAATGCCAACCACAGCGAGAGCCATTATGTCCCAGGAACAGCCACAGTTGCCGCAGAGTATACATTTACCTTTTTATCCAGCTACATCTCCATCTCTTGCAGACTTGGGTGATCCTTTTCTGTGCTTGATGAGAAAGAGAATCTCTTCCCACATTAGACCACTACTGGAATATGCTGTAACTATCTACAGTTTTTTAGAAATATGCCATGCCTAATCTTTCATAGTTTAAAAGTTTTTAAGGTTGAAGGTAGACTTAAGGCTACTTTCACACTAGCGTCATACTCGGCCTGTCGCAGTGCGTCGGGCCGACGTACCGACGCATACTGTGGAAGCGCCACACAAAGGGGGTAGCGGATGCATTTTTCCAATGCATCCACTGCCCCATTGTGAGTTGCGGGGAGGTGGGGGCATGCGCGGTCGGAAATGGCGGACACGATGCTAAAAAAAACATTGCAAGCAACGTTTTTTTGTTCGGACGGTCCGCCACAACACGACGCAACCGTCGCACGACGGTTGCAACGTGTGGCAATGCGCCGCAATGCGTCACCAATGTTAGTCTATGGGGAAAAAACGCATCCTGCAGACAACTTTGCAGGATGCGTTTTTTCCCCAAAACGACGCATTGTGACGTATCCCAAATGACGCTAGTGTGAAAGTAGCCTAAGTCCATCAAGTTCGATCTGTAGCCTAAAATGATGACCAAGAGGAAGGCTAAAGCCCCATGAGACAGACATTAATAGCTCCATATTAGGTGAAAAATTCCTTCTCGACTCCACATATGGCAATCAGACAAATTCCCCATATTCAAGTCCCATCACAGAATATAGTGACAATAACCAGTAATATTATATTTTTCAAGAACGGCATCCAGACTCCTCTTGAATTTTTGTAGTGTCTCAACCATTACAACATCATGTGGCAGAGAGTTCGAAAAGAATCTTGAAATATAGGGTAACCCGTTGGTGAAATCTACCCCTGAGTTTGAGAAGCATTGAATTAGAAAATACTCTGTGAAAATACCTTGAGGGAGTGGGATGACTTGGGAAGAAATAGGTCTAAAATTGTCTACACGTGTCTACCCCTCAGCTGCCTTTTCTTTACAGCTTCAGAAGGTTTCTAATCTTCATTGAGTTAAGACTTTCCTGATTAATTTCTTCACGTAGTAACAAGTCATTCTAAAGCCTATACAAGAACTTTGACACGTGGGACCACCTTTACTATTAAAGAGAGGGAAAACACAATGATTCAATAAAATAATTGTATTATACCTTCAGTGTCTTTTAATGGCTTGTGAACAGCTTGTTGGGACTTATTTATGGTTTATTTAATCTAATTCTATTTGCATAAAAATAAAGCAGGAATCACTTGGCATTTTTTTTTCAGCAAAGGGCAAATGGATTAAGATCGTAAGCTCATTGAGTGTTGTATCGGTGGGGAGCCAAGATCAGCAGGAGACAGGACTAACCAACTTCGGCAGACATGTTTTTGTTTATCCCCTTTTAATGATTTAATAACCAAGACTCCAGATTAAAATTCTAACTATGATAATTTGATTAGTACATTTGCCTGTTTGCCTAGACTTGTCTTGTCTTTTTTATGCTAATGACATATTTTTCAGAGAAAGTAACCAAAAACGTGGTCTGCTGAGATGAATGCACACTGTGTCTCTAGTATGTCATCCTACAAAATTGCTCCGATGCATCTATTAAAAGAAAAAACCTTAGTATCATATTAATATCTAATTAGGTCTACACGTTTGGTGCATTAAAGGGGTTGTCCACTACTTTGATATTGATGACCTTTCATGACCTTGAATTATATAGCATATCCTAATGTATACATAACAATCGGGAGAACAGCTACATTTGCTGTGTAAAGTACAGAAAAGAGTTTGTTATGCTTACAGCAGATGAAGGGTTACTCAGATAACAATTGAAAACTTGTTTGCATGGAAGATACACTTTTATGCAGCAGCGTTTGTAATGTGAGCAAGTCCAAAGAAGAGTCAATTATGCTTGCAACAGAGGAAGGGTAAGTTACATGTCTGAGCCTGGAAGGAGATAAAGATTGTAGAAACAAGAGTTTTTCTGGAATGATTGTCACTGTCAGTTGAAAAAAACTGGCAAACTCCAAGGCTCAAGGAAATTGAAGACAAAGATTACTTAATACTCATACTCACATGGGTGTCAGAGTCAAGTCAAGAGGTCTTAGTAATGATGTCACTTGAGTTTGTCGGGCAACTTGGAAAACCCAGCACGGATTATAGCAAAGGGCGGCAATCAGAGCCCAGCCTTGGAGTCGAGAGAAGTAAGCAACACAAAAGGTAATAAAAAAGAGAAGAAACACCAATGAGCATCAAGTCTTTTATTCCCAGGCTTTCAGGCTTGTGGCAGCCTAATTCAGAACATTTTAGTCTTTGTTATGGTTGCATTTATCTTTATGTCCTAATGAACAGGTAGTATTAGACCCAATCATTCAAGTTCAACAAGTCTAGGTTTTTCAGTCTTTCTTTGTTGGATAGTCTAGGGCTTAAGGTGATCATACATCAAGGTTCAGTCAACACCCATCCCTCCCAATTCCTTCATATTCAGTAAAACTAGCCCATTTTTGCTATATTCACCATGAGAAAGCAGCTGAGATACTCCTCTGACAGCAACTTATCTCCCTGAAAACAAAATCATTGATCACCGGAAAGCCAACAGACGGAATCCTCCTGTCCCTCTTATGTTAGAGTCAGAAAGGTCCTTATACACAATAGACTTTTGGCAAAAAGGCTAGTTTGGTAACTTTAGTCTAATATTTATGGTGGCCTTTAAAGGTACTAACAGGACATGATCCCCGAGAACTAGTTACCCCAAGAACTAGTTGCAGGGGTGGTGCCAACAAGATACTTTACCATGATCAAGTAATTTGGATATAGGGCTTGGGCAGGAAACTAAACCTTTACTCCAGGTAAGGAAATAGCCTCGTCAAGGCTCTAGTATAATTTACCTGATAATTTACAGGCATGATAACAGTGTGCCAGGAACTGGATGTTGATTTGCAAAAATAATGTAATATCCAGGCTAAATGAGACAACATGCCAACATTAGACGACCAGCACATGTGCATTCACTTACAATAAAAGCCACACTTGTAAATATCGTTACCAGAGAAAACACAATACAATAGAGCTAAGTATTTGAATTATAAAAGAACATTCAGGGTATTGGATCACGTTCATAGACGGCTCCATTTATTGTTATCCCGTCTGCAGAAAGTAGATACAACATTGATGTGAAATATTTAGTTAGAAAAGCAGAAATCATTAACAATGTATTACCGACATCTGCATGGAGACAACACATATATTTCAGCATGGTGCTTCATAAACATCCCATCCAAAATTGGAAATGCTAGAACTATTGGCTGCATTACATATGTGTCACTCAGTTGATGGATCTGAGTATATGGCAAGCTGCAGATGGTAATGGACTCATTAAACTCTGGATATGACGTACTACTTTGGAAATGAAAGATTCCCAAATCACCTTATCTTCAAATAAAGAGATTACCTATCTTTGGAATAATATCAGAGAGTTGGGTGCCAGATACCCCCACTAATCAGATGTAAACTCAATTAACGTTGTTGCATTTCTTGCAAAGTGTAGTGTCTACTGTTTAGTAGGATTTGTTCTGCATCATCTGGCAGTAGCTGCTACACATTGAATAGAGCTGCACAGTGCAGACCTCAGCCAGAGGTTGTAACAGCTGATCAGTGGGGTGCCCAGACCATCTGATATTGTTGAGCTATCCTAAGGTTACTGTCACACAGTGGCATTTTGATCGCTACGACGGCACGATCCGTGACGCTCCAGCATCGTAACAATATCGCTCCAGCGTCGTAGACTGCTGTCACACTTTGCAATGTACGACGCTGGAGTGATAATTTCATGACGTATGTGCGATGTAGAAGCCGTTGGTTACAATGCGCACATCGTATACAATATCGTGCACACCTTTGTTACACCATGCGATCATGCCGCCACAGCGGGACACTAGACGACGAAAGAAAGTTTCAAACGATCTGCTACGACGTACGATTCTCAGCGGGGTCCCTGATCGCAGGAGCGTGTCAGACACAGCGAGATCGCTGGAACGTCACAAATCGTGCCGTCGTAGCGATCAAAATGCCACTGTGTGACGGTACCCTTAGGGAGAGGACATCAAATTACTCTAGCCAAAAAACACCTTTAAAGCGAACCTGCCTCTAGGCCAGAGAATCCAAGGAAACACCTGTCCAGAAGCACAAATATGTTCCCCATCATAGAGGCAGAGAGAGAGACAGGCTGTGCTTCGGAGCGGCCTATGGACAGGACTTTCATTGGCTTCTCTGGCCTAGAGCAGGAAGATAAGACTCTGCCTACAGTCTAGCTCTGGAGCATGAGCATCTCATTAACTGAAAACTTCTAACACTCATTATACAAGAACCACAAGAAGGATTTCTTCACACAAGATATCATTTTAATCAGTATAACACTGCCAACCTGAGAATACCTGTAGTTTACAATCCTGATGACAGTTCCGCTTTAAGTAAGATCTAATTTGGAGCTAAGGAAAATGATTCATATCTTATAATAATCAGTAAAGTAATTAATATAAGTAATTTTTATTTCATTTATCGATTAAGCTCCTGAAAATAAGAAACTTGTTAATACATCTTACCAGAGAAATCTGCTTCTTTCTCCTCCTTGATCTTTCATTTTCAAAACTCTCAATTCACAGGTAAATTTTATATTCAGTGAAGACAGATTTTTACATTGCTGAGATAGGAGATGACAGTTGGTGCTGATAGGATTCTATGTGGACAGAAGGGAGAGGAGCTCTTCCTCTAGCTCCTCCTTCATGTTCCTCCTCTCCCCTCCATAGAACTTTAGGAGTGCCAACTGTCATCTCTTATCTCTGTAATGCGAAAGTCTGTATTCACTAAAGACATTGTATACATGAACTGAACATCTTGAAAATGAATTATCAATCCAGGAAGAGTAAAAAATAAAAAAACATTGAAACAATGGTTGCACGTTAAATCTTTGGTGCAAATGGTGAAGATCAAAATGGGTGCTAAAATATGGTGTCATGTTGTTCAACTAAAGACAGAAGCGTATGATGTTTGGTTTTCCCTCTCTGGTCTTAGGGTACCGTTACACTAAACGTCATGACGTCACCGCTGTGCTCTGCTTTACGGCTGGCCAGCACTGACACAGTCAGTGCGGGAAGGTGACGGCGGGGGACGTGACAGACACCGGAATGTAAGTATGTAGTTTTTTTTTTTTTTTACATTTACAATGGTAACCAGGGTAAATATCGGGTTACTAAGCGCGGCCCTGCGCTTAGTAACCCGATGTTTACCCTGGTTACAAGTGAACACATCGCTGGATCGGCGTCACACACGCTGATTCAGCGATGTCAGCGGGTGATCCAGCGACGAAATAAAGTTCTGGCCTTCTAGCTCCGACCAGCGATGTCACGCTGCTGTGTGTCAAACACAACGAGATCGCTATCCAGGACGCTGCAACGTCACAGATCGCTATCGTTATCGTTCAAAAGTTGCTCAGTGTGAAGGTACCTGTAGGTCCATACCACATCACCTTGTTTGCTTCTAATGTAATTCAATTAGAGAAAGTTCTTGCAGGGCTGCCAACCATCCAGAACATCCAGGACAGTCCATAAAAAAACACTTTTTTATCCTGTCTGTAAGAAAAATGGCTTTGGTGATTTTTTTTTTTTTTGAAGCTGAAGAAACTTCTACAGATTATTCTGTAATTATCATCATTTTACAGTTTACGGTAAATGCAGCTGATGTCTTCATATCACAATTATGGGCTGTAGACATGGATCACTTATAATCAGAATGATTTATTGTGGTTTTATATTGTGTCCATAAAAAATATTGCCTGTCCTTGATTATTTTTGGCAAAACTGTCCAGAAAAAATAAAAAGTTAAGTTTGTGACCCTGTTTTTTGACCCCCATTATCAAAAATGATTGGCCCAACCAGGGCAACACTATCTCTCTATAATGCCTCCATAGTCTACCGGTATATCATGTATGCCATTTTTTTGGATATACCATTGCTAGTTTATAATATGGTAGAAATGCACAATAGAAGCTGAGTAAAAGCGATTGTTTTCAATTAACACTTCTTCCATGTCTCTTGATGGATGTGACAGCTAGATGATGAAGAAGATGAGAAAGGACAATGACTTTGGCAAAAGCCTTTGAGAAACTACGAGAAAACAAATAAGTGGATACTCAACCAAGTGAAGACTTAATTTTCACTTGGAAAGAAAATAAAAAAACTGAACCTTTGTCCTATTCTGGGTGTGTTGTGGGCAGATTTATAGTAAGACAGTGATGTGTAAGAAAACGTATGGGAAAAGAGGAGGAGGATGGCCAGCAACATAATGGAAGGACAAATAGGAAAGAAGACAACAAGACCTTAGTGGGCAATCCCAAGAAACTCAATCTGGAGTTCACCAGTGGGTGTGTCACGCTGACACCAGAGCAACCCACCACCTGACCTTTGCACCTTCACTTGGAGAAGGGTGAAGCCCTAAAGTGTCTGATTCAACTTCTTGCAGCTTTTATCAGTGATTCATTTAGAAAATCTTGGAGTTTAACACTATTCTTCATATTAAAGAACAAGAATATGATAATTAATGTTTTCCATTTTTATACATTTTTGTTTCCTGAAATATCATTTTCTCATGGGGCAGAGTAATGTAGTCATCACAAGAAAAAACCCTACATAAAAAAATAATATCCTAATGATTCTATTGTTTATATAGAGATGGATTATATCTGATTAGGGCAGAGAATGCCTACAAAGAGCGCCTCTTGCTGTGAAGAACCCCATCGACTGTGTAATGCTTAGTTTTACTTGTAGAGGCATTGCAGAAAAAATAAGCACTTGTTGTCAGGGTTTCCCAAAAAGTTAATTTTATTGCTGAAGATTCTGGCCACAGAAATTCTAAAATCAGCAAATTGTTGGTAACAGAGATGAGCTAATTGGTTTGAAACTAATCACATTTTCCTTAAATTTTGGGAAAAATTTAGATTCTTCCAAATCTGAATTTTGTAAAACTTGCTTTGCACCGGCCACCATTATGGTGCCTTGAAAAAGGTCAGGATAGTAGTTAAAAAAAATAAAACATATAAATAATATTCAGCTCTCTATTCATCTGTTCCACCACTGTAGCTCCGGGTTTGGTCCTCTGCATAGTTCCCTTTACTTCTCTGTAGCATGTGATGACCTCCTTCTCCATCTTCACTCAGCACCGAGGCTTCTGGCGCAGTGTAGGCTGCTGACGTCACAAGGCACCTCTTGACATCACGATGTTACATTGGCCATCACCAGAAGTTTAGCCTCTATTGCCAGAGGCCTAGTCATGAATCAAATTTCCTGACCAAATTCGAGCATTCGAGACAAATTTACGTTTAGGCAGAAATGCTCATCACTAACAGAACAGCCCCATTATACAAGGTATTTGGTAACTCAATTGTCTCTTGATCTTTGCGATTTCTACTAATGTAACCGACCAGCACACCATTGCATCAATAGAGGCCAGTGGCATAGCTAGTGGTGGATATGTCCTCAAGTGCCAGGGGTTGCCTACTCTGCCATGGCCAGGGTAGTAAGATACAATCCAAAATCAAAAATAGATTTTGTTTTGCCAAGGGTAAAGCAAGGTCTTACCTTGATATAAGAAAAAATATTATTAAGCAACAAATAACTAGAGATCACTTGAACATAATTGTGTATATATATATTAGAATAAAATATCCTATTTAAACGGGTATTCCATAACTACTTTTTTGTTCACTATGGGTCTTAGAAGTAACAGGCAAACAGTTTCTAACTACCTGCCTGTTGTGCCCGGCGCTGATCTCTCCTGGTACCGAGCAGTCACAGACCGCTTCTGCTGGCGATTCTGCAGCTTCAGCTAATGTCATGTCGACTTATCTTCCAATCCGTTGTGGTGACAGGTATGACTGGCAACATCATGCTGATTGACAGCTGGCTCATAACTTCAGGGTGCAAACTGTCAATCAGCATGTCTTCAACAGTCACACCCCGTCGACAGAGCAGCTCGGAAAAAGAGTTGCTTTGTTGACTTGGATCAGCTGAACCGCCAGCAGGGCTGGTCGATGAACGTTCTGTGCCGGAACCAAGCACAACAGGCAGGTAGTTACCTCATTAAGCAACTAATTACCTGTTAATTTTTAGGCTCATAGTAAGAAAAATTAAAATATTCCTGGATAGTCCCTTTAAAGGGGTATTCACAGTTTTGTAAGGATAGGTTCACATTGCGTTAGGGCAGTCCGTCTAGCGCATAGCGCTATGGACTGCGCTAATGCAATGTCCCAAAAGGGATCGCGTTAGCCGATCCCGCTAGCGCAGATGCCTGATCTGCGCTAGCGAGGAACAGAACACGAATGCTGCAAGCAGCATTCGCGGTCCGTCACTCAAATGACGGCACATCGCTAGCGCACGCCCAATGTGGGCGTGTGCTAGCGATGCGTTTACCATTACAAGCAATGGCGTCGTTAACGGACTACGTTACACCGCGTTATGCCGCGGTGTAACGTAGTCCGTTAAACGAGTTCACATAACGCAATGTGAACCTAGTTTAACTGGTGGCATTTCACTACGATGTGCCATCTTTTAACAATTGCTTGAGGTCTGATTTATGAGACACCTACTGTTCCTGAGAAAGAATGAGTCACAGAGCTGCTTCCGTGCTGAGTTCCTTTCATTCTCAGGATCAGTGCGGGTCCTAGAGGTTGGATGTCCATCGATCATAAGTGAAGGCATATCCTAGCATTATGCCATTGCTTACGGAGAAGGCAATGAAAGCAAAAGTTGATCACAATGATCTCATCGTGAGTAACTATTGTAAAAATATTGGTTTTCATCCATACTTTTTTGTGAATTGCTCAATATTATTCTAATTTTCCTTTATACATTGTACAGAACGAGTCATGAATGATCCTCAGTATGTTCCACGATCACATAAGCACTTTGGCGTACCCTGTTTATTTTTCGAGGTCTGTGTCTCGTATGAAATTCCATCTTCATTTCACTATGTACGGAATATACAACATTATCATCTCTATTGTCTGGTTGCCTAAATACGATACAAGGAATGCAAAGACATGGAGATGAGACACTTGCTATGTGTGTACTGTACATGAAGCATGACCTATTATGGTTTGTGGTGAGACCATACGATATCTCCAAGAGAATGTTCCTCCAAACTTGTCGCATGATGACAGCCAGATCTAGACATGGAAAATGTCTCTTATCTGTGACAAAAAGTACACTAGGCCTCTTCTAGATTTTCTTTCTCCTTTTCAACTTCGTGAAATATCTCCTTGTATGTTATCCCAGCTCATTTCCCACAATCAATTAATATTCATCAGAATTTATTTTCTTCTTCCGGGGAAGTATAAAACTAAGTCGAATGATTACCAGTTTGTAAGATGAAATTATTATTGTTGCTTAAGATTTTGTAGATTCCAGAAAAATAACTAATCCCACTGAACACAATCAGCCAAACAGCATTTTGGATACAATCAAATCTGGAACAAAACCATTGAAACATCTAAGGAAGTGAGTCAGAAATAGAGTTGACTTAGGACCAGACAAGGATATTGTAACCATGGGTAAATCTCTGCGGACAATGGGGCCTTATTCCACCTCTGATACTACAATAAAGGATAAAAAGGCATAAAAAACATTCTCCTCTACAACATCCAAAATGCTAAACATCAGATACAGTGATAGAGCAATTAGGCTATGTGCACACGATTTCCTGCGGATCCACAGCGTTGTTTCCGAACAGAAACACTGCAGAACCGCAAGTGATTTACAGTACAATGTAAATCAATGGGAAAATAACAATGCTGTGCTAATGGTGCGGAAAATTCCACACGGAATCCACAGCGGATTAAAATAAAGACCATGTCAATTCTTTGTGCGTTTCTGCAGTGTTTCTGCACCCATTCCATTATAGGAAAACGCAGGAGCAAAAACGCATGAAATCTGCACAGAATCTGCAGTAAATCCGCAGAATAAAAGGCACAAAATCCGCATAAAAAATGCGCATTGTTTGACCTGCGTTTTCTGCCAAGAGATGCAGAATCCACACAGAAAATACCACAGGCAAATCCACAACGTGTGCACTTTCTTTTATATAAGTTTCTTGACTTGCAATGCTGTACAAAACAAGAGGGAGAGAGCGAAAGAAAGACAGAGGAAGAGAGAGAAAGAAATATGGAGACAGAGGAAGAGAAAAAAGAGAAAGGAAGAGAGAAAGAGAAAGAAAGAAATAGCGAGGAAGAGAGAGAAAAAGAGGAAGGGAAAGAAAGAGAGGGGTAGAGAAAGAGAGAAAGAAAGAGAGAAACAGCGAGAAAGAGAGAGGGAGAGAAAGAAAGAGGAAAATAGAGAAAGAGAAATAAAGAAATAGAGAAGAAGAGAGAGAGAAAAATAGAGTGAAAAAGAGTGGGAGAGAAACAAAGAAAGAGGAAAAGAAAAAGACAAAGAGAGAAAGAGAGAGAGGGAAAAAGAAAAAGAGAGAAAGATAGAGGAAGAGAGAAAGAGGGAGATAGAGAGAAAGTGAGAGAAGAGACAGAAAAAAGGGTGAAAGTGAGTAGGAGAGAGAAAGAGAGATAAAGAGGGAGAGGATGAGACAGAAAGAAAGAAAAAGAGAGAGGGGAAGTGAGAGAGATAGAGAGATAGAGAGAACAAGAGAGAGAAAGGAAGAGAGGAGGAGAGATAAAGAGAGAATGAGAGAGAGGAAGAGAGAAAGAAAGAAATAATGAAAGAAAGAATGATAAAGGGAGAAAGAGAAAGAAAGAATTTGTGCAGCATAGTAAATCATGGAATTTTGAATTTGACTTTATTAGGGGATTTGCTTTCATTGCTGTAAAAAAATGGCATGTAAGTGGCTTCTCCCCGGTCTATTTTCTTGCCTTTAGCTGCATTGATATCAGAATGTAATCATTTGGAGAACAGATGATGGCAGTGATGGGTCAGCACTACTGATGAGCGAGTGTCCTCGTTGCTCTGGTGACCGAGTATTTATGACTGCTCAGAGATTTAGTTTTCTTCAGCTGAATGATTTACAGCTACTAGCCAGGCTGAGTACATGTGGGGGTTGCCTGGTTGCAAAAATTAAGAGACCACCACATAAGAACCGTGTCATGGGCAGCCCAATCTCCAGACCTGAACCTCCCTGAAAACCTCTGCAATGTAATCAGGAGGATGATGGATGGTCACAAGCCAGCAAACAAAGAACTGCTTACGTTTTGCACCAGGAGCAGTGTGCAAGACTGGTGGAAAGCATGCCAAGACCCATGAAAGCTGTGATTAAAAATCATGGTTATTCCACAAAATATTGATTTCTGAACTCTTCCTGAGTTACAACATTAATATTGTTGTTTCTAAATGATTATGAACTTTGTTATCTTTGCATTATTTGAGGTCTGAAAGCACTGGGTTTTTTAAAATTATTTTGACCATTTCTCATTTTCAGAAAAAATAATACAAAATTTATTGCTTGGAAATTCGGAGACATGTTGTCAGAAGTTTATAGAATAAAATTACATTTTACTCAAAAATATACCTATAAAGAGAAAATCAGACAAACTGACAATTCTGCAGTGGTCTCTTCATTTTTGCCAGAGCTGTAAATAAAACCCGAGTTGCTTTTGAATAAGATTGATGCAATATCACTGATCTGGTGTCATCTACAGCTCTCCCATAAGTCTTATTATTATATTTTATTATTATTATAGCGCAATTTATTCCATGGCGATTTACATGTGAAAAGGGGTGTACATAATAAAATGCAAGTACAATAATCTTGAACAAAATGAGTCACCGACTGGTACAAGAGGATAGAGACCCACTTTTTGCTCACATCATCTGAGATCGAATCTGGTGTAAACATTAAAAAGTTATTCCCGACCTTAAAGGTTATCACTTAACCAAAGTCTAGGTTGTAGCTTGCGGATCAGAGGGTGTCAGACCGCTATGTTTCCCACCAGTGTCAGACTGAAGAACATTAGGACCACTGGAGGATTTGATTCTGAGGGCCCACCTTTCTCCCCCAATGAAGAGCCCCATAGCAAATGCAAGGTTTGCACTATGAACTCTACTGAAGGAGAAGCCAGGGCCCACCAGAGGATTCTCCGGTTATCTGGTGGGCCAGTCCAACCCTGTTTCCCACCAATCCCAGGTATGATGCTCTAAAAAGTGACATCATAACTGAGCAGGGTTAGAGCATGCCCTCCACCAATCCACTCATTCCCTATAGGGCTGCCAGAAACGCTGAGCATATCTGGATGTCCTATACATAATTGGTGGACGTTGCTTCATTCCCAAAGGGCGTTTTAGATCTCTGTCCTCCGGATTAGTGATGGCGCCAGGGGTCAGACCGCCACCGATCCACAAGTTATTCCGTATTCTTTAGATCTGTTCTAACTTTAAATGAAGGGAATAATTAAAGCTGAAAACAAATAAGAGATTATCCTAGATTATTCTAGAATCAGTAAGGAAATACCAGACCATTGGTAGAAGCAAAATACAATCAACGCCTTGAGTTGACCACCCAAAACAGCACTTTAAAAAGTTTGGCATGAGACACAGATCTCTGGCTACAGAATGCACAGCCTATGTTAGAGCGGCAAATTATCAATTACCAAATATTAATCTGTCCTTCCTTAACTCACCGTATCCCAAAATGACCGACCTTGAAAAGCAATCCTAAATTTGTGACATTGTGTCGGGAGATGGTTTTGCTATACGTATCTATATGTGGCTACGGAGTGGTCGTGATGAGATTTGCAGTCTGTCTAGAGTATTGCTCTCTTGACACGATATCGTGTCTCAGGCTACGGTGAAAATTGCATTTTGCACCTTAAATTTCCCAAAGGAGCACTGTGCGGCAAATAAGCCTCCTTACCTTGGCATGTCCGAGCTGGTATGTCACTCTCCACAAGAAGAAACCTTACCCCTTAGGCCCCTTTCACACATCAGTTTTTTTGCCATCAGTCACAATCCGTTGGCTTGACGGATTGACGGATCCGTCGCAGATTGTGAAAAACTGATGCGACGGATCTGTTTTTTCGCCGGATTTGACTAGCAGATCTGGCTAATTGGATCCTAAAAAAAACAGAGCATGCGCCGTTTAAAAAAACGGAATCCATCGCCGGATTCCATAATTTAACAGATCCGGCGCCCATAGGCTTTTATTCGAGCAAACGATGGATGGCGACGGATCTGTCGCTGTCCATTTTTTCAACGTACACAAAAAACGTTACTTTGTACGTTGTCTCCGGCAGCCGGGCAAACAATTTTCGACGGATCCGGCGAACGAGGGATGAAACGTAGGGCAATCCGTAGCTAATACAAATCTATGAGAAAAAAAAGGATCCGGCGGCATCAGTCGCCGGGTTCGTTTTTATCAAAATTCAATGGATTGTGACTGATAGCAAAAAACTGATGTGTGAAAGGGGCCTTAGACATAGGCTAGGGTCACACAACCATTTTTCTCTCATCTGAAAAAAATTGGACTAACGACGCAAATCACACTCAAAGTATGATCAGAGAGGGATTCGATTTTTTAGGATCCGGAGAAAAATGAAAATAAAAATTTTCTCCACCTTCTCTATATTGTCCGTCCGTGAAAGTTGGATCGCACTTGAATGTCATCCGAGTTTAGTCCAATTTTTTTGACAAATCCAGAGACTTAAATGGGCGAGTGCCATCCGATTCTTGGAGGCAAATCATGCATGCTGCGACTTTTTTTTCTCAGACCACTCAGTCCATGGAAAAAATGACAAAATCAGAAGTGTACATGGCCCAATAGAATAACTTTCTGTCGAAATGACACATAGCACTCATCCAATTTTTACGGTCATCTACATTAGCCCTGACTTGTATCATGAGAAGTTGAAGATGAAAATTTGTGATACATTTAGTCATATTTGCGCCTTCTGTTTTACAGGAGTCGCAGTGCCGCATATTGCCGGATTAGAAGTATTTTTTTGTCCGTCAATTGTATCCATTTTATATTTACTAAAGTATATAACTTATTATTCGATAACTACAAAGAAAAGATACAAATAACCAACTATAAGGAGCGATAGATAAATTATTCATTGTTATCATGTTCAAGAACGTTTTGATCACCCAACTCCATCCTCGATATGATCATGATTTCAGATCTGTCAAAATAAAAAGTAAAAAAAAAGCCAAAAAAAAATAAAATCCGTCTGCTGCCCTGAGAGCCGACGTCTCCGGACGCTGCAGGGTTTAGTACAGAAACGATTCCAGCAGCGACATAGATTGCAGATCAGCCTGATGTGAAATGGACGGACAATCCCATCACCAACCAGAAAGAAGCCTACGAAGTGCCGGGGCGGTGGCCGCTCCCTGCGCCATGTGCTGTCAGAACCAAGTCAACACAAATCTTCACTTCTCGTCATTCCAGAACTCTGTATAAACTCGGTGGCACAGGCGCTTCCTGCGCTCCGCTCCCTGAAGTGCCAGTCATGCAATGTTGTGGCAGGTTTCATCACCCCGGCTTATAAACACAAGAGAACAGATCAAAAAGTATTAACCCCGATGGATCATTTTCAATTCATAACAAGTCAGATTGAGGTTTTCATTATAGGGGGCTTAGACAGGACGACACGCGAATAATGCTAATGGAACTTCATGTATGACCACCATTCATCAGGGTGAAGCTCCAGCTGTGGGGTTCAATCCGGACACTTTGAAGCAATTTTGTATTATTAAGAAAAGCTTAGATTCCTGCAGACTAAAATTCTAAAAAGTCGTGAGAAAATCATAGCAGCCATCATCATTCATCAGGACATCTACACTTCTACAAGTCAAAAAAGCAAAGGTTCTCCAGTTATACAATGGTGTGAGAGGAAAGGAGAAGAGAATAGAGGAGAGAAGAGAGGAGAGGAGAGGAGAGGAGATGAGAGGAGAGGAAAGGAGAAGAAAGAGGAGAGGAAAGGAGAAGAGAATAGAGGAGAGAAGAGAGGAGAGGAGAAGACAGGAGAGGAAAGGAGAAGAGAATAGAGGAGAGAAAAGAGGAGAGGAGACGAGGGGAGAGGAAAGGAGAAGACAGGAGAGGAAAGGAGAAGAGAATAGAGGATAGAAGAGAGGAGAGGAGACGAGAGGAGAGGAAAGGAGAAGACAGGAGAGGAAAGGAGAAGAGAATAGAGGAGAGAAGAGAGGAGAGGAGACGAGAGGAGAGGAAAGGAGAAGACAGGAGAGGAAAGGAGAAGAGAATAGAGGAGAGAAGAGAGGAGAGGAGACGAGGGGAGAGGAAAGGAGAAGACAGGAGAGGAAAGGAGAAGTGTGGAAAGTAGAATAAAGGAGAGGAGATGAGAGGAGAAAAGAGAAGAGGAAAGGAGAAGAGAAGAGAGGAGATGAGACGAGAGGAGAGGAAAGGAGAAGAGAGGAGAGGAAAGGAAAGGAGAAGAGAGGAGAGAAGAGAGGAGAGGAGCGGAGACGAGAGGAGAGGAAAGGAGAAGACAGGACAGGAAAAGAGAAGTGTGGAAAGTAGAAAAAAGGAGAGGAGATGAGAGGAGAGGAGACAAGAGGAGAAAAGAGAAGAGGAAAGGAGAAGAGAAGAGAGGAGATGAGACGAGAGGAGAGGAAAGGAGAAGAGAGGAGAGGAAAGGAGAAGAGAAGAGAGGAGATGAGACGAGAGGAGAGGAAAGGAGAAGAGAGGAGATGAGAGGACAGGAGAAGAGAGGAGAGGACAGGAGAAGAGAGGAGAGGAAAGGAGAAGAGAATAGAGGAGGGAAGAGAGGAGAGGAGACGAGAGGAGAGGAAAGGAGAAAAGAGGAGAGGAAAGGAGAAGAGAGGAGATGAGACGAGAGGAGAGGAAAGGAGAAGAGAGGAGAGGAGACGAGAGGACAGGAAAAGAGAGGAGAGGACAGGAGAAGAGAGGAGAGGAAAGGAGAAGAGAGGAGACGAGACGAGAGGAGAAGAGAGAAGAGGAAAAGAGAGGAGAAGAGAGGAAAGGACATGAGAAGAGGAGAAAAGAGGAGAGGAGAGGACAGGAGAGGAGCTGACAAGAAAAGAAAACAGTGGAGAGAAGATGAGAGGAAAGAAAAGAGGACATGAGAAGAGAGGAGAAGAGAAAAGAGGAGAGGAAAGGAAAGGAGAGGAAAAGAGAGAATAACAGGAGAGGAGAAGAGCAGACAGGAGAAGAGAAGAGAGGAGAGGGGCAGACCGAAGAAGAGAAGAGAGGAAATGACAGGAGAAGAGAAGAGAAGAGAGGAAATGAAAGGAGAGGAGATGAGAGGAGTGGAGAGGAGATGAGAAGTGAGGAGAGGAGAATAAAGGAGAAGAGAATAGAAGAGAGGAGGGAAGATGAGAGAAGAGAGGAAAGGAGAAGAGAGGAGAGGAGAAGAAAGGAGAGAGGAAAGGAGAAGAGCAGACAGGGGAAGACAGGAGAAGAAAAGAGATGAGAGGAGATGAAAGGAGAGGAGAGGAGAGGTGAAGAGAGGAAATGAGAGGAGAAGAGGCT